>NC_136418.1:128944372-129376872 GCF_052625555.1 Lactuca saligna | reverse complement strand
GTGTAACTATAAAGTGATGGTTTGGGCCTTTTATGAATTTTGTATTTAAGTTCGGAAAGTTCTAAGGGTAATAAGAGAAGATATGATTGGAGAACTTCTCATTACCTTTCTGTGAATATAAGGATCGTCAAAAACAGAGTTTCAACGAAGAAGTTATGACCATTTGGAATTATGAGGATATTAGGCTAGCCAGGAAAGTTGGGCAGTCCCCAGGAACGCTAGGTGTTCATGGCTGAGTGATCATGAAGGTTACCTCAAGAGCGTTGGGCGTTTCATATGAGCGTTGGGCGTTCACGACTAGAACTCAAACCCTATTTTGGGGTCTTGGACCCTATTTAAAGGCCTTAACTCATTTCTAAACCTCCTTACCTTCAGCCTCCACCCTCTTAAGTTGTTTCCTCGAAACCCTAGCTTTCATTGTAGTGATTCTTGAGTTCTTGGAGTGATATTTTATGTTTTGGTGTTCATTGAAGAAGAAGGAGCTTCTTGAAGGAGAATTGGATTGGTTGGAGCTTGTAGATATATGCTTGGTTTTCCTTTCTACCTTTTCTAGACGTATAAAGTCTCAATCTTGATGGATCCCTTATATAGATTTATCTTAGGTTATGTTATGAGCATGTTTGTTCCCATGAGTTGGTACTTGTGAGTAAAAGCTACTCCATAAGTCTTGGGTTGTCCTTTTCTGATGTTTTTGAGGTCCCTTCTTCATAAAGTTTACATCTTGATGGTTGTTGACCAACCATGCATGAGTTAGTGGCCTTTTTTGTGAAGTTATGAATCTATGGCTTTGGTTTGGACACCATTAAGTCATGCAAAGTCAGAAAGTCAGGAACTTAATGAATTAAGATGTCCCTTAGAATTAGATAGTCGAACTTAAAGTCTTAAGGGATTAAGCACTTTTAAGTGAGTTATTGAACATTTTGATGTGTTAGAAAGCCTATGTTTGGTGTTGGGCCATTTTTAAGCCATGCAAAAGATTAAAGTCTTCAACGTTATGGTTAAGACCTTTTTCCAATGTTGACTTGAAGGTTGGACGTTGTAAGCTTTAGGAGTTAAGTAATTTTGGGTGAGTTTGGTTGTTTAACCAGTACGTCGGGCGTACTCCTGATTATACTGCGTGTACTGGGCCCGCACCCCTATTCAGGATCAACGACATATGTCAGGTGTACGAGCCAGGTACGTCGTGCGTACATCCTTCTGTGGGCTATTAGAGTTTTGGGGATCGGGTGGGTTTAGTTTGGATTTTGGTTTGTTGGGTTTAGGCATCAGACCTTTTATGATATTGGATCATTTATGGGCTTTAGGCCATGTTCGAGCTCTTGGGCCTATGTTGGCCCTTAGGGTCCTTTAGTTTCACCTTGGGCCATTGTTGGGCCTTATGATTATGAGCTTAACCTTTAATAATAACTAAGGTCGGTATGGATTATGTTCAGTGTAAGGATCCATTGTGTAGCAGACTCGAGTGTGGTGTTTTTTTATCTTTCAATCGATGTAAGCCTCCTCACTAAGCTTGGTTGGTCAAAGGCAGCAATGCCGACCCATGACTTATTATAATTATGGTGCTAGTTGTCTATGTTACCAGGTAGGGCTTGATGAGTATATTGTACGTTGTCTGTCTTTGTGACTCTTGCATGTATTTTATGTGTATATATGTATATCGGGTGGGACCTGATGCCAGGTAGGGCCTGCTGAGTATGTTGGGTGGAGCCCATCGCATGTTATTAACAGATATGTTCCGGCCGGGGCCCGATGCAGGATGGGGCCCATTGTATGTATGGTATGCGGTGTTTTGGAGGAACTCATTAAGCTTCATACTTACGGTTTATGTTAAAAATATTTTTTTAGGTACCCCCAGTTCGAGAGGGAAGGGATTGGCTTGATCGCAACATATCCATCGATGTTTCCGTACTTTTCTGATTTTGGGAATTATAATCTGATAATTATTTTTACTTTGATATAGCTTTAAATGATTAAAATGATTTAATGTGTTTATGGTTGATTTAAAAATGAAAATTTACCTTATAATTTTGGGAAGTTACAAGTTGGTATCAAAGCCTTGGTTTGAGGGATTCGAGCATACCCTCGGGTGTGTCTGAACTCAAATTGAGGGTTTAGCAGTTTTTTGATAAAAAGAAATGTTTTATATATATGACTTTCTAAAAAAATAAAAGGGGTGGTGTGTGCAATCAGCCAAGCTCAAGTAAGTGATTCCCAGAATAGCCATACATGTTTGTTATGATTATATGTTTTGAGAATTTCATGCAAGATGAGGGCTAAGGATCTGCTTAGGATTTCATGTTACGAGAGGTGCCTTTATTGTCTGATTGTTTGAGCTTTTGGAATTACATGCTTATATGTATTTCAAATGATTGGGTGGATTGGTCCGATATGTGATGCCTTGTAGCGTAAAAGGATTTGGATGTTGTATTAGATTTGAAATATTTATTGGTAGCAAGTGAGCTTGAGATGTCCTCTATTTGGTTTGTAGCTTGTAGTGTTATTTCATGAGCGTTACTTGCTTTGTGATTTTGTGAAAATCTTAGTGATGTTAGTTAACTATTAAGTGAATATGTTCAGTCAAAATTTGCAAAGGTTAAATAGACTCAGATTGACGGATTCGAATTTATTATGATGCTCTCGTTTGAGTTTAACCGTTGTAGGGTTGAGTCTTTTACTCGAAGAATTTTCTATGCTTTATGGCATATGACTGTATTCAGGAAGTATTTAGCTAACATTAGTGGGAGTTCTTCAACAATTGATGGCACAGTGAGGTTGAAACCTAGGAAAGCCTAGGAAGTGTTTTAGTGGGTTTGATTGCGCTGTTTAGATGGTACTTGGAGTACCGATTTGAGAAGGTGACTTGGAGGATTCGGGACGATTCTTGATGAAGGAATGGATAGGTGTGGAAGGTAGTATTTGTTGGATTCAGTGTCTAAGCCCATAACTGTAATTGGTATGTACTTGACCCGAGAGTAGCATGGTCCATTTAGGTTGCGTTTCACTAGAACAATTTGTAAGGATGGACTTTTGAGAAGAGGTTATTTATGATTTATTAATATATTACAAGTTCTAATATATTAATATGAAATCATATTATTTAATTAGTATCGATCAAGAATTAATTTGGAATTAATTTAGTGATCAAAAGAGACTAATTAAATGTAAGGGGTTGATTTGGTAAATCAATGATTCTTATAGTGTGGTTTAGGTTGGGCTAAACCAACAAGGTAGTCCATGGATAGTCCATGGAGGTTTAACCCATGGAGCCTAAGTAAGATGAAAGGTCATGCACATTAGGGTTTACATGGATGTAACCCTAATCCTCGCCACACTATAAATGGAGTCCCTTAGCTCATGAAATCGGCACTAGTGATCTTTGGAAGAGCATAGCCTATTTTTGTGTGCAAGAAAGTCTCTCTCAAATCCTCCATTATTTGTGGTGTTTTGTGACGGATTTGAGGCATCACATTTGGGGTGCCAGGCTCTTAAAGGTACAAGTTAACAAGCTACAAGAAAAGGTAAGTCATCTAATTGGTTTTTGTTATTCAAGTACCTATGATTTGCATGCTAGTTAGGACAATGCTTTGGAAAATCAAATTGCATGTATAATTAGAGGAAACATAGATCCAAAGCATTTAGGGTTGTATGTTCATATCATCGGAGATCACCGACGGTATTTTGGATCAGACTCATGTGATCTTTGGTATGATCAAGGAGGGGGTCATGGAGGTTATGCAGGAGCATATGGATGCGTATCGCACTGGGGTTATGGAGTTGTTGAATGAGCGACTCGGGGATTTTCGGGCTGATATCGGGGCAGTACAGTTGGGACTGCAAACTCCCTTATTTTGAGAATTCAAGTTTTTTGGACCCCCAAAGTTATTTGGGGAGGAGGATCCTATTGTTAGTTATCTCTCCGAAGTATCAAATGAAGGAATTGCATCATGCATTCAAAGGGATATATTTTGTGATTGGATTGTCGCTAAAGTTCTGTGGATCTTCCAAGAGGAATTGTTTTGCATTATTGGTCATGTCCCTGAAAGGTTGGTCACCATGTTTAAGGATCAGGTTGCAGCCATTCAGTCAACTAATCCGAAGGTCGAGGTAACTCTAAAATAGGATCTTGGTTTGGAGATGTAACCGGGGAAGAGGAAAGAGACTTATGATTCACTTCTTCTAGCAACATCTGAACAACATGATGTTTCCATGCCTAGTGTTGTAGGCCAGATGGGCCATAATATCTTCATTAAGGGTAGATGGACCCAGGAGCCTGTATGTTAGAAGTTCAAATGCGAAAGATGCGTCTGGAAGGGTCATGTTCGCCAAGATTTCACCCTGTAGGTAGAATTGTTTCATCGTTGTCATCATCCTGGTCATATTAGGGCAAGTTGACCATGTTTGTCAATTGGGGCGACTCAGATCCCATCATCCGTGGTCCTCCAAGAGGCATATCCAAGACTTGAAGACCTCATGGTTATGTATTCCTTCATACATTTTAAATACTTTTTCTTATGTGGTTGAGTGTTGAGATGTTATGTTGGGTTTAGTTAAGTTCCCACCCAAGGATCGTAGTTTCTTTATGATTGTCTGGTTATTATTATCGAGAGTTGTTATATGTCATTTCGTATGTAGAGATTTATGAGTGGGGCACATCTTGTTCAGCTGGAAGTAGATCACTAGGCATTTTGTTGTGCGCTTCAGTGTAACAAATTAGGAGTACCGCTTGGATGATCAGTAGTCGGACTATGTTGGGATGGTTCTACCTATGTGGTGGTCCGGTAAAGTTTTGGGGCTTCAAACTTAAAGTAGTGAAGTGCTGGCTCTCCGTATTATAAAATCGGTGGATCGAAAATTCAATCCCCATTAGGGTATATGGGTCCTCCTATCATTGGTTTTTGATGGTATCATTAGGAGGTCGTCATGTGTATGCGTGAATCTTTTCGGTGAATCAGGGATTCAAGAGGAATTGGTCGGATCATGTGGTTTCCAGCAGGGTGTTAAGGAGTGTTTTTGAGGACGAAATTTAATTTAAGTGGGGGAGAGTTGTAACACCTTATTTTGAATCGTTTCATAATTCAGGGTTGTGACCCAAAGATCAATTATCATAACGTTTCGGGCATTGAGGAAAATGAGGTTTAAACCTATTTGGAGGTGGGTGATGTAGATTTTCTGATCCAAGAGTTCGGTTTGTGCTTTGGAGTCCAAGGGTATAACTGTAAAGTGATGGTTCGGGCCTTTTCTAAATTTTGGATTTATGTTCAGAAAGTTCTAAGGCTAATGAGAGATGATCGGATTGTAGAGCTTCTCATTACCTTTCCGTGAATATAAGGATCCCCGAAAACAGAGTTTAAACGAAGAAGTTTTGACCGTTTGAAATTAAGAGGATTTTAGGCTAGCTGGGACCACTGGGCATTCGTGGATGGGTGATTACAAAGGTTCCCTTAGGAATGTTAGGCATTCCATATGAACGATGGGCAGTCGTGGACCGTATTTAAAGGCCTTAACTCGTTTCGTCGAATAGAGTCGCGTTGTGCCATGTGGGTTTAATGACCTACTCGATGAGTTCGAGGAGCCGACTCGCCGAGTAGGAGCTGGGATGAGAAACCCTAAATACTCGGGTTTAGGGCCTATTTAAAGGCACTTATATCCTCATTTGCGGGTATCCTTCCTTGATAGCAAACCCTAAACGACCTTTGATCTTAGAGAGAGAGTGTGCTTTCCTAATTGTAGTGTTTGGTGCATCTTGTAAAAAAGAAGAGAAGATTTCCAAGCCAAGGGACAAGAAGGTGTTGCTAGATCTGAGGTTGTTTCACTTCAAAGCTTCTAGGAAAGGTATAAAGCTTGCACCTTTCTCATTATTTTGTATAGATCTCATGATTTTTGTGAATCTAGGGTTTTTCCACCCAAATATGAGGACCTTGAGTGTTTCATGCTCATTGAGAGGGTTGAACTTCAGATCTGGACCATGTGAGGTCCTTAGAGTCCAAAAGTCCTCGCTTTATCCAACCATAATCGTGATCTTGAGTGAAAAAACCCTTTTTGGGGGTGTGTTTTGGCATTTTAAGCTCAAAATGCCATGCATGAACGTAAAGCCTGTGACTTTACGTGATTGATGAGCCTTAGGAGTGTAGATCCAGAGTTTGGGGAGGTTCTCTGCCTTGAAATCAACTAAATGAGAAATGAGTCTGAATGGACTTGCCGAGTCAAGAAGTCGACTCGACGAGTCGGATGGGGTTGTCCCGATGGTTTTGATCGTGCGACAACTCGACGAGTTAACGGGTCAACTCGGCGAGTTGAGCCAGACTTTTGAGCGATTATGTAGATGATGAGCAGACTCGTCGAGTCCCATAAGTGCACTCGATGAGTAGGGTCAACATGGACTGTTGACTCAAGTCTGAATTCTATTGACTTAGGGTTTGGTCAACCTTGTCTTTGGGAAACCATGGAGGGGCAAAATGGTCTTTTTCCCACTTCATGAAAGAGAGGGAAATAACTTAGTAAAAAGTGTAATTTAAAGAGTTAATTAGATATAACTATCTTATGTGATTAGGAGGAGGCTAGACTTGGTGATTCGTGTGCGAGAGTATTCATTCACTTAGCTTACTTACGAGGTGAGTCTTCTAGCTATACTTACCAAGAGTGGTATCCTTATGTGATTGAGTTGTCTTATGTGTGTATCTGTGTATTGTGATATTCTGCTTTATGTCTTTATGATTATTGCTAAATATTGTTGCTATGAGTTTACTGAGTTGGGACCGGAGGGTTCCACTGAGACACATTTGACCAAAAGGTCTTATTGAGTTATGGCCTAGAGTGGCTAATGAGTTGTGTATGATATTTTGGGGAACTCACTAAGCTTTATGCTTATCGTGTATGTGTTATGTGTTTCAGGTACTTCTTAGGATCATAGGAAGGCGTCGGCTAGATTGTACACACATCGGAGATTGGTTTATGATTTAGGGGATCCTAGAGTTTGATATATTGATTTCTTTTGAACATGAGTTTTGGTGATTTGACATTGTGGTATTTTATGGTTATTTATTATAATCAATGTGTTTTGAAATTTAAAAATTTGGTTAGAATTTTACGTCGTTACATTTCCAAACCACCTTACCTTCAACCTCCAACCTATTAAGTTGTTTCAATGCTCACTGAAGCAGCAAGAACTTCTTGAAGGAGAGTTGGATTGCTTGGACCATGAAGATACAAGCTTGGTTTTCCTTTCTACATCTTCTGGAGGTAAAAAGTCTCAATCTTCATGGCTCACTTATATACATCTAGCTTAGGTTATTTTATGACCATATTTGGCCCCGTGAGTTGGTACTTGTGAGTAAAATCAAATCCATGAGTTTTGGGTTATCCTATCTGATGTTTTTGAGTTCCTTTGTTCATAAGGTTTGGATCTTGATGGTTGTGAACCAACCATGCATGATTTAGTGGCCTTTTTGGTGAAGTTATGAATCTAGGGCTTGGGTTTGGACACTATTAAGTCATGCAAAATCATATAGTCAAGTACTTTATGACTTAAGATGTCCCTTAGAATCAGATATTGGAGTTGGACTTATAGTCTTAAGGGATTAAGAAATTTAAGTTAGTTATTGGACATTTTATTGTGTTAGAATGCCTAAGTTTAGTGTTTTGCCCTTTTTACGCCATGCAAAAGTTTAAAGTCTCTGACTCTGTGGTTTAAGATGTTGTTCTAATGTTGAATTGAAGTTTAGACACTGTAAGCTTGACGAGTTAAGTCATTTGGGGTAGATTTGGCTGTTTGAACAATACGATGAGTGTACTCCTGAGTACATAACGCGTATTAGGACAACACCTCGATTCTGGATCAGCCACATATGTCGGGCGTACGAGCCAGGTACGTCGTGCGTATGTCCGTCTATGGGCTATTAGAGTTTTTCGACACGGGTTTAGTTGGGCTTTTGCTTTGTTGGGCTTGGGTCTTAGACATTTTTATGATATTGGAGCATTTATGGGTTTTAGGACATCTTGGAGCTTTTGGGCCTATATTGGGCCTTAGGGTCTTTTTGTTTGGGCTTGAAACATTGTTGGGCCTGATAATTATGAGCTTAACCTTAGATAGTAACTATGGTTGGTATTGATCATGTTCGGTGTGAGGAGCCATTGTGTAGCAGACTCAGGTGTGGGATTTGATATCTTTCGATAAAGGTGAATCTCCTCATTATGTTTGCCAGGTCAAAGGCACCAATGCTGGCCCATGAATTATTATTATTAGGGTGTTAGTTCATTGTGTGACTATTGCATGTATTGTATGTAATATGTATACCGGGTGGGGATTGATGAGTGTATTGTATGCTTTCTGTCTTTGTGACTCTTGCAAATATTTTATGTGTTTGTATGTATACCAGGTGTGGCTTAATTCCGGTTGGGTCCTGATCAGTATGTTAGGCGGGGCCCATTGCATGTTACTGACAGATCAATTCCGGGCGGGGCCTGTTATCGGGTGGGGCCCGATGTAGGGCGGGGCCCATTGTATTTGTGTTATGTTGTGTTTTAGGGAACTAACCAAGCTTCATGCTTTCAATTTATGTTTAAAATGTTTTTTTTCAGGTACCCCCAGTTTGAGAGAGAAGGGCCCGACTTGATAGTTGTGCATCCACCCATGTTTCCGTTCTTTATGATTTTGGGAATTTTGCCCTTATAACTATTTTTACTATGATATACATTTGAATGATTAAAATAATTAAATGGTGTTTATGGTTGATTTTAAAATGAAATGTTTTACCTTATAATCTTGGGACGCTACAAATTAAGCTTACTTTTATACACTTTAAACTCTCTATTTTGGTTGATAGACCAAAGTGTTGAAAGGTATTGTATGCTCAAGGGTCATATTAAAATGATATTACTAAATAACATATGATCCTAAGGGTCACACTAGCAATTGATACAATTATTTATTTATTATAAATTGATTTTAATATATATATATATATATATATATATATATATATATATATATATATATATTCATAAATTCTTTTAATAAATTAGGAAATATTTATTTCATGGATATAATTATTTCAACAATTACAATACACATTAACTCATAAGGTATAAATGAATAAGTTATGTACAACTTTTTGGACCAGATAAAACTTTTTTTTTACCTAAAAATTAGAGTTTATATTTTATAAACTATTTTTATAAATTAAAACTTGCTCTTTCTTTTATTGCTTCTTAAAACTGAGAGTATAGAGGAGTAGAAAGAGTATGGCCTTGCAAATTGCTTAATCAAAAGTATGAAGCATGGCTTGCATGCATCGAATACATGTTGGTCTTGTTTCATAAGTTCTTAATAGGTTAAGGACTCTTGGACATTTTTTCTACTTTAAAGGAGACTTAAGGCTCTCATTTTGGGTTACCACTTTATGCACCAAACTCGTATACTATTTTAAATCTCTATCTTATTCTTTATTTCCTTGAATATTGAAGATAAGTTACTTGCATTTTACTTTCTTGAAGATATATCTTGGGTTTTATCTACTAGCTTAAGAGTTCTTCTTAAAAGACTAGCATGTTTTTCAAGTTGGTTCATTATTTGTGTCCTACAGGTTCTACATCTCTCCATCAACTTCCAAGCCTCCCCTAGAGGACTCAAAATTCATCAAAGGTTGTTGTTATATCTTCCTTCTATGGTTGTGCTTAAATCTTTCTAATACTTGAAAGATGTTCCTTGGTGGGTGTAAAATGTTTATGTTATGTTCATAAATCATAAGTTTTCCGTTTGCCATCTTTGTAGTTTTTGAAACTATTTTTGAAATAAACCAAATAATTGGTATCAAGTGCCACCTTGCAAGTTTAGTTAGTTTTTTTGCTTTATGAAAATCTAAGTTTTTGGAGAATGTGGATAACTTGTTTTCGTATAAAAATAAATTCATAGATATTTTCTTTGACAACTTTATAATTTTTATTTTTTTGTTACAAAATTTTATATGAATGTTTTGTCACTTAAAGTTCTCTTAAAAAAAGGTTGTTTTATGTTTATATGTATTTTAGAGTGCATAAACAAGCCTTGGACCATTTGTGTTGGTTTTTGTGTGATTTGTTTCAAAATGATTTGTAATATTTTTTTATTCATAAAAGTATGTAGTATAAGTAGATAGTTTTTATTCTTGTTATTTTTTATGTAATATAATAGTTTTAGACTTGATTTATTTATGAAAAATGTAACAAGATGAAGATGTAGACCATTTCTTGAAGAACCATGGAGATCCATGGTTTTATGATACTTTTATAAAAGTTCATAACTTTTATAAAAGTCTTATAAAATTGCAACAAAATTGGTTGTAATTGCAAGTGGGAGCTTGAAGATCACATGAAGAACAAATTGTTTTTTTGGTCTCTTTGTCTCTTAAGAAGGACCTAACACTTTTGTGCTGGCTCACAAAAGTGTTAACTAGATTAAGTATTGTTTATGTCAAACGCATACTTGTGTTGTTTATTTTTCAAGTAGATGTTTTGTGCGTTTGATAATTTAGTTTTTAACAAACTCAAAATATTTTTTGGACAAAATAAGCATCACATTGAGTTTGGATTTCAAAATATAAAATGCAGACATAAAATGTAACATATTTTTGCCTTCAAATAAAAATCGGTTTTATAAAATTGTTAATTATGACAACTTTTGCAATATTGTAATATAAGGGTAAAAATTATGATTTTATAACTTATTCAAACTCCAAATTATTTTTTTAATGAAATAAGGTTTTATTAAAATGTTCTACATGGATCAAACTAAAACTTAATACAAGATATTAATTTAAAATTGATCCGCATCGAAGTATAAACATCGAGTTTTTTATTTGAACCTTAAAATTGATTTTTTAGAAAACTGATACCATGACTAATTGAATGCATGTAACTGTCATGATATCACATGTTTTAAAATACATTAATAAAACATACAAATCCCTTTTCAGAAGACAAGTCTATGTCATCCAAGTTTAGAAGCATTTGCACACAAATTGCTATATTGCTAGTGGGATAAAGAATAACTAACCATTTAGTATCATCTTTTGGTGGCCAAAGTATTTTTGTGATTTCTATAACCAAGATATAGGTCAATTATACAAGTTTCTCTAATTGGATGCCTTGATTGGAAACCTTTTGTGACCAAGGTCACCTAAGCAAGAGTGTTCCAAGACAAAGATAAGATCAAACATGCCAAATTAACAAATAGATTGTTAAGGGTCTCATACATCTAGGAATTACAAGTTGTGTAATTAATATAAGCTATTTACCTTGTTAAAATTAAGTGAATGGGATAAAGGTCACCCAACCATTTATTTGATTTATAACTTAGATCCTAGACTTTAAAATAAATAATGTTTTTGAAAATTAAAGGGTATTCTTCTTAAAGAATTAAATATTAAATGAAAACTTTGTTAAAATTTTGTAGATGGTTCCACTAACTATTGTAACTGTGACATCCATAAATTTTACGGTTTGAAAAAAGACATTTTTATATATACTTATTTGAAAATATAGTATTTGCAGAATCTGTCCCATAAAATACTTCCAAAGAAATGTTTTATTAATAAAGTCTTGGGATGTCATAACTGATACAAAACATAAGCATAAACTTTACAAACGTTAAAGTAATTATACTAATGGCCTAAAACTCCTTGAATCTCATAGCATAATGTACCTTCAAACCATTACCGGTGATACAGTGAAACTAGATGGGTCAGATTGGGAAACCTGATGAGCACATAGGGGTTTCAACCCAAAATAATATATTTTATTTCACACCATTTACTCAATAACCCATTCTTGTTATTCTCACTCTCTGATCCTAAGATGATGATCCGATGGACCTATCCTAAAGGATCTTTGTGAGTAGCCAATATTACTATGGGGGTTCCATAGCAATATATGTCAACAAGACAACCCTGAGGGGGATAAAATACTCGAATGAACATAGTTCATTTTCCCTGAAAAGTATGATTATTAACACCCCTAACTAGTGTTCCACCGGACTACCTAAAATAGTCAGTGGTCATCATTTATACTTTGTTAGATGACTGATCCCGGTAACACAGATAGTACAATGTATGGACAGTCACCATTATTTTTATTCTCTAAAACCCTTACTACCCAATGCAATTTAAATATAAAAAGTAATTTATACAAACAAAAATAATTAATTTTATTGCATATATCATACATGTCAAGAATACATATATAAGTACATATAGCATTTAAGAATGCTTCATATCTATGTGTAAGCCTGAAGTAACTATGCACTTACTTGATAAAGTGGATGGCTTAGAATTTGGGCAGAACCTTGCCTTAGCACTTTCAAGGACCTAAATGTATAACACTATGTCTTAGTCTAGTTTTACAATCATGGCGACTATTTAAATAATAGTCTAGATTCTTCAATAATCCTATAATATACCTCAAGATCTATCAAGTAAGGAATAACTAGGTAGGATCATATCGATGCTAGGTTTTGTTTGGTATACATAGTATACTGTTCGGATAGCCCACTTTAAACATCTCACTAAATCCAGCCTTGACATTACTTCCATAAGTAGTCAATCAGTACAATGACTTTGGATCACTGATAAATCTTAATTATAGGTTCATAATAATGACTTATGACTATAGTTAAAAGTTAAACTTAAATAAAACAAGTGTATCTCAACTTACAAAGTATTTTAACAAGAACTGGAAACTATGTTGGCATAACTCAGGTCCAGGAGCTTCTATTCACCGGCTGGAAAGGATTTAGGTAAAACAAATAAAATTTAAACTCTTAAGTTCACATGCAACCTAAGGATCTATGTTTTCACTATTGCACCTATAACTAAGAACATAAAATAAGAATCCCTAAAACCCCTACGCATATTTCAAAAAACACAAAAAGGGTTTTAGGATTTCATACCTTGTTTTTATTGTAGTAAATAGCAATGATTCAATCTTGTAGATCTCTTGGAAGAAAGCACCACAAGTACCGTGCCTCTAATGGTTCACACCCAAGCTAGCAAGAAGATGACTCAAGAGAGAGGAGAGAGGAGAGTAACATTTTTCGTCCAAGACTTTAGGAAGAGAGGTGTGGATGAAATATGGGACTAAGGATGGCCTTATATAGTTGAGGAATCTTGGGGCAAAAGCTAGGGTTTAAGGGATAAGACCTAGATTGATTTACTTGGTGACCAAGACGCCCAATCTCCTTATCCAAGGAGCCTTGGACAAAAAATTATAGGCTTGCCCTAAGGACTTTCGTCCACCTCATCCTATGAGGTTCTAGAGCATTACTTCTTCAAATTTCAATAAATAACAAAACAGTCCCTACACTTTTAATTAATCTAATTAATCCCAAAATTAATTCCAATTAATTTCTAGTTAATTATTAATTAAATAATACCTTTTCTAATTAATATATTATTTCCATATTACACTAACAAACTATTTATTTCAATTTATTAATCACATAATAAATTAATCTCACTCTCTAAAAGTCATCCTGTCTAATTGCTAGGTTTGAGGGAAACCTAAAAGGAATGTGCTACTATCAATTAATGTGTATACCAATTATAGTTATGGGCTTAGGTACCTAATCCAATAGTCTCCCACTTGGATAAACCTATAACTATAACTTCAAGTATAAGTTCTAAATCGATAAACAAATAGTAGCTTCCAAAAGCCGCAGCCGAACTCTGACCTAATCAGTACGTGTCCAAAGATAAGTGATCATATAATCCTCCGTTTAGCTAGACATCATTTGAACATGAGACATGGAATAGAATCAATCTCATTGTCCAAGACTTTGTTTCTTTTGTGGTGATATAGGACTTCTAATCGAACACATCAATTTAGTCATGGCTGGGCCCAACACTATAAGCCAACACCAAATCACCGAGGGGCCCAAAGCTATAACTTTTCCCATTAGGGAAAAAAGAACGAATAAACTTTGACTCATATGATAGCATCTTTTACTCATCAATTCATACATGACAATACGTTTTATAACATCTAGTTACTGACTCGTTTACTTATCACTAATGTATAACCGATTTGTAAATTACAACTAAAATGTCTCCATTTCAAGATCATAAGATATTATCGTCTCAGAATTAATAGTGATAGAATCCATAAAGTAATTCTCTGAGCGTGGGTTTATCCAATACTTAAATCTTCATTTCTAAGTACTCATGAGCATTACAACAATACTATTGCTTTGTCTAACTCCTTAGACAGTCTAAAGACAATCTTAATTCAATACTTACTTCCAAAAGTACGACTGACTATGGAATTTGAATAATAATATTATTCGGGAAGTAAAACATGAAAAAATTAAAACACAAGAATAAACAATCGACAAAATGTAGTAAACAAACTCATAAATTATTCTCCATTATTTAATCACCAAAAGTCAATTACATTTATATTGTTACAAGATCCAAACTAACTATCTAACTACTAAAAATAATATCACCCCTCAGACCAATGATCTTAGCATGCTGAATTTGCTTGACCCTACTCAGAACCTTTGTCAAAGGATTTGTAGGATTATTTTTTGATGATACCCTCTTCATGATGAGGTGACCTTCTTCTAGCCTATGTCTGGTGTAATGGTACTATCTGTCGATATGTCTAGAATTTCGATGATCTCTTGGTTACTGAGTCAAGGAACCACTCCTTCATTATCGCAGAAAAGTTCCATTAGATCATGAATGGTCTGGACAAATCTGAGATCACGGATAAAGTTCTTCTGCCAAGCCCCCTCCTTTAATGTACTCTGATTCACATGTTGAATCAGCCATAGTATCCTTCTTGGAACTCTTCCAAATTACCGCTCCACCATTTAGAATGAACACTTGGCATGAATGAGAATGAAAGTTATCTCTATCTATCTGAAAGATGGCGTCACTATACCCACTCACTCTTAATGTATCACTGCCACCAAGGACTAGAAGCATGTGCTTCATTCTCTGCAAATACTTGAGTATATTCTTAACTGCTATCTAATGAGCTTTACCGGGGTTCCCCTGATAGTGACTGACCATGATCAAGGAAAAATACACATCAGGGCGAGTACATTTCATAGCGTACATGATCAACCCTACAACCGAAGCGTAAGTTACCCGACTCATGTCAACTATCTCTTCATTTGTACTAGGGATTTAAGTCATACTCAATTTGGTATTGCTCTAGATAGGTAGCTCTAATGAGCTTTACCGGGGTTCCCCTGATAGTGACTGACCATGATCAAGGAAAAATACACATCAAGGCGAGTACATTTCATAGCGTATATGATCAACCCTACAGCCGAAGCATAAGTTACCCAACTCATGTCAACTATCTCTTCATTTGTACTAGGGATCTAAGTCATAATCAATTTGTTATTGCTCTAGATAGGTAGCTCTCTGTTCATGGAATTTTCCATATGTCAACTATCTCTTCATTTGTACTAGGGCTTTAAGTCATAATCAATTTGGTATTGCTCTAGATAGGTAGCTCTCTGTTCATGGAATTTTCCATATTAAACCTCTTTAGTACTTTATCCAAGTATGTACTTTGACTAAGTCCAATGAGTCTCTTCTTTCTATCTTTCAAGATTCTTATCTCGAGAATATAGGCTACTTCTCCATGGTCTTTCATGGGAAAAACTTTCCAAGCTAGGTCTTAACTTCTTGCAAAGTTGGAATGTCGTTTACCATGAGTAGTATGTTATCGACATACAACACCAGAAAAAGTCACTATACTCCCACTAGCCGTGACATACATGCATGAATCATATTCACTCCTAAAGAAACCAAACTCTTTGACTTTCTCATGGAAGCAAAGATTCTAGCTGTGAGATGCTTGTTTCAATCCATAGATGGATATCTCAAGCTTGTACACTCTATTTGGAAACTTTTTCATCTACAAAACCCCCTGGCTGACTCATGTTGTAAACATCTTTAGCCAACTTCCCGTTAAGGAAAGCAGTTTTGACATCCATCTACGAAATTTCATAGTCATGAACGGTAGCTATGGAAAGCATTATCCTAATAGATTTTATCTTGGCTACTGGTGAGAAGGTCTAATCATAGTCAACCCCTAGAGTTTGAGTGAATCCATTTGCAACCAGTCAAGCCTTGAAAGTGTGTACCTTTCCATCCATATCGTTCTTCTTCTTGAAGATCCAATTACACCCAAATGTCAATCGATCTAGTACATTATCAACCAAATTCCAAACTAGGTTGTCAAACATAGACTTGATCTTGTTGTCTATTGGCTCTTTACATTTATCACCCTCAAGGCCTGCCATTGCTTCCTTCTAGTTAGCCGGCTCATCCAAATTTATTAGTGTCCTATCACTGACAAATGTGTCACCATCTTTAGTAATATGGAAGCCATAGAACTCAGGTGACATGCTAACTCTATTGGAACGCCTAAGAGGTAATGACTTGTCTATCCTTTCAATAGGAACTCTTTCCTCTGGGTGAGTGCTAGTATCGTCTAAGGTTCATTCGCTAGTTTGCTCTTGAATTTCTTTAAGATCAATGGTACTCCCACTGTTCTCTTTGAATTTGAGCTCTCTCTCTCTCTCTCTCTCTCTCTCTCTCTCTCTTTCTCTGTTTCTCTCTCTCTCTCTCTCTCTCTCTCAAGAGTCATCTTCATGCTACAAAGACCATGTTCTCTTTAGGTCTGTAGAACAAATATCCAAATGAAATCTTTGGGTAGCCAATGAAAATATAGTTCTCACTTGTAGCTACGAGCTCATGAATCTCTCGTCATATGAAAGCTTCACAACCCTAGACTTTGATATGTGCTAATGAGAGAGCTTTCCCCATCGACATTTCGTGAGGAGTTTTGGCAACCTTCTTCATAGGGACAAGAATGAGGATGTGGGTGGTTGTCTCTATGGCATACCCCCATAAGTGAATTAGAAGAGAAGGATGACTCATCATTGAACGAACCTTGTCTAAAAGGGTGTGATTACGCCTCTCAACTACACCATTCAATTGTGGTGTCCTAGGAGGAGTTAATTTTGAAACCATTCCACATCCTTTAGATGTTCGTTAAACTCAATACTAAGATACTCTCTGCCTTTATCGGATCTAAGCATCTTTATGTTCCTACCCAATTGATTTTCGACTTCATGTTTAAACTCTTTGAACTTTTCAAAGGTTTTTAACTTATGCTTTATCAGGTAGATATAACCATATCTGCTATAATCATCTGTAAAAGTCACATAGAATCGAGTAGCATCCCTTGTGGATGATCTAAAGGGTCCACACACATCTTTATATATGAAATACAACAAACCTTCACCTATTTCAAAAGATCTAGTGAAAGGTAGTTTTGTTATCTTTCCCAAAAGTCAAGATTTACATGTTTCATCTGACCTTAGGTCAAATGATTCTAACATTCCATACTTTTGAAGTTAGGAAATGTGTTGCTTAGTGATGTGTCCACGAAGACAATGCCACTAACATTCTTTGTCTATACCATTATACGAATCAATATGAAAAAAATTATTGCCTAAATTATCAACACACATCAAAGTTTCCTATACACCATCACAAAGTGAAACTTAAAATATAAAAACACCATTTTTATAAGCTGGAAAAAAAAACCATTCAGATTATTAAATGAATATCCACTACTAGAAAAACAGCCTTTTACGACGCTCATTGCGCGTCGTAAAACGCTCAGACAACGCGCAAATGCGCATCAAGGAAGGCCCTGTCATAAAGAGAGACGACGCGCATTTACGACGCGCATTTATGACGCGCATTTACGACGCGCGGTTATGACACGCAATGCGTATCAAGGAAGGCCCTGTCATAAAGGAAGACGACACGCATTTGCGTGTCGTAACCTTACGACGTGCGTGTTTATGACACGCAATGCGTATCAAGGAAGCCCCTGTCAAGAAAGGCCATGTCATAAATGAAGACGACACACATTTTTGCGTATCATAATTTTAATATTTTTTTAAAAAAAAAAATATTTATAGATTTACTTATTTTAAAATTAAATTTGCATTTCATGTCTCATAATAGAAAAAAATATATTTATATATTTAATAATTTTTGAATTAAATTTGCATTTAATCTCTCATAATAGAAATAAAATACCGTATACAAAAAATACAATCCATTGCATAATATAAAATAAAATTTCATAGTCAAAAAATAAAATAAATTGCACAAATTATGATATGTGTGTAATTGTATCCTTCATGAGCCTCCATGTCCAAAGTCGGATCTACCTTCCTAATCTGTATGTATAACAAAGACACATATGTTAAACTTGTTACTAGTAAACCTGTTATTGCCAACCCATAAGGACCTAATATGAAACAATGGGCATAGTTTGTTGGAGTTTTTCCCTTTATAACAAATATCATGCATTATTTTAGCAGCAGGTGATGGAACATAATATAAAACTAACCTGCTTGTAGCAGGTGCATTTGATGTCTCTATTGGCCCAGGGCAAACAAATGTTACCATGTTTCCCTTTTGGTAAATTTGAAATAATAAGTGTGATTATCATAATTATAAACTTTTTGATTTTTTATTTAAACATTATACCCTTTCCAAAGAAGAGTTGGGAGTCTGTTTCTATTCTAGATTAAATAAACCATCTAATTAATGAAATGAAATGACCATTTTACCCTTTCCAAAGAAGAGTTGGGAGGAAAGAAAAAAAGAAGGGAAAACAGGCATAGAATTAGTGTTTTAATACATTAAGCCTGAATTTTTGGCTTAACCCATTAAGCCCATTAAGTAAAAAAAAAAAAGCAACCCCTTAATCTAATAATATATATAGTATGTAAACGGATGTTTCTTTTTCACTTCTTGTATCTGATAATATATTAATATATACCTATGTATTAATAACTTGGATATAATGAACAATTTGTATCTGATAATATATTAATATATACCTATGTATTAATAACTCGGAAGATAACTAGTCACCCAATAGATAGTTGTTTTCGCATTTCCTAGATCTTTTTTGTGAACCCAACAATTTCAAGCATACCCCGTGACAACATTGTGGTGGTGAATGCCATAGGAAACCTGCATGTGATACTACATAAGTAAATCAAACTGAAATAGTGTCCAACATACATAAAGCATCTACCATAGAGTGTTGTACCTAAAAGATAATTCTTAATAAGTCAGAAGTTGGCACTTGCACTAACAGAAGAAAAATATTGTGCAACAGCCATGACACCAATCACAATCCTAGAAACTGTTGCAGCAGCTCCTAAGCTTGTTGAATAGTCATCTGTTGTTGGCAAAATTTTGTAATAAAATAATAAATATACAACAAAATATACAAAATTTATGTTCATAATATTTGGAACGGGAAACAAATAAAAATAATAATCAGTTGCAGCTTGTTATACCTTCTTACATGCAGTTATTGGATCATCTAAATAAAATGGAGGTTATCCAACAAGCATCTCATACATTATTGCACCTAGTGACCACCTGCAATAATAGTAACAGTTAAAAACAAAATAAAAGAAAATGACAAAAATATCCTCAGCAAATAGTAATACAACACTAACAGCAAATAGTAATACAACACTAAAAAAATCAGACCAACAATCGTGAAGTCCATGTCATGTAGTAAAAAAGAAATTGTATTACAGGGGCTAAAAAATCATACCAACAAATAATATTAGAAGATTTCAGCAAACGTGGGTATGGGATCCCAATCGCCATGCCAGCAGTCCACGTGGTCCCCGCCACAGCAGTAGCTCCTCCTCCTCCAGTGGCGGTGACAGTGATGAGTCAGCAAGGTGGTGCTTGTTCTTATGGTTCAGCAATGATGAGTAGTGCATACAAATTCTAACATAAAAATTAATGGCTTATTTTAATTAATCATAAAAATTTAGCCATTGGATTCCATTATACGTTATCTAGTATGGCTTATTTTAATTAATCATTGTATATTAACAAGGGTAAAATATGAATTTAGCAAAGAAGAATTGATCATTGTGAATTAATACAGTAAAATAATCTTCATATAAAATAGACAATGACAAGGAATGCTATACTATAAGATGACCACAATCCACCAATGGTCTTATACTATAGTACTGTTTTTACTCTTTTGGACTTTATGGCACTTCTATTGTTATTGGCTTGCTTGATCTTCCTAGATCTCTCTTTTTCCGTGTTATACTCATATAGGATTTAATACTTATAAAAACAAGAGCAGCAGTGCTGGGTAGAGGTGCTGCCACCACTGGTTTTAAACACTTCCTTGCTCTCACTGAAGCTGCAAAAGACCAAACCGATGGTCCTTTCAGAAAAGTCTTCATAACAATCAAATCAGATGTATATATTTTTTTTATTACTATTTTTGACATGATAATGAAAACTTAATTACATTTTACTTTTATCTTTTACATGTGGACTAGACTTTTTGTTAGATTAAATACAATTTACTACATTTTTGTGTATACCATACTACAAGTTTATTTCTTCTAACTCATCAAACATGGAACAAAAGGAAAGGCATCACGTTCTCGTTTTTATTAATAAGGCTTACCAAAAAAGCAATTTTCCCAGAAACTAATTTGTCCCCTGTTCTACTTTCGTTCTCCCCTGTTAAGCTGTATTTTTTTCATCTTCTGTACCTTGGTAATTTCCAGATTGTATTCTTACAGGAGCTAGTCGCACTCTAGGGCTTGTATTACTGAAACTCAAAGGCCTAGAAGATAAAGTGTAAATTATCGAATTGATCCTCACAGACATCAATATTTGGTTTTCTTAAATAGAAATTTTGAATTAGGAAAACTTAAGGTAAAATTATGATTTTACAAATAGGACTTTTAATGCTTCTTCACCATCTAGTATTGGGATATGTACAAGGTTAATTATCTTTCAAGCTGATAGGGAAATGAAACAAATTGGAAGATTCCATATGAAAGATATTGAAACTTACTTCTATTACTCCAGACAACAATATCACACGTGATTTATGCTCTTTAATCTAAATGTTGTCATTGGATAAATCAAAATGGTCTCTACAAGAAACACTCCCAGTTGCAATTATAAAACAGAACTGAAAAATAAAGATGAGAGACACAAAAGATAAGATCACTTGGAAAAAATGTCTCATATTCTAGTTCAAACAGCATGATAAAAAGAGATTTCTTATACCATTCAAAGTTTGATTTTGTAAGCAGTTGCTTCACCACAAAAGTTTATAGCATCGAACGGTTCATCTACCACTCTTGGTAATAGTCCCTTGTTAAGGTTGTCAGCTTCCAAAATGTTGGCTCCCTATTAAAAAAGTGAAATATGGACTTCATTTAAAACAAGTGTTATTGAAACATTGTATTTTACTGAAATGCACATCACCTCCATAGTAAAAGTCTTCCCTGCTCCTGTCTGTTAAAGTGCATAAGAGAATTCATTAATATCATATTAAAGGTGAGGGATCTCTTTCAAACTTATTTGAACAATAGAGATAGCTAATGATAAAGCATATAACTAGAAAAAAGGCTTCATTGCAGTTCTTATTTAGCTTCTTTAACAGTGATACAATCACAGAACAGATTATTGGAGCTGATTGAAAAGGTAATAGAAATAACCAGATTTGCACATTTGTTACCACTTATGTTAATAAAATCATCAGTAAAACTTCAATGTTTGCAAAGAATAGAAAAACAACAAATCTGTGGGGAATGGGGGTCGTAAAAAGAGAAGCTTCTAATGGATCACAATGAAGTTGAAAAGCCCTAACATTCATAGTTGGGTGATATTACATTTATCTCACTAATAATTTTTTACCACTGTGTTAACTTTTGTTTTGAGAGAATAATGAAAGAAATTAAACCCTAAATAAATGCAAGCCTACATGGGTTTACAGAAAGGATTAAAATACCTAGAAAAAAAGTACAGAGCATAAGAACGCTTACTCTCCAACGCCATCGTCATCTTCCGTTGTCGCATAATGTTATTAGGGTTTCATCTGCAATTTATTCTTGAACAACTTCTACTTCCTTAAATTTATTCACATCGAAGTTGTCAGGTGAGGGCTATGCGGCAAGAAGAGGCAGTGAGGGTTGGAGAGGGTGGAGATGGGTGAGGGGCGAAGATGAACGAGGGGATATGTGAGAGAACTGATGGAAAAAAAGTAGAAGAGAAGCTCGTGAGTATTTTTAGTAGGTGGAGTAATATAGAGGGGAAGTGGATTCGGGACACAGTGGCCGGTGCTGATGAGTCTCAATGGTCGGCGATTAGAGGTGAGCCTTCGATCACCAACGAGGTGAGGTGAGACAGAGCAAGGTACAGAGAGGATAATCAGGTCGTCAATTACAAAGTGCTCGTGTGGAAGGGGTGGTGGGTAGAATCCTGCATATGAAGGCGCTGAAGAAGGTCGATGGAAGAGGAAGGCGCTGAAAAAGATGCGATGTTGGTGGAGGGTCGAAGATGGAAGAGGGTCAACGACCAGGAAAGAGCACGAAGTGGTGGTCGGAGTGTGAGGGGAGTAGTTAGCGGTCGATGTGTGGGAGGGGAAATAAGTATCTCCGATTATGTTTTAGGGTAAAGAGGGAGGTGAAAGCGGGCTTTTCTAATTTTTGGGTTTTTCCTTTTCCCGCTTGTTACTAAAGAGCGTGTTTCATTAAAAATTATAAAGCGACATGTTTAGATGTCACACATTTTATAACGAGTGCCCTCCGTGTTTTTTTTTTCTAACACTAATTTTAGGGCGCGCCAAAATTGGGCGTCCTAAATCCTTAAAATTTCTAGAGAGCTGACATTATTTTTAGATCACACGCTTTTGCGTATCGTAAATCACCGAGTGTCATAAATTGCGCGTCATTAAAGGTCTATTTTCTAGTATTGATCTAAAACCTTATATGAACAATGCATGTAATGAGATAATGTTTCTTCTTATTTCTGACAAGTAGCAACAATTTATTAAATCTAAACAAACACCACTACTAAGAACTAGACTATAAACTCTAATCTCGGTAACAATAGAAGATCGCTTATTCCCCATGATCAAGTTCATTCTACCGCTCCACCTCCTCACTTCTTCTTAGCCCATGCAAATCAGAACAAATGTGAAATTTGTATCCTGTATCCAGGACCCAAGAACGAGAAGATGATGAGTTATTAGATGAAATAGTGTATATACCTACAGAAGTTGGCTTCACCTTCCTATCTTTGATATCCTGTAGATACTTTGGGCAGCTTCATTTCCATTGCCATTTGTTGTTGTAGTAAAATCAAATAGCCTCTTTGGGATCAGAAGAGGGTGGATTATCAGAACTAGACTTTCCTTTATGGCCATTGCTAGATGACCCAACATGAGACTTTCCCTTCTATTTTACTTGGGAGGACCCTTCCTCTTTTTACCATTTCCTTGTCTAATGGCTAGAATGGAAGCATTAACAGGATTAGGGTTTGAGTTCTTACCTTTCATTCCTACCTTAGAAGACTACAATAGGTTGTGCAATTGAGCCAAGGTGGTCTCTTTCTTGTTCCAATGATAAGATAAAAAAAAATAGATCATAACAACTAGGTTAAGAGTTCGAGACAATGTTAATGGCTAACTCTTCATCAAAATGCACATTTAGCATAACAAGGCGTTCCATGTATCGGTACATCCTTTGCATGTGGCTACATACAGATTCTCCCTCTTTCAACTTGCATGCCATGAGGGCTTTGACCACTTAGCTCGCTTATGAAACTGTTCCATAAGGTCCTTGTTCACATCATATAGCCAATAGTCCTCATAACATCTCTACATCTCAAGGGTCATGGTGGCTATCATGATGCAAGAAACTTTTATCTCATCATCGTAGTGCTTTTTGTAGGAGGCTAGTTCTTCAGGAGTGGCCTTCTCTTCATCGATTTCATTAAGTTCCTTCTCAAGGACAAACTCCTTGTTCTCGAAGAGAAGGGCCATTTTTATGCTTCACATCTAATCATTATAGTTGGTGTCATCCAATGTCATCTTTAAGCAAATCAACAACAATGAGAAGTTATGGTGGTTAGAGGAGGAGGAAGCAGAAGCAACAACTCAAGTAGACATCTATAAAAAGAAGGTAGTTTTAGTTATGTAACAATAATCTCCCATTCAATAGACATTTTATTCCTTATTATATGTTAAACATCTAGCCCAAATTTGCAGGTGTTATAGTTATCTCCCCCTTAGGATGATTATGTCCCGTAATCATCAACTTACAGGTCCTGAAATAGTTTCTGCGCTTAAATATCTATTGGATTTGTTGACTCTTTGTTGGCATTTCTCCAAAAAAACATTTCCCATGTTTCTAGAGAAGACATGCTTTTCACCTGAAGATGTTCATATTCAGGAACCCAAAGCTGGAGCAAGTATTCTCTCTCTCTCTCTCTCTCTCTCTCTCTTTCTCTCTCTCTCTCTCTATATATATAAATCTGGCTTAAGGACTGTTTCTTTTTTTTTGGTGAGGCTGATTTGCTAATTGACTAAATGATCATTTTACCCTTACATTCTTATGTCAAAAAATTGGTTGATTTATATCAAATTTTGAAGCCGACTTAAACAATACTAATAAACCACAAGACAAAAACATTCCTTTTATTAATTCGTGGGACCCACAACATCAACGACACTCTAATAACTGTAACAGGGGCAGTTGTGCGATTTCATCATACAGTTGTGCATGAAGGAGGAGTTACTAATTGGGTATTAGGTTATGCTCATTGTGGAATGGTTGCAGCTGCTCGATGGATTGCAAAGCTTGCAACTCCTCTTCTTCTTAAAGCATTCCAAGATTACCCTGATTATAAGCTTCAAGTATCACTTTTTTATTTTTTATCTTTTCTTTTCTTATATTCCAACTTTTAACATATATATTTAAAAAAAGATTTTACATGGCATTCAGATTGTTGGACATTCTTTGGGTGGTGGAACTGTTGCACTTTTAACTTATGTCTTAAGGGAACAGAAAGAACTCCTTGCAACTACTTGTGTCACATTTGCTCCAGGTAAATCTACCAAGCTATAGCATTCTACTTTATTTATTTATTTATTTATTCTCATTTTACTTTTGAAAAATCTAGATTGCTATAATTAAACAATGTTGATATGATAACAACCTTCATCCATCAGAAATATCATTTGAAGAAGTTGACAAAACAGAAAGCAGCGAAGGTGAAGGATATTGAAGATGAATTTGATATGGAGGCAGTGATAAAGAAGCAAGAAACACATGATTTATTAGGTGCTTGTATTCTCACTTACAAGTCTACCGGTGATTTCTGATTGTCGTCCATCATGGTCAGCCATGCATCCTACTTTCTTACCCAACCACGAGGTTAATTACCTATTATGTAAATTTTTAGATATTTAATTAGTTTCCTATGAATTGTTTTTTACAAGATAATAACCTATAATTTATAATATATATATTTATAAAATTAAAGTTAAATTATTTTCTGGTTGGAACAAGAAATAATGGAATGATTAATGGAGGGCGATAAAGTCATTCCGACATTGAGGCCGAAACATTTGTTCTCTGGGAAATGGTCAAACGGGAAGACTACTAGACGTTAAAGAGGTAAATTATACTTTTATTTAATTTTTGTGTGTTAATTTTTTGTGATTAGGTTGCAGAAAGTACTGCTTGCTAAAAAAGAGGAGGTACGACAAGATAAAGGTTGGCTACTTTCTTTGTGTTTTGTATGTAAAATATTATGTTGATTTATGGAATTTTTGTTGACTTTTGTAGGGAAATCCATCAAGTTCATCAAGGCCAACTCTTGAATTACCACAAAGGGTAAACTTCTAATCTTATAAAAATACAATGATTTGCTATATGCAAGAAATATCAATGCACTTTTATTTATTAGTTTTATTAAAACATCCTAGTTTAATTTTTTCCATTATAGGATTGTATGTTCAATTTATTTGTTATATCTTATGTTGATCTGATCAAATTAGTTAATAACATATTTATATAATAACTCTATCATGTAGCTAAACTTGATTGTGTGAGTAATAAAAGTCTTTTTTGGTTCGGCTAATGTTCAAGTCATTACTTGACATCCATTCCCAGTGGACATAGGGCATGGGATTCACTTGTTGCACAAGGTTAGTAATCATGTCGTGTATCTAAAATCCAATCGCCGCCATTGATCCAAGTCGACCTCGATCTAGATCAAGGTCACCGAGGGTTATTAGTTTTATAGGAATGTATAACCCATGTTAGCAATGTATTATTTTTGTTTAACATTTGAATGATTATTTGTATGACATATTATAATTTGTGGAATTTATTTTATTTTTAGTGTATGAAATTTTATTTTATATTATGAGACATTAATTGTGTGATGTAATTTGAAAATTAGTAAATTTACAAAAAAATATATATTTTTTTAAAACTTTTAAACTTTACGACACGCAAAAATGTGTGTCGTCTTTCTTTATGACATGAGCTTTAATGATACACAATGCAAGTCATAAATCTAAATCGTTTTATGACACGCAAATGCGTGTCATCCTCTTTATGATAGGGCCTTCTGTGACACGCATTGCGCGTTGTAAATGCACGTCGTAAGGTTACGACGCGCAAAAGTGTGTCGTCTCTCGTTATGACAGGGCCTTCCTTGACGCGCATTTGCGCGTTGTCTGAGCATTTTACGACATGCATTGCGCGTCGTAAAAGGTTGTTTTTCTAGTAGTGCCCAAGACATAGTCTCCAATTTAGAAAGAGCAATAGATCGAACAATCAATTCCCAGAAACTCCTTGCCGCCCGATACAAAAGATCCAAAGCGAACCAAACCTTGGACCCTATTGGGTAGGGACTAATGTGGAAATCACCTTCCATCTCCACAATGCAACACGAACTCAAAACCCTAGCAGTCCTTCTACCAACTAGCTCACCACCTAAGCCGGGACCTAATCCAGAACAATCCCCATGCGTGCTCATCACCAATCTGGAAAGAAATTATACCCATGATCAGATCCTAACAAACAAAGAATTCTCCTCCCCTAGGCTTCTTAGATTCCCCGGGACTCTTACTGATTCGAGAATAGATCCTGTGCTTTCAGTAGTACGGGCCCAATACTACCTTCCACACCTATCCATACTTTCCTCAGCTATCCTCCTTAATCCTCTAAGTCACCTCCTCAATCTAGAGCACCAAAACTCACTAATCCACATCACTAACCCACTAAAGCATATCCTAGGCTTTCCTAGGTTCCCGAACCCACCCAGTCCTCAGCTGCTGAAGGATTCCCATTAATGTCAACAAGCTACCTGATGAAGATAGCTACAGGTAACAAAGAACAGATAAGCCTTCGAGTAAAAGACTCAACCCTAGAACGGTTAGACTTAGACGAGAGCTGCGCAATAGGGCCAAGTCCATCACTCTGAGATTATCCAGCTTGTGCCACATGTGACTTAGCATCTTCACTTAGTAACTAACTCACATTGCTAAGAGTCCCACAAAGCACAAAGCAATCAAACCTATATATCCTCTTATTAGGAATCTATGCTAGCATGCAATTCTATGGCTCATACAATTAGGAATAACCTAAACAGGCCATCCTAGCACTGACTAATCAGTTCTAGCATGCAGTTCAATAAGCACATATAGTAGGCATACAAGGCATCCTTCCTAGATCCTTAGCCCTAATCTAGCATGCGAATCACATAATCTTATCGTAATACAACATGTATGGTATCTTGGGGAAAACATACTTGAGATCGGCCGATTGCACGCATCACAATCCTTGTTCTTTCTCACAAACCCTTAATTTTAAAGTTTAGAACTTGTAAAAACCTTTCAAACCCTCGATTTGAGTTCAGACACCCCCGAAAGTGTGTCCGAATCCCTCAAACCAAGGTTTTCTACCAACTTGTTACATCCCAAAATTCAATACTAAACATTTCATTTTTAATGACATAATTATAACAACTAGTATGAAAACATCCATAGTATCATCACACATCATAATAAAAACCGATATCCAAAACATGTCATAAGAAAACAACACCAGAGTACACATCCCAAAGATCTCATGTGTGGAAAAGCATAGTGTGATGTGTTGTGATCATGCCGACTCCCTTCCTTTTGAAGAAGAAGTACCTGGAACCAAAATAGAAAACCGTAAGCACAAAGCTTAGTGAGTTCACCCATCATACCCCATACCATAGAATACATATACTGCCATGCATATCCGGGTGCAGGCCTACCCCTTTGGTCTCTATCAACCGGTAACCGCCTAGCATATCTGAGTGCTGGCTGACCCCTTCGGTCTCTTTCAACTAGTAGCTGCCTAGAAAATCAGGGTGCTGGCATACCCCTTCGGTCTCTTTCAACCGGTAATTACCTAGCATATCTAGGTGTTGGCCTACCCCTTCGGTAGCTTTCAACCGGTAACCGCCTAGCATATTTGGGTGCTGGCCTACCCCTTCGGTCTCTTTCAACCGGTAATTACCTAGCATATCTGGGTGTTGGCCTACCCCTTCGGTAGATTTCAACCAGTAACCGCCTAGCATATTTGGGTACTGGCCTACCCCTTCGGTCTCTTTCAACCGGTTATGGGACTATTTCACCCCTACCATTACCACATAATATCCTAGCATATAAGCACATAAATGGCATATTGCCTAGAATATATAGGTGCTAGCCTACCCCTTCAATCTTTTCGACTGGTTACGGGGACTATTTGGTTACGGGGACTATTTCACCCCTACCACTACCACATAATAACATAGCATAACAACACATAAATCTCAATAGATAGTGGCATACCAGACAATTATCACAAAGACAGTCATCTCTACTGTAAACAACTACTAGTGGGTCGGCATTGGTGCCTTGAACCTACTCATACAAGGAGGGTAACTCACCTCACACTTCCAAAGTTCACTGCAGGAAATTCTTAGCTGCTGCCCTAGCAACTCCTCGAGCTATCAATACCCAAAATATCACCCAATTAGCAATCTGGTCTCAAACAATGATCCATAATCCTTACTTGGGTTGAAATGATTGTTTCACCCCCGGTCCATCAAGGTCCATACTATAAAATCCATGAAAACCCATCAATTGCCCAATTTTCCAAATTGGGCCCAAACCTTTACATGGAACTACCCTTTAGAACCCATTTTGTACTTCATAACCCTCTAAGGGTCAACCTTGGTCAAATTCAATTCAAGGTCAAAGTCAACACTCCAAGTTGACTCAACTCGTTGAGTTATTCCTTCAACTCGTCGAGTTCCCGTAAACCACAAAATCGCGGTATTTCGTATCAACTTGTCGAGATTTCCGCTAACTCATTGAGTTCCTTCATTTCAACAGAATCGGGAAACTTTGAATCAACTCATCTGTAACATCCGGATTTTTACCAGTTATAAAATGAGTTAATTATGTTCATTTATAAGAGGGACTCGGCGAGTCAGGGCTCAGACTCGCCGAGTAGGGACGCGGGTTTGAGCGGGGTTGTGCGCTTGGACTCGGCGAGTCCATGGCATGGACTCGGCGAGTCTGCGCTGTGTTGGGAAACCCTAAGTTCCCGGGTTTGTGGCCTATTTAAAGGGCCTTATGGCCGACCTTTGTGCTCATCCAACCCCAGAGAAAGACCCTAAAGAGATCTAGAGCGTTTGTGAGGGAGGAGAGGCTAATCTTGGACTTTTGTGGGTATTGTTGCAAGGTGGAAGTGTTCAAGGCAAGAGGAGACTGAAAGAGGTGCGATTTTCGTGGTCCTTGAGCTCTTAGAGACTGTATTGAGGTATTATTCTCGGACCTTCTTCTCTATGTGGTGTTATTCTTAGTCTTAGGGTTTTCTAACCCTCTTAGAGGTTGATTGAATGGAGTAGTTGGTCCCTTCTCGGGTTTGTGCCTTGGATTTGGACCCAAAGAGGTCCAGAGACCTTAACCCATGGAGCTTTATGAGCCATTTTGGGAGTCTTGAGCTTGGAATGTCACTTTTGGGGTTAAATCACCATTTTGGACCATGTAGATGTTATATGTGCGTCAAGATCCAAACTTTACGTGATTATCATGCTTGGGGAGGCCAGATCTATGATTTTATGGAACAGATCTGACCTCAGAAGTCGTTTTAAGGTGGTGCATGGCATGGACTCGCCGAGTCCAAGAACAGACTCGGCGAGTCGTATGAAGGTTGCCCGTCAACCACTTAGTGAGTGGACTTGTCGAGTTGGGGAGATGACTCGGTGAGTCTGGGAGGAACGGGGGTTGAGTCCAAGTTGGAACTCGCCGAGTTCCCTTGGGACTCGGCGAGTCGAGTCGTGGTGGCCCCACAACTCGTGCCAGGTGGAGCTCGTCGAGTTGGGGGAAATACTCGACGTGTCTAGGAAGGATTTCAGGGAAGTTGGTATATGCGCATGAACTCGCCGAGTCGCCATGGTGCACTCGCCGAGTCCGGTCAAAGTTGACCGTTGACCGTTGACCAACGTTGACCTAGAGTGATTTGTTGTAGTATGGTCAACCCTAGTTGCGAAAGTGTTAATTAGAGATGTATTGTGCTATAGGGAGACTACAGCTCGGCGGACCGAGTGTTTAGTGATCGCAGGGTTACGAGTTTCCGAGACACACGAGGTGAGTCTTCTCACTATACTTTACCTTGAGTAGGTAACCAGAGTTATGTGATCAGAGTATTGTATGCTATTTGTATGTGATGTGTTGTACTGCATTATTTCTATGTGATTTATGCTGTGCATGCTTATAGAGTTGGAACCGGAAGGTTCCCAGAGTTAGAACCGGAGGGTTCACAGGGTGTGGGTGCACGGACCCATAGAGTTATAGCCTCGAGTGGCTAATATGTGTTATGTGTGGTATTTTGGGGAACTCACTAAGCTTTGTGCTTACAGTGTTGATGTTATTTGTTTCAGGTACTAGTGACGATCGCGGGAAGGCGCCGGCTTGATCCGTACACACACACGTTGGAGTTTTTACATGTTGATCTTGGGATTTTGTACTGTTATGTTGAACAAGTAAAATGGTTGTTTTTATGAATATTAATGGAATTATGTTTTTTACAAAAATTGAAAAATTGGCTTTAAATTTTCGGTGTTACAAATTGGTATCAGAGCCTTGGTTTGAGGGATTCGGGTACACCTTCGGGGGTATTTGAACTCAAACTGAGGAAAATGAAGAGATATTTTCAAGATAAAAACAAAAAAAAAAAAAAATTGTTAAGAGCAAAAGGTTTTCCAGGGAGAACGTGTGTACGATCAGTCAGCGCCCGAATGGTGAATTCCCAAAATACCTTTTATTAAGAAATAACTATTATTATTATTGTGATGTGTTTGCATGCTAGAGCAGGCTAGGTATTGCTGATAGGACTAGAGTGGCCTGTTTTGTGATGCCTTAGCTTAGGGAATGGTGAGCTGCTATGAGATGCTGAGAGTAATTAGGTAGCAGCTAGGGCCTTGTGTGAGATTTGTTCCAGAGTGATTTAAGTATAATAGAGTACTTGGGGGACTGGGATCCGAAGAGGACGATTTGGGGTGTGTACTGAGACGGTGCGGACAGTAGTATTGGGCCCGTACTACTCAAAGCACCGGTGCGGTACACAGTCCAAATGGGAATCTGAGGATGCCAAGAACCAAGGAGGGGTGGATTGTTGAATGTAAGAGTGTTCGAGTGAATTCTAATTATCGCATGTTGTATTTCAGAGGTTGATCATGGTGAGGACACGACACATGCTGCCGGGTCTAGTGATGAGGACATTCGGCAGATCATTCATGAGGAGGTGGCTGCGGTCATCAGGGCCGAGATACCAGAGATGTTCGGGTCTATTAAGACCGCCTTGATTGAGACATTTGATGAGCGCTATGCTGCTCTTTCCGAGGCTGCGGTCGCAGCAGCTACCGCGGCGATTGCTGCGGCGAGACCCCAGGGAGGTGATGCGATGTTGTTCAGGGAGTTCAGCAACACCAAGCCACCAGAGTTTGATGGTACGCAGGACCCGGTGGCGGCCATGAGATGGTTATCTGATATGGAGGGATGCTTCTTCACTTGCTCGTCCCCTGAGCATTTGAAGGTTCGGTTCGCATTGAACCAGCTTCGCTTGGGAGCGAAGGACTGGTGGAAGTTTGTGTCTGCACATTTCACGCCGACCGAGTTGTCGGAAGTGACCTGGGAGAGGTTCACTTCCATGTTCCGGGATGAGTATGTTCCTCAGGTGGAGAGGGAACGTCTGGCGCAGGAGTTTCTGACCCTCAAGCAGGGTACCGAGTCAGTTACAGCGATCACGAGGATGTTCCAGGAGAGGGCGATGTTTTGCCCTGAGCACGTGTCCACTGAGCAGGCACGTATGAGCCGTTATCTGAGTATTTTGAGGCGGGATATTCGGGAGTTCGCTGCGAACTCCTCGTACCGGACATTTGCCGAGCTTCAGGCAAATGCCCGGAAGAGGGAGATTGAGCTTGAGACTCAGGCCAGGGAGGAGGCGGAGTCTATGGGGAGGGATCGGCGACCGGCACAGTTCCAGCCGGCAGCCAAGCGGGCCAAGCCCGCCGATCCCAGATCCGGGAGTCAGAGGAGCCGCACTTGTGGGAAGTGCGGCAAGGGTCACGATGGCGCCTGTCGGGCAGGGTCTTGCTACAAATGTGGCAAGGAGGGGCACATGGCTAAGGACTGCCCCAAGGGATTTGCAGTGTGTTTCCACTGCAATCAGACCGGACACCGGAAGGCGGAGTGTCCGCTGCTGCGCGGGACATCTCAGGGGACTGCTCCCGCCGCCATCAGAGCTGCTGCTACGGAGAGTCGGCCCGTGAAGGCCGAGGTACCGAGGGCTCGGGGGAGAGCCTTCCAGCTGACTGCGGAAGAGGTCCGCGCTGCACCCGACGTCGTGGCTGGTATGTTTCTTTTCATTATTTAATTATGGTGTTGAAATATTATGCTTATATTATGCTATGCTTAGGTACCTTCCTTGTGAATTCTGTACCTGCTTTAGTGTTATTTGACTCGGGTGCGAGTCGATCTTTTGTGTCCTTGGCATTTAGTCAGCGTATCAGTGTTAGTCGTGGAGTATTGAGCCGGCCTCTGCGAGTTTCCATAGCCGCCGACAGGATGATTTGTGCTACAGAGGTCTTCCGGGGATGTGTATTAGAGATCTTCGGGGTCGAGTTTCCGATCGACCTGATTCCGATTGCGATGGGTGATGTTTGTGTTATAGTGGGCATGGATTGGTTGAGCCGATTCGGTGCGGTTATCGATTGCGAGCGACAGCTGGTGACTATACGCGATCCTAGTGGGGGAGTTCTTTCAGTATACGGCGAGGGTACACGTTCTGGATCAGCCTTTTGTTCGGCTGCTAGGGCGAGGCAGTGTTTGCAGCGGGGCTGTAAGGGTTATGTAGCGTATGTGATGGATACGCGAGTGATTACGGAGAGACCGAGCTCTGTGGATGAAGTTCCGGTGGTGCGGGAGTTTCCAGATGTATTTCCCGACGAGTTACCAGGAGTGCCTCCCGTGAGGCAGGTGGAGTTTGGCATCGACTTGGTTCCTGGGGCTGCGCCTATTGCTAAGGTGCCGTATCGCCTTGCGCCCCCAGAGATGCAGGAGTTATCCTCGCAACTTCAGGAGTTGCTGGGGAAGGGGTTTATTCGGCCGAGCAGCTCGCCGTGGGGAGCACCCATCTTGTTTGTGAAGAAGAAGGATGGCTCGCATCGCATGTGTATTGATTACCGGGAACTGAATAAGCTGACGGTCAAGAACCGTTACCCGCTGCCGAGGATCGACGATTTGTTCGATCAGCTACAGGGAGCATCTTGGTTCTCCAAGATTGATTTGAGGTCGGGCTATCACCAGGTGAGAGTGCGGGAAGAGGACGTCCAAAAGACAGCATTCAGGACACGTTACGGGCACTATGAGTTTGTGGTGATGCCTTTCGGGCTCACTAATGCCCCGGCTGTGTTCATGGACCTCATGAACAGGGTATGTCGGCCGATGCTGGATCGGTCGGTGATTGTTTTCATCGACAATATTCTGGTATATTCGAGATCTAGTGAGCAGCACGAGGAGCATTTGAGGGAGGTGCTTGGGGTTTTGAGAGCGGAGAAGCTTTACGCAAAGTTCTCCAAGTGCGATTTCTGGTTACGGGAGGTCCAGTTTCTGGGACATCTCGTTAACCAGAAGGGGATATTGGTCGATCCGGCCAAGGTCGACGCAGTGATGAGGTGGGAGGTGCCGAGGTCACCTTCCGAGATACGGAGTTTTCTCGGGTTGGCAGGGTATTATCGGAGATTTATTAAGGATTTCTCCAAGATTGCGGTTCCCCTCACCAGATTGACCCGGAAGGGTGTGGCATTTGCATGGGGTCCCGAGCAGCAGACCTCCTTTGAGACGCTTCGCCGAAGGTTGTGTGAAGCTCCAGTATTAGCCCTTCCGGAAGGTATGGAAGGTTTTGTGGTATTCTGTGATGCATCGATCCTAGGATTGGGGGCGGTATTGATGCAGAAGGGTCATGTGATAGCATATGCATCAAGGCAGTTGAAGCCTCACGAGACGAGGTACCCCACACATGATTTGGAGTTAGGGGCAGTGGTGTTCGCCCTCAAGATTTGGCGACACTACCTGTATGGGGTTCGTTGTACGATTTACACGGATCACAAGAGTTTGAAGTACTTGATGGATCAGCCCAACCTGAATATGCGGCAGAGGAGATGGTTAGATGTGGTCAAGGACTATGATTGTGAGATATTGTACCACCCGGGCAAGGCTAATGTAGTAGCCGACGCGTTGAGCCGCAGGGCGGAGAGCACTCCCCTGCAAGATGTATGTTTGAGACTGACCGTGATAGCTCCAGTTTTGGACGCCATTCGAGGAGCTCAGGCCGAGGCCGTGCATCCGGAGATGCAGAAGAGAGAGCGGGTTGTTGGATTGGTTTCTGAGTTTGTATCGGACAGTCGAGGTCTTATGACTTATCAGGGCAGGATCTGGGTACCGTTTGTGGGCGGTACACGTGCTACATTGATGGAGGAGGCTCATAGATCGAAATTTTCGATCCACCCCGGGGCCACGAAGATGTATTTAGACCTAAGGAAGGAGTATTGGTGGCCCTGTATGAAGAGGGATGTAGCGTGGTTTGTCGAAAGGTGCTTGACCTGTCGACGGGTGAAGGCCGAACACCAGAGACCGCATGGCAAGTTGCAGCCATTGGAGGTTCCCGAGTGGAAGTGGGAGCAGATCACTATGGACTTTATCACCAAATTGCCAAGGACTGCCAGAGGAGTTGATGCAATTTGGGTGATTGTGGATAGGTTGACAAAGAGCGCTCACTTTCTTGCCATCAGTGAGAGTTCTTCGGCGGAGAAGTTAGCGGAAGTTTACGTGAGGGAGGTTGTGTCACGGCATGGGGTGCCGATCTCGATTGTTTCAGACCGTGATGTGCGGTTCACTTCCCGTTTTTGGAAGAAATTTCATGAGGAATTGGGTACTCAGCTTCATTTCAGTACCGCATACCACCCCCAGACCGACGGTCAGAGTGAGCGGACGATACAGACACTCGAGGACATGCTTCGAGCTTGTGTTCTAGACTTTGGGGGTAGTTGGGACACATATTTGTCTTTGGCGGAGTTTTCCTACAACAACAGCTATCATTCGAGCATCGGTATGCCACCTTTTGAGCTGTTGTATGGTAGGAGGTGTCGGACTCCCATATGTTGGGGAGAGGTTGGGCAAAGGGTAATGGGCAGTACAGAGATCGTGAATCAGACGACAGAGCAGATACAGCTGGTCAGGCAGAGGTTATTGACCGCTCAGAGCCGACAGAAGAGTTACGCGGATAGACGCCGGTCCGAACTGGAATTCCAGGTCGGCGATTTTGTTCTCCTGAAGGTCTCTCCTTGGAAAGGAGTGATCCGGTTCAGGAAGAGGGGAAAATTGGGGCCCCGGTTTATAGGCCCGTTTCGTGTGATCGCCAGGGTAGGCCGGGTAGCCTATCGGCTGGAGTTGCCAGCAGAGTTGGGGCAGATTCACAACACCTTTCATGTATCACAGCTGAGGAAATGTATAGCCGATGAGTCGGCAGTGGTTCCACTTGAGGATATTCAGGTTGATGCAAGCCTGAACTATGCGGAGAGACCAGTGGCTATTAAGGATCGAAAGATCAAGGTTTTGAGGAACAAGGAGGTACCTCTGGTATTGGTGCAGTGGCAACATCGGAAGGGATCAGAGATGACCTGGGAGCCGGAGAGTATGATGCGGGAGCAGCATCCGGAGCTGTTTTAGAACGGGACTTCGAGGGCGAAGTCCAGTTCTAGTGGGGGAGAATTGTAACATCCGGATTTTTACCAGGTATAAAATGAGTTAATTATGTTCATTTATAAGAGGGACTCGGCGAGTCAGGGCTCAGACTCGCCGAGTAGGGACGCGGGTTTGAGCGGGGTTGTGCGCTTGGACTCGGCGAGTCCATGGCATGGACTCGGCGAGTCTGCGCTGTGTTGGGAAACCCTAAGTTCCCGGGTTTGTGGCCTATTTAAAGGGCCTTATGGCCGACCTTTGTGCTCATCCAACCCCAGAGAAAGACCCTAAAGAGATCTAGAGCGTTTGTGAGGGAGGAGAGGCTAATCTTGGACTTTTGTGGGTATTGTTGCAAGGTGGAAGTGTTCAAGGCAAGAGGAGACTGAAAGAGGTGCGATTTTCGTGGTCCTTGAGCTCTTAGAGACTGTATTGAGGTATTATTCTCGGACCTTCTTCTCTATGTGGTGTTATTCTTAGTCTTAGGGTTTTCTAACCCTCTTAGAGGTTGATTGAATGGAGTAGTTGGTCCCTTCTCGGGTTTGTGCCTTGGATTTGGACCCAAAGAGGTCCAGAGACCTTAACCCATGGAGCTTTATGAGCCATTTTGGGAGTCTTGAGCTTGGAATGTCACTTTTGGGGTTAAATCACCATTTTGGACCATGTAGATGTTATATGTGCGTCAAGATCCAAACTTTACGTGATTATCATGCTTGGGGAGGCCAGATCTATGATTTTATGGAACAGATCTGACCTCAGAAGTCGTTTTAAGGTGGTGCATGGCATGGACTCGCCGAGTCCAAGAACAGACTCGGCGAGTCGTATGAAGGTTGCCCGTCAACCACTTAGTGAGTGGACTTGTCGAGTTGGGGAGATGACTCGGTGAGTCTGGGAGGAACGGGGGTTGAGTCCAAGTTGGAACTCGCCGAGTTCCCTTGGGACTCGGCGAGTCGAGTCGTGGTGGCCCCACAACTCGTGCCAGGTGGAGCTCGTCGAGTTGGGGGAAATACTCGACGTGTCTAGGAAGGATTTCAGGGAAGTTGGTATATGCGCATGAACTCGCCGAGTCGCCATGGTGCACTCGCCGAGTCCGGTCAAAGTTGACCGTTGACCGTTGACCAACGTTGACCTAGAGTGATTTGTTGTAGTATGGTCAACCCTAGTTGCGAAAGTGTTAATTAGAGATGTATTGTGCTATAGGGAGACTACAGCTCGGCGGACCGAGTGTTTAGTGATCGCAGGGTTACGAGTTTCCGAGACACACGAGGTGAGTCTTCTCACTATACTTTACCTTGAGTAGGTAACCAGAGTTATGTGATCAGAGTATTGTATGCTATTTGTATGTGATGTGTTGTACTGCATTATTTCTATGTGATTTATGCTGTGCATGCTTATAGAGTTGGAACCGGAAGGTTCCCAGAGTTAGAACCGGAGGGTTCACAGGGTGTGGGTGCACGGACCCATAGAGTTATAGCCTCGAGTGGCTAATATGTGTTATGTGTGGTATTTTGGGGAACTCACTAAGCTTTGTGCTTACAGTGATGATGTTATTTGTTTCAGGTACTAGTGACGATCGCGGGAAGGCGCCGGCTTGATCCGTACACACACACGTTGGAGTTTTTACATGTTGATCTTGGGATTTTGTACTGTTATGTTGAACAAGTAAAATGGTTGTTTTTATGAATATTAATGGAATTATGTTTTTTACAAAAATTGAAAAATTGGCTTTAAATTTTCGGTGTTACATCATCGAGTTCTTCCATGAACTCGTCGAGTTCTTCAGTCTGAATCCCTTTCTTAATGCGTTAAGCCTTTATTCTTCAGATCTGAATCCAATATTCTAGATTTAGACTGGAAATACCTTTTAAAAGGGTAAAGTTTCCAACTTTACCCATTAATCCCTTCCTAAAGAGAATAAGCTCAAACCTTATTCCAAAAAGGCTTAAACCTAAATCTAAATTTTTTTAAAACTTCAAGCTAGGTCATAAGAACATAGATCTTGACTATAGGGACTAGAAGGGCACGTAAAGTCTTACAACTTTACCCACATGCATGACCATTTGAAGTTTTAAAGGTCAAAACAAAAGCTTGGAAGTTTCATGAGGCTTCTAGGGCCACAGAGTTGGCACCATTATGCCATCAAAGCCCCTCAAGACACTAGATCTAAAGTAGTCTCCACTTGGGACATCTAAGTCCTCAATAATCATCCCCTTTGGACCAAAACAAGCAAAAAGGACACTAGATGGAGATCTACATAACTACTAGATAAGGTTCAAGCTTTCTTTACTAGAAAAATGTCGAGAATGAGGTAAGGACTATGGATCTATATGCTCCTTATTGTATCTCCAAGCACTAAACTTCTTCCAATAGCCTCAACACACACCAAAACACTCAAAATGGCTCACAATCTCTCAAAATAGATTTAGGGTTTCAAGATTTAGGGTTAGGGACTTGGAGGCTGAAAATGAGGCCAACATGAGAGGCTTAAGTTGTTTAAATAGGATGAAAAATCTCGGATTTAGGGTTTCCCAAACCCCGTCCAACTCGTGAGTTGCTTTTTAAATTCCCGCATTCCTAATTCTTCCAACACGTCGAGTTCTCACCCTTGAACTCGTCGAGTTGGCCTCTTAATTGCAGATTTTCTTTCCTTAATTGGCCTTCTGGATTCCAGGTGTTACAGATTCCTTCTTAGATTCTTCCAATCTTTTAGATATCGATTGCCACTCAAGTAACACACTTGGGCTTTCCGATTCCCATTTTCATCTATGTCATAAATTCTTTTTAAATGTGTTCCACTACAATTTTCAAAACACACTTGTGTGGCATGAATTCATTGACCCATCTTCCAGATCTTCCAGTCTATAGCTCCTAGTTGTGCCAATACCGCTTCCAATTCTTACAAACCTCTATTTTTATTCGTGATACCTATAGTCGTATCCTCTCGATGGTTGTGATACTCTCGCGAATGTCTTGCAAACTCTTCAATTAACTCCTTGATGTTTTCCGCAGCTTTATTAGTCACAGGTCCTTCAGTTTCAAGGAGTTGCCTCATAGTCACATTTACCCTGTCATAAAAGATTCACACTTCTTGTTGCACATTAAGATCATGTTATGGGCAATTCCTTAGCAACCCCTTATATATATATATATATATATATATATATATATATATATATATATATATATATATATATATATATATACCATGCTTCGTATAAGGATTCTCCCCCTTGTTGCTCAAAATTTTTGATTCTCTTCTTCAACTTTGGAACCTTTGAAGGTGGTTTGAATTGTTGGATGATCTCTTCTTGAAGTTTGTCCCATGTTGTGATAGCTCTAAGTGGAAGTGACTTTATCCATTCTTTTTCTTCTCCTTTGAAAGTAATCGAAAGCACCCTTAGCAACACCGTTTCTCATGGAACATTAGAAACATGGAAGTAGTCTACAATGTTGTTTACCTCATCAATATGCTTGTAAGCATCCGCATTATCCTTCCCGTAGAATGGAATATGTTTTAGCGCATATAGAATATGGCCTTTTAATTCGAAGTTGGTTGTGGCAGGAATTTCAGGTTGTACTAGACCCGGTCCGGTATCATCACACATCCACTTCTTGTATTCCTCAATAGTTATTGTTGCATTGTCCATTATTGTGACAACCCGATATTTTGAGATGATAAAATGTAACGCCAGTCAAATTTAAGCCAAAACTTAACTTCCCTAAAATCATATTTGGGTTAAATAAAGTGGTAGGACTCGTATCAAGGTTTTCGTACATATAAAGAACACAAAAATCCAAGTTATAACGAAGAAGTTATGACCAGTCTAAAATTCACGGCGAGAGCCGGCAACGCTGGTAGACGTAAAACGCAAAGTTTCGATACAATAATTTTTAGCCTTAGGTATCTAAACAAAAGTCATAGATTACGTTAAACCGTGATCATGCATAAAAAGAACGCCCAAATCTGACTTCGTATGAGGAAGTTATGATTTTCCGAAGTTTCTAACCTAGCAGTAGACAGCTAAAAACTCGAAACAGAGATCGAGCGATCTTTAGCCGACACAACCTAAACGAAAGTTGGAGAGCCCGACAATAGGAGTATAACAATAAAAAGTCTGACGAAAACAGACGTCGGATAAAGAAGTTACGGATTTTTAACGAAGATATCGTGTCCCGACCTATTAATTAAAATATAATTAAAAATAAAGTCAAAATTTGCCGACGGAGTCTAAATGAAAGTTGTAGAGTATTTTCTCACCTTCGCGTGGATATAAAGAACGTCAAAAACGGAGCTCGTATGCGAAAGTTACGCACTTGTGAAGTTCTTGGCACGCACTTCAAAGTCTTATCCGAAGGAGTACGCCCTGCGTACCCTCGTACGCCCCGCGTACTCGGATACAAGGCTCCGAATCAGCCACGACGACCAGACGCTTCTACCGAGGATGCGGTAAGCAGTGACGCAAACGAACACCCCGCGTACCCTCGGAGTACGCCCTGCGTACCGAGGACCTCCAGCCTCTATAAATAGATTGCAAAGGTGCCGACTATTTTCACACAAATGCCTCAATTCTCTCTCATTTTCGCCTCGTTTTTCGTGCCGACAACATCCCGACTTCCCGGTTTCATATCCAAGCCCCAACGAAAGTCCGAAGCCCCGAGATTTCCGAAAATCTCGTCACTTTCCGGTCGAGGTGCCGCCCGGGAAAATCTCGTTTTCTTCAAATCACGCGCCTTCATCGGTGAGTTCATACCCCTAAATCTACATTTTTATCAATATTGTTTTAATATACACTTTTGAGGGGGGGAATACAAATAAACACACGATTATTATCGTGTGTAACTCAAAGATTCACTAAATACTCATTTTTATCAAGTAAATCATATGTGATTCACAACCATTATGTGGAATCTTTCATACGGAAAACATAACACGATATCGTCTGATATATATATATCGAAATTAAATATGTTGTTATACGTATACGAATCAAACAGTTTATTTATACCTCAAGTTTAAGTGTTCATTATGTCACCACAAAAAGTTACACATTTCATAACAAGTGAGCATTACACTAGGGTTACTATACAAAACGAAACGAACTTTTGGAAAAACTATAATAGTTTACGACAAACATTTATACATGTTAAAAACTCTTTATCAAACTGTCTTACATACTTTATGATTTCCTTTCAAACGCTGTTAGAATCATGTTTCTAACAAAGGTCTTCCTATATTTAAAACTGTTCTTATCAAACAAACTACTTTCAAATTATTTTATAAACTGACATCAAGTCATCAATTCTTATTTATTAAACTTTTCAAAGGTTTTACAAAACTTCTTTTATATTTTTGTGCTCGCCTATATATGTATACTTATATAAGTAATGTTTGAAGGACTTAGGACGGCTAGCTCGCTTTATTTCCTTTTCCTCGTTGGGATGTGGCCTTAGGGCATCGGTTATTCGTCCGAATGTCGTCTAAATATTAGTTATATATATATATATATATATATATATATATATATATATATATATATATATATATATATATATATATGTACATATTTAGACATAAGAGTTTCCGTCAGTTCGTTCAGTACCTTTGAGTAGCAAAGGCATATTTCGAATTATACACACACATTATCAATAACTATAATAGGTATAGTTAAGACATACTATTTACCATTTCAAGTACCAGGAATCATACAAGACGTAGTCTATTCATGAGTCAATACAAATACATTACATACTATGCGAAGAGGTACAATTACATATAATTACAAAAGCATACAACTTCGAGACATATCATTTCAAGGAATACAATTACATGAGATAGTATACTAGATATTCATAACGTTTTATATTCTACAAGTACCATATCAAGAAGGTATTTTCATATAAAAACAAATGGACATTTTCATACGTAAATCAGTTTTTATACTAGGTTGTGAGACAACTTCACGTACGTTCGAGTATGCATTATTAAGTCCTGTATTATATACCATAATCCCTTGTAGGGGGAGCGTGATACTTGTGTATAGATCTATACGGGATTGACAATCCCACACCTAAGCTGTTAGCTACAGCTAGGCCGGCAGGCCTGGGGTGACAAATGTCATAACAGTTCCAACGCCTGAAGAACGTTGTTACAGGCCATCAGTGTCATTAGCATGGTTATAAAACTCACATGGAGTATTAAAAACACATTGATTTACGGGGTTATCAAATACTTTAGCAAATATATACTTACACAAATCTACTGTTTTAGACATAAATAATATAATGGTAGTACATCTTTGGGTCTTTTAAATTACCACCCACTTATAAACAAATATTGGATTTTTGAAACAAACATTTAAAACAGTCGAGCCTTGGTAGAAGGCTACACTTTATACTAGTAGAAAATATGAGATTTTCTAGAAGTTTCAAACGTTTACAATTACTTACAAACATATTCGTTGGTACAAACTTTCTTTCAAACAATTACATGTCTTTCTTTACAGGTTTACAAATCAAAGTCACATAAATACTTATGAACTCACCAGCATTATTGCTGATACTCGCTTTCAAAATAACTTGTATTCCCAGGATACGGATAGACAGGTACGACTACCAGGTTTTGTGAAGATGGAGCGATCAAGACTCGTCTTTTATTTCTGAATATTCATTTTTGTAGAATTATACTATGAAAGAACTCAAATGTAATTACAATTATACTATTAATGCAATGGATGATGTTGTTGCTTGTTTACTACTTAGCATTGTTGTGATACATTACATGACGTCCTCCGCCCCAGAACGTTTCCGCCGTTCTCGGTTTTGGGGTGTGACAATTATTATGTTGTCTGGTTCGATTTTGCATTCTTCTTTTGGATCGCTATGTTTCTTGCTCGTATCTGGTACCCTTCTTCTCGAGAGTCTTCTCAAAGCTTTCTAATTTGTCTTTTTGGAACTTGCTACTTGATTTGCCGGTTGTTTTATCTTTCTTTTTATGGAATGCTGGCTCTGGATCTTCAAGTGGTGGTATAACAGTAAAATCTGATCTTCTGGTCATATATCACTAAACCACAAAAAGAATAATAATAAATAAATCGTAAAAATGAACAAAAAAAATAAATAGAAAATTGTTATGTCAGACACCACGTCGTAGCAAGTAATTCACCACATCGTGGAAACTAATTAAACAGTGAACTAAGATGATGCAAAAAATTAACTTTCTTTGGTTTTTATCCCACAAAAAACATCGATTAATTAACAACAATTAAAGTAAAAACTAAAATAAATTGTTCCTTGAAAATGGCGCCAAAAACTCTATGTGCTTATTTGTACCTAATAGTTTTAATTTTATAAGCTAACAAAACTTATCTAATGAATGCATCTATGTAGTGTACCTAGTCGGATTATAAAATAGAAAAACAAGTCGGGTATCGAACATGGACAATGATATCTAATTAGTAAAATAACTAATAAAATTAATCTAATAAAAACAATTGAAGTGGAGGGCTTTTACTGATTTTGCAAGATTAGAAATTTTAATTCAATCAACTAAAAAATAAACTAAGCAGACAAGAAAATGATTTTAATTCAAGAATTAAGAAGTATTTCCATTGGTTCCGAATTCCCCTTCACCTATGGTTGATGTCTAGTAGATAAATTATATTGGCTTCCAATTGTTTAGTTTCTAGTTATCTTGTTCATAATCCTAGTGATTCTTTATTTATGGACTACTATGCAATGATCAAGCACATGTTGAACACATAATTGATATAAGATTAAATTGGTCTATGAATGATAAATCTAGAAAATACCTATCTAACATCAAGACAAGTAATCCAAGCACAAATTGTGACTCAATTATGCTCTCTAAAACAATTAAAATTATTAACTTCATTTGCCTAACTATATGATTTGTTCAATCAATAGATCTAATTATTTAATGATCATAAACAAGTAGATGACAAATTAATACGGATAGAATGTTCATCTACTACACATAAATTAAAGGAAAAGCAATAAAAGCTAAAACTTTAACATGAAGGAATTATGATTCATCAAACACCAGAAAAGTCAACATAAAATTATCATGAAACTTGAAATCAATTCATAGGTTTAGGGTTCATCCTCACCAACGAAAGTTTAGGGTGTAATATAATCAAATTGAAAACACACAATAAATCTAAGTTAACTAGAAAAGACATGGTAAAATCTAGCAAATCGAATGATTCAATGACGATCTTCCTTCAGTTGTCTTTAAAGCTTGAATGCTAAACGAAATCTTCATTTCTGAGGGTTTTCTAAGGGTTTTTAGTCGTAATCCCTAGCTTAATCCTCAAGCTAACCTCTGAAATATGACCTAATTTTCGCTTTATATAGATACCAAAAATATGGTCGCCACACCGTGTGGAATAGGTGCCACGCCATGGCCCACACTCAAAACTCGTATGCCCCAAGTCTCGGAAGCCTTTGTGGCAAGAAAAGTGGCCACGTCGTGGCCTTGAGAGTGACACATCGTGGCATGCGTTTTCCATGCTTTGGTCAAGAAGATTTTGATTGCCACACCGTCATAGGCAAATTTCCACATCGTAGGAACTTCATTATGGTCGACTTCTTCTTCTTTCTTCACTATTTATAGTTTCAGTCCTCCAAGTATCCAAATTTTGTCAAATTCAGTCCTTTTCCTTGAGAATGTCCCTTTATACTACAAAATATAATTTAAATATTATAAGTACCAAATATCATTGCATTTTACCAAAATATAGCTTAAATGTATTAAAATAATGCATAAAAATATGTATAAATATGGTAATATCAAATCTTCAAAAGAAACATGGATTAGCAATATCACAAATGAAGGTTATAAGAGTGAATTAGTCTGTAGCACAAAAACATGTTTATGGGGATCTAGGAGGGAATGCTCATTGTTGATGGACTATGTTGTGACAACCCGAAAATTCTACCTTATATAGCCATTCAATTCAATCAAAGTCATACTCGCTTCTGCTATCTTATCGCATTGTTTAGAGTTTGTTTGAGTGTTCTAAGCCTAGTATATTTGAGGATTAGGTGTTAGGAAGTATCCGCGAGAGATCAGTGCGCAGCATTCAAGCCGGAAACTCCATCATCAGGAGTTTATGGCCATAAACACCTCCTTGGCCGTGAACTTCTCCCCTCAAATATGATATTCCTTCCTTTTTCACATTTTTCTCACACTTCCATCTAAAGAACTCGATTTCCTCTCAAGTATCATCAAGAACTTTCACCTTGATCTTCAAAAATGTAAGCCATTCTTCCATTTGATTAGTTGTTATCCTTCTTAATCTAGTATCACCCTTTGATTTCATCCATGAAATTCATCTTTTTGGGTAGATCTTCAAGTATTCAACACTTTCACCAAGAACACCAAGAACACCTACTTTTTCTTGGGCCATGAACTCCTTAGAAGCCTTCAAAAGTGTGAGTATCTCTTCTATCTTCTAGTTAGGCTTGATAAACACATGATTCCTAGCCTTAAAACATCATATAATGCATGAACACCAAGAGTTGACGGGCATAAACCCTTGCATGGCCGTAAACCGTTACAAACTATTTTATCAAGCAAACTATTTCAAACACATTTTATAGACTGACATCAAGTCATCAATAACCATTCAAATGGTTAAAACCCTTTTTATGCTAAAACCATTTTAAACTTATATATTGTCAAAATCATGTATATATAGATATAATTATATAAGTAAGGTTGAAAGGGCTTAGGACTGATAACTCACATTATTTCTTGTTCCTTGTTTGGTTGTGGACTTAGGGTATCCGGTTGTTTGTCCGAGTGTCGTTTGAATCTTAGTTATATATATATATATATATATATATATATATATATATATATATATATATATATATATATATATATATATATATATATATATATATATATATATATATATATAAGTTTTTACATCAGTTCATCACCTTTGGGTAGAAAAGGTGTACAAACATACTCAATCATTCAAACAACATTACTACTAAACTATAACATGTATAGTTTAGAGATTTACTACTCATTATTTCTAGTACAATGAAACATACACGAGTCAGTTCATTCATGAGTTGATACTAACTTACTATTATGAGAAATAGAAAGAACATACTATGATGAGAAACTAAGGGAGCATACACTACACTATACAAGAGAACATACTATACAAACACTAGAATACTATAACATTAATGTGAGCCACTACTTCATGGCATGGCAATCTACTGTTGTGTCACGTTTTGTAACCAGAGTCTCCTAGAGGGAGAGCATGAATTTGTGTATAGATCTATATGGGTCTGACCGTCCTACACCTTGTTGCTAGCTACAATGGGACCTACATGTCTATAGGTGACGAATGTCATACCATTTCGACTTCTTCGAGCGTTGTGTTTCACTAGTCAATCAACTATGGTTACAATCGTATCACATTTTATCTTAATTAACAATTGGTTTAAGGTAGTTAGTACAACAGTAATTACTATATACAATGCTACAGTACATCATTATTTTTCCATTGCATTCACTATGTGATCTTCTCACATAAATGGTAATGTAAACTATATTTTGGTAATGATAGTCATACTTGGGATAATTACATACTTTTACAAACAAACAACACACAGAATAGTCGGGTCTTGGTAGAAGACTACATTTCATAATAAAGTAGAAAATATAGGATTTTCTAGGAGATACAATAATTACAACAAACTCTTACAAACATTTACAACAAACATTTACAAAGAATTTCATACAAACAATAACACTAAAATACTTATGAACTCACCAACTTTAATGTTGATTTACTCTTTCAAAATAACTTGTATTCTCAGGTCACCAGTAGACAGGTATCGATGACCAGGTTTTGAGAAGACAGAGCTTTCAAGACTCGTCTCTATTTTTATTATTCATTTTTGGTGTCTTATAAACTATACACAAAACACACATGTATTAAACTATACTATTAATGCAATGGATGATGTTGTCGTTTGTTTACTATTATGCATTGTTGTGATATTGTACATGATGTCCTCCAACCCAGAACGTTTCTGCCGTTCCGGTTTTGGGGTGTGACAGATTTGTATCATAGCTTTGTTTATAGTAAATTGAGTATATCAATCCATAAAAGATATACAAACTATAAACACATCAGGATTAAAATACTCTGACTAAGAGTTTATACTTTTAAATAATAAAATAATTAACCGAAGTATACATACCGGCATTCATACTAAAATCAGTGTCACTAGGACAGAACAAAAGTATTGCGGTTGTTGGACAACACAAGTAGGCTTGGGGACATATAATCAGATCTGGGAGTGATATAGCCTGATCAACTATATCTTTCCGAGAGGTGATTAGCATGTTCCTAAGAATGGTTGTGGTGTTGCAGCAAGTCTAAAAACTTACCAACACTACTACAATGAAAACATTAGAACAAAACATAAAATTAAAATACAATAGGAGTATTTTGTGTTACTATAATTACTTATGTGAGAACTAAAAAGGTCTTTACTAGTAGATCAATAGTTGTTGAGCGGATATGCTAAGGTTATATGTGACTAAGGTGTGATAGACTTAGAATCTATGATCTTTTCTTTATTTCATGTTCCTTGTTTGGTTGTGGATTTGGAGTTAAGGTCACTTATTCGAAGGTCTATCCTGTTTTGGTTACATGTAACTGGTATGAACTATGCAAGTATTCAGGTAACTGGTAAGGATCATCCTATAATTATCTTAAGTAGTACGTCTATTAATTATCTCCTTCATCCCTTTTCTTGCTTAGATAACATGGTTGGAATCAATCTCCCTGGCGACCCGTACTTCCCCAACCAAGGCAATGGTAGATGGCTCGATGCAGAGCCAGAAGAGAGTCATCCAATCCCTTTAGATGATGACCTCACATAGAACTTTCCGGAGGATTCAGACTCTGAGCCAGAAGTTAATAACCTACCCCTGGTAGCTCCAATTCCAAATCCTAACCCTCTTCCGACTTTTCAAGTCATGGCACCTTTGTGGGTAAAAAAATTAAACAGATAGAGTCCCGAACGGGGTTAACCCTTACCATACAACGGGGACAGAAGCTTCTACAACCTGAGCGAGGGAGGCTCAGCAGATAGAGTCCTACCTATTCCGGTCCGCATGGTTTCTCGTAATGATGAGAAGGGTAAGGCAGCCATCAACCGAATCATGGATGTTGATACCGATACATGAGTCAATGCTGTTCGCATTCACCATCTGGAAACTGCTCATGAAAGAATTCAGAACCAGAATGCGACCCTACAGAGAGAACTTACTGCAACCCAAGCTGAAGTCAGGGAACTTCGAGCTCGTCAGGCAACGCTTGAAAGGCGCATGAGAGACATGGAGCGCCGTCTGGCAGAATCAAGGACTCATTCTAGTGGTTCTCGTCACAAATAGAGCCTACTCTACTTTCTCTTTTGGATATAACTTAGGTCTATGTAAAAGCTCTAGTTTTAGTTTCCTGTCTATGATAAGACTTTGAAACTGTTAAAGTCTTAGTGCTGTCAAAATTTTGTTATTTTGGTTTGTTGGAAGACCTACTTCTAGGTCCTTTTTCCCAAACTTTTTAAATCATTAATGCCAATATTATTGACAGTTATCTAATCTCTTGGGACATCCATATCCAAGTACTTTCAGATTTCTACTGCTAGATCTCTATATCAATCACACTCTCATTTGTTTTGTTGGACTATGGAGAGTTAGTCCATGGACCACCCTCATTTTACTTGCAATTGATTCTTACTATCATCTTCATCTTTGTCAACTTTTAGTTGAATGATGCATCCACGGAGAGTGACGAGGCGTAATCCTCTGATAACTCCAACGCAACCACATCCACCTCCTCCACAATACAATCCGACAGCTATCCAAGCTGCAGTGGCTGTGGCTGTTTCAGCAGCCATATCCCAATTTAGTCCAGTGGAACAACAGCTCATTCCACTCAAGGTGATGCTCCAATGCGCTCTAGGGAGTGCTCGTATAAGGACTTTACTAACTGCAAGCCTAGGTCCTTCAAAGGGACTGGAGGAATCATTGCCCTTTCGTAATGGTTCGAGAAAACGGAATCGATCTTCAAGATTTGTTCCTGTCCGGAAGGAAGCAATGTTAAATTTGTTGCATCTACCTTCGCGGACAAAGCCCTGACGTGGTGGAATAGCCATGTCAATTCACTAACTCTAATAGTGGCTAATGCTATGGGCTCAAAAGCTCTGAAGGAGCTCATGATTGAAGAATATTGCCCGAGGGGCGATGTTCAGAAGCTTGAATAGGAACTCTAGAGCCTAACCATGAAGGGCTCCGACATAGTGGCATACACTGCTAGATTCAATGATCAAGGGGCACTATGTCTGGGAATGGTACCTACTGAGGGAAAAAAGATAGAGTGGTATATTTGGGGGCTGGTGCCTCCATTTCAAGGGGAATGTCTTAGCTTCAAATCCCACTACCTTCGACAGTGCCAAGCGACTGACACAGCGACTCATCGATTATGAAATCCACACCCCAACTATGACAACAACAATGGTCATACCAAAACCCTCCAAAGCCGCAGAAAACAAGTGAAAGTTATGGGATAACAAGAAGAAGAACGTGGCAATGAACTCTGCTAAATGGCAGCAGATCGTGGCTATTCATGCTGCGATAGCACCTACTACTACTGCACCAATAAAACAGTATGTTGGAAGCTTGCCCAAGTGCAAGAAGTGCAGTTTCCACCACAACGGACCCTGCCAAGAAATGCAATGAACTAACTGCAACAGGAAAGGGCACATTGTCCGTTTCTGCAAGACTCCGGCAAGGCCAATCACCCAAGTACCCGACATTGGTGTGGTTCAGGCTTTCTACAGATATGGCAAGGTGGGTCACTACAAGAGGAACTGCCCGAAGCCAGGGAATGCTGGTGGAGTGGGAAGAGTTTTGGCTATAGGCCACGAGGAAGCGGTTGCCGATCCCACAGTGGTCACTGGTATGTTTCTCCTCAATAACTCATATGCATGCATACTATTTGATAGTGGAGTAGAGAGGAGTTTCATGAACTAGAAATTTGCTCACTTACTGAAACAACAATCACTTGCACTTAAAGAACCATTCACTGTATAAATGGCTAATGGAAAGACTGAGAGCACTAACAATATATACATAGGATGTACTCTAACTCTAGATAGCCATTTACTTCCAATCGACCTCCTGTCGGTCTCCATTAAAAGTTCCGACGTCATTATCGGCATGGATTGGTTGAGACTTCATCATCCCGACATCATGTGTTATGAGACGGCCGTTCGCCTTAATCTTCCGTCTAGCGAAACTTTAGTTATCTATGGCGACAAACCCTGCACGAACCTTCACATCATCTCGATTTTACAAGCCAAGAAGTACTTATGAAATGAATGTCTTGCATTCCTTGCTCATGTGGCTGATATGAGCCAATATACGAAAGACATAAAGAACATCCCAGAAGTGAGTGACTTTCCTAACATCTTTCTAGAAGAACTCCCAGGATTACCTCCACAACGTCAATTCGGGTTCAGAATCGACTTAGTTCTAGGGGCTACCCCAATAGCCAAACCGCCCTATCGTCTAGCACCAACTAAGATGCAGGAGCTATCTGGTCAACTTAATGAACTACTCAGCAAGGGCTTTATTACACCAAGTGTCTGACCCTGGGGAGCACCAGTCTTGTTCGTGAAGAAGAAAGAAGGGTCGTTTCGTATGTGCATCGACTATAGAGAACTAAACAAGCTAACCGTTAATAACCATTACCCTTTGCCTCGCATAGACAATTTTTTCGACCAACTGCAAGGGGTGAGTTACTTTTCAAAGATAGATCTGAGATTCGGGTATCACTAGTTACGAGTGCTAGAGGAGGATATTCCCAAAACAGCCTTCTGAACTCGTTATGGACACTACGAGTTTGTAGTAATGCCATTTGGATTGACTAATGCACCCGCAGTGTTCCTCGACTTAATGAATAGGGTAAGTCGTTCTTACTTGGATTAGTTCGTCATTGTGTTCATTGATGACAAACTTATCTACTCTCGTAGTAAGGAAGAGCATAGCAAGCATCTACGTCAGATCTTGGAAACATTATGATCAGAAAGCTCTACGTGAAGTTCTCTAAATGCGAGTTTTGGATTCGAAGAGTCGAATTCTTGGGTCACATGGTTAGCAAAGAAGGAATTCACGTGGACCCTTCCAAAATTAAAGCCATTGAGAACTGGTCAGCACCAAAGATGCCTACAGAAATTCATCAATTTCTAGGCCTCATTGGCTACTATCGCAGGTTCATTCATAACTTTTCTAGGATTGTGAAACCGCTTACTACATTGACCCAGAAAGGCGTGGCCTTTGATTGGGCAGAGAAACAATAGAAGGCATTCCAAACGCTGAAACGAGCCTTATGTAGCGCACCGATACTATCCCTCCCAGAAGGGATAGAAGACTTTGTGGTTTATTGCGATGCATCTAACCAAGGACTCGGCTGTGTCCTCATGCAATGAGGTAAGGTCATCGCCTATGCCTCCAGACAGCTAAAGACACACGAAGTCAACTACACCACACATGACCTTGAGTTAGGAGCAGTTGTATTTGCTCTGAAGATCTGGAGACACTACTTGTATGGTACAAAAACCACTATCATTACAGACCACAAAAGCCTTAAACACATATTCGACCAGAAGGGGCTCAATATGAGACAACGACGGTGGGTCGAGCTACTCAATGACTACGAATGCGTAATTCATTATCATCCCGGTAAAGCCAACATAGTAGCTGACGTCATAAGTTGGAAAGAATACTCTGGTCGTAGAGTCAAATCGTGGACTATGACTATCCATTCACACTTGTCCACACATATTAAGGAGGCACAACTTGAAGCCTTGATACCTGAAAATGTGGCGGGTGAATCCCTGAGAGGGATGGATAAAAATTTGCAAGTCAAGGGTGGCAGAGCCTTATATCTCATGGACCGGATCTGGACACCGAAGCACGGTGGTTTCAGAGACTTGGTCATGACCGAAGCGCACAACACTCGATATTCCGTCCACCCATGGTCAGATAAGATGTATCCAGATCTTAAAAAGCTATACTGGTGGCCTAACATGAAAGTAGAGATTGCTACCTTTGTTAGTAAATGCCTTACTTGCGCCAAGGTTAAGGTCGAATACCAGAAACCATCAGGCTTACTTCAACAACCGGAGATACCGGAATGGAAGTGGGAGCGGATTACAATGGACTTCATAACCAAGTTTCCCATGACAACGAGTGGTCTCGATACCATTTGGGTGATTGTAGACAAGTTAACCAAGTCTGCACACTTCCTGCCTATCAAAGAAACTGACAAGATGGAGAAACTAACTAGGACCAACATTAGGGAGATCGTACAACTGTGTGGTGTTCCCATATCCATTATCTCAGATAGAGATAGTCGATTCACTTCAAGGTTCTGGCAGTCACTACAAAGTTTCCTAGGAACTAGTCTGGACATGAGTACAGCCTACCATCCGCAAACAGACAGACAAAGTGAGAGGACCATTCATGTAACATTCCGATTCCCAGGTATATTATATTATTCATCATTTTGAGTTTTGGGAGGAACTCGGCGAGTTGATGCTTAGACTCGCCGAGTAGGATCGTGGGTTCTTTTCTGGATTGGTGTCCGGACTCGACGAGTCAACTCTTGGACTCAGCGAGTCCACGCTGTTTAGTGAAACCCTAATTTCCCAGGTTTGGAACCTATTTAAAGGCTCTTATAGCCTTCAGTTGCGGCTACCAGACCCTTGAGAGAAACCCTAAGAGAGTTAGAGCATTTGTGAGGAAGGAGAGGCCATTTTTTATCCTTGTGTTGTTGTTCTTGCAAGAAGGAGGTGACCAAGGCAAGAGGGAGCTGAAGTGGGTGTTATTCTAAAGATTTCAGAGCCAAGGACTTCATATTTAAGGTATAGAATCGATCCTTCTTCAGTTTTGGTGTTAACCTTTGGATTTAGGGTTTTCTAGACCCTTTAGAGGCTTGATTTGATGAGCATTTGGTCCCTTCTCGTATTAAAGCTTTGGATCTGGATCCAAAGAGGTCCAGAGACCTTAACCCCTTGGATCTTTATGATTGATATTAAGAGACATGAGCTTAGGGTGTCATATTTGAGGTTATTTCTTCAAATAGAGTCTTATGGCATTTGCATGGGCATCAAGTTCTGAACTTTACATGATTATCATGGTTGGGAAGGTCAAATCTAGGGATTAGAGGAACAGATCTGACCTCATGAGGTCTTTTGAGTTTGAGGATGGCATGAACTCGTTGAGTCCAAGAACTGACTCGACGAGTAGGAGTGGGTTTCCCCGAGAATCACATAGTTGATGACTCGCTGAGTTGGGGTTATGACTCGATGATTCAGAGGGGATTTAGAGGACTTGAGTTCACGACTGAACTCGCCGAGTCAAGAGCCGGACTCGATGAGCTGGGACGAGTTGTCCTGTGATTCACGATCAGTGATGATTTGAAGAGTGGAGGGTTGACTCGGTGAGTCAAGTAAGTGTCAGGAGTATGAAGGACATGCCTAGACTCGCCGAGTCACATTTGTGCACTCGACGAGTCTGGTCAGAGTTTGACCGTTGACTTTTGTTGACTTTTAGGGTTTGGTCAACAATTGGACTTGTGGACCGGTTGAAGGGTAAAATGGTCTTTTAGCCTGCTTAGAGGACATTTGAGAGTCTAGTCTAGCCTGGAGAACCGTTATTGATTGAGTTGATTGTTTATGTGTTTAAGCAGAGGCTAGATCAGTGTACACCCGATTCAGAGATTTACCGAGATATCCGAGGTGAATCTTCTCACTATACTTTACCTAGAGCGGTAATTAGAGTTATGAGACAGAGTATTTGTATGTTCTTGTATGATGTGAATTCTATGTGCTTTATGCTATGTATGTTCCAGAGTTCACAGAGTTAGAACCGGAAGGTTCATAAAGTTAGAACCGGAAGGTTCACAGAGTTAGAACCGAAAGGTTCACAGAGTTAGGACCAGAGGGTCCACAGAGTTATAGCCTCAAGTGGATAATTTGTGTTATATGTGGTATTTTGGGGAACTCACTAAGCATTTATGCTTACAGTGTTATGTGATATGTGTTTCAGGTACCAATAATGATCGCAGGAAGGCGCCGAGATGATCCGTACACACACGTGGAGTTTTATATGTTTTTGATCTTGGGATTTTGACTTATGTTTGGATATGTGGAACAATGAGTTTTATTTTATTGTGAAATAAAGTGTTTTTAAAATGTGAAATTTTTTTTGAAATTTTACGACATTACAATTCAAGCTTTGGAAGATATGTTGCGAGCCTGTGTGATTGACTTTGGAAAGGCATAGGATACTCATATACCCCTTGTCGAGTTCTCCTACAATAATAGTTATCACACGAGCATAAAAGTTGCTCTATTTGAAGCCCTCTATTGTCGGAAGTGCAGATCCCCTCTGTGCTGGGATGAGGTAGGTGACACTCAGTTAGCTATAGGACGAGTTCCTAACAGCACTCTCACAGGTCCTAAAATCATTTAGGAAACGACAGAGAAGATCGTGAATGATTAAAAGCCTCTAGAGACCGAAAAAAAAGCTACGCAAACAATAGAAGGAAACCGTTGGAATTCCAGGTTGGTGATTGTGTTCTATTGAAGGTCTCACCCTGGAAGGGCTTGATACGCCTCTAGAGACCGAAAAAATTGGTCCTGTAGCTTACAAACTCAAACTACCTCGCGAACTTAATAACATACATTCTAATTTCCACGTCTCGCACTTGAAAAAGTGTCTGTTCGACGACACTCTTGTAATCCCACTCGACGAGATTGAGATCAACGAGAGCCTCAACTTCGTTGAAGAAACATTAGAGATCATGGACCGAGAGGTCAAGCAAACAAAGCAAAGTCGTATCCATAATAGTGAAGGTTCGCTGGAATGCCAAGCGAGGACCTGAATTCACTTGGGAGCGTGAGGATCAAATGAAACTAAAATATCCTCATCTTTTCGCTTAGTTATTTGTAATTGCTTAAACTCTAATTTCGGGACGAAATTATCTCTAACGGGGGATGATGTGATTGCCCAGAATTTTTACCTTGTACAACCATTCAATTCAATCAAAGTCAGACTCGCTTCTGCTATCTTTTAGCATTATTTAGAGTCTGTCTAAGTGTTCTAAGCCTAGTACATTCGAGGATTGGGTGTTAGGAAGTATCCGCGAGAGTTCACTACACAACATTCAAGCTGGAAACTCCATCATGAGGAGTTTACGGCCGTAAACACCTCCTTGGCCGTGAACTTCTCCCCTCATATATGATATTCCTTCATTTTTCACCTTTTTCTCACACTTCCATCTCAAGAACTCGATTTCCTCTCAAGTATCATCAAGAACTTTCACCTTGATCTTCAAAAATGTAAGCCATTCTTCCATTTGATTAGTTGTTATCCTTCTTAACCTAGTATCACCCTTTGATTTCATCCATGAAATTCATCTTTTTGGGTAGATCTTCAAGCATTCACCACTTTCACCAAGAACACCTACTTGTTCTTAGGCCGTGAACTACTTGGAAGCCTTCAAAAGTATGAGTATCTCTTTTATCTTCTAGTTAGTCTTGATAAACACATGACTCCTAGCCTTAAAACATCATATAATGCATGAACATCTACGGTTTACGACTGTAAACCCTTGTATGGCCGTAAACCATTGTTGTGGTGCATATCTCGGCTAGAAACTCGATATATGTCCAAGCCTAGGACCGTAAACACTTAGTGAATGCTAGTTAGGTCCCTAAACACCTCTTACAGTCATGCTATATGGCTGTAAACTCCCCTTGGTCGTAAACACCAAAGGTGTGGCCGTAAACTCCATTTGATTCAATCAGGTGTGATTAAAACACTTCAATCCAAGTGTTTCCTATTCACTAAAGTGGCTTCCTTGCATGATTAATTGTATATACACTAATTATATACATATATGTATCATTATATGCTTAATAGGATCCGTTTGTGCTCGAGGCTTCACTTGAAACTTAGTATCCTATATCGATCTTATATTCGTATCACTCACTACAGGTGAGTTCATACCCCTTAAATTATATTTTAAATGATTTTAAATGCTTTTATTCGGGGGGGGGGGGGGGGGGGGTACAAGTAGAACTATTATAGTTATTATATCAATCGCATGTGATTAATAACTATCAATCTAGTGGATTTCTTATACTTCAAACTATTTTATCAAGCAAACTATTTCAAACACATTTTATAGACTGACATCAAGTCATCAATAACCACTCAAATGGTTAAAACCCTTTTTATGCTAAACTCTTTATTAAACTCTTTTAAACTTATATATTGTCAAAATCATGTCTATATAGATATAGTTATATAAGTAAGGTTGAAAGGGCTTAGGACTGATAACTCACTTTATTTCCTATTCCTTGTTTGGTTGTGGACTTCGGGTATCCGGTTGTTTGTCCGAGTGTCGTTTGAATCTTAGTTATATATTATGTATATATGTATAGATATAAAAGTTCTTACATCAGTTCATCACCTTTGGCTAGCCAAGGTATACAAACATACTTAGTCATTCAAACAACATTCCTAGTAAACTATAATAGGTGTAGTTTAGAGGTTTGCTACTCACTATTTTAATACAATGAAACATACAAGAGTCAGTTCATTCATGAGTCAATACTAACTTACTATTATGAGAAACAAAAAGAACATACTATGATGAGAAACTAAGGGAGCATACACTACACTATACAAAGAGAACATATTATACACTAGAACATAGAGAACATACAATACACTAGAACATACTATACAAACACTAGAATATTATAACATTAATGTGAGCCACTACTTCATGGCATGACAATCTACTGTTGTGTCACGTTTTGTAAACAGAGTCTCCTGAAGGGAGAGCGTGAATTTGTGTATAGATCTATACGAGACTGACCTTCCTACACCTTGATGCTAGCTACAATGGGACCTGCAGGTCTACGGGTGACGAATGTCATACCATGTCGACGTCTTCGAGCGTCGTGTTTTACAAGTCGATCAAGTATGGTTAGAATCATATCACATTTTACCATAATTAACAATTGGTTTAAGGTAGTTAGTACAACAGTAGTTACTATATACAACACTACAGTACATCATTATTTTCCCATTGCATTCACTTTGTGATCTTCTCACATAAACGGTAATGTAAAGTATATTTTGGTAATGATAGTCATACTTGGGAAAATTACATACTTTCACAAACAAACAACACACAGAACAGTCGAGTCTTGGTAGAAAACTACATTTCACAATAAAGTAGAAAATATAGGATTTTCTAGGGGATACAACAATTAAAACAAACTCTTACAAACATTTACAAACACTTTCATACAAACAATGACACTAAAATACTTATGAACTCACCAGATTTAATGATGATCTACTCTTTCAAATGTGTGCTCATCAAATTCGTTCCAGAGATCGTTGGTTCGTCAAATATGTTTATCAGATTCATTCATCAGCTTCGTTCATCAGATACGTTCTTCAGATTCGTGTTCATCAGATTTGTGTCCAGATTTCAAACGTATATTCATCAGATTCATTCCAAAAATAGTTGGTTTCAGATGTGTGTTCATCATATTCATTCATCATGTTCATGGTTCGTTCAATGTGTTCTTGGTGTATTCTTGTTCGTGGAACAATTTTCAAAATCGCAGAAGTCGTAAACCAAAGCTGATGAGCAACATGGAATGAGTTGTTACTATTCCCGACAAACATATACTCACACCTGCTTGTTTTCTCATATCTGATACACATTCCATGGATAAAAACGATTTGAAAGTTCAGATCTGGGAAATGGGTTTGAAGCTACATCCATGACAGAAACCGAATTTGGAAATCTGTTTTTGTATGTTAATGTTTTTATTCTTGGAACGATTACGGAAAGTAGTGTTGTAAAAATCCCGATTAGGTCCCGATTAATCTCCGATTAATCCCTAGGCGCTACTTGACCGATTAGAGAGCGTCTAGCGATTAATCCATACATACAAAATGACTGAATAGTAGAACCCGATGAAATTTTAACACTTTGAAGAAGTTATATCTCAATAGAAACTATTTGAGGTGTGATTAGTGTTGTATTTATCATATTAACCTATTTTGTTATGATATTAGTGGTATTTATGAACTTTATGATTAGTGTTGTATTTATCATATTAACCTATTTTGTTATGATATTAGTGGTATTTATGAACTTTTATATGATATTAGTCATATTTAATTTTTTAAAATCTAACAAATTAGCAATTAATGGTCCCCGATTACTCTCCGCCTAGCCGATTAATCCCTTGACCTCAGTCCACCGACTAGCTAACGTAGAGCGATTTTTACAACCTTGACGGAAACCCTAGAAATTGAAAGCTAAAGCTAATGAACAATTTCTGGAACACTTCATCTTCGTTCGAGTTTAATCTAACAAATTTGGAACCATTTGAGTTTAAATCCTCGAATCTAGAACTCTGTAAACCCACAAATTGTGTCGTGACCATCTTACCCTCAAATAAACAGCCTTCTTGACGAAAAATTGGAAAAAAAAATGCAAAATGCCACTGTATGGATTTGATTTTTCGTCAAATCCCTTATTAAATCCCTAAGTAGATAAGATTTGTTCTCATAAACAGTTCTTACTATTTTTCGAATTTAAATTATTAGGTAATGATTAAACACACACAAAGAGATTCAAATAAAAACCATAATACATGTGAGAATGACAATCATTCATTGATGAATATGTTATGTGCATATTAAACAAATAAAAAAGGAATTTTACTCAAGTAATATATATATATATATATATATATATATATATATATATATATATATATATATATATATATATATATATACTAGGTTATAACCCGTATATTACACAGTTTAGCAAATAAAAATAATATATATAGTAAATAGTAAGTGACATTACTATTATATTTTTAAGAAACATAAAATAAAAGTAATTTATAAACGTGTTATATGGAAAAAGATAAAAAAAAAAAAAAAAAAAAAAAAAAAAAAAAAAAAAAAGTAAGATGTTATAGTAAACAATTAAACATAAGTACCTTGCTATTTTTTTTTGTCATAGTATTTAACTTATATTTTTTTTACGACTATAAAATTGTACTTTTCAGAGTTAAAAGAAGGATATTATAACAAAACAACAGCGCCATATATTCATTTGATTCTTAAAGAGGGTAAATGCATGAAATATTGTTTATTGCAGTAATAAATCATGCAATTATTTTTTTTCCTTATCAACTATTAACATATTAGACAAAAAATTCTACCAATTACAACATAGCACATACAAAATAGTTTACATATTATTTAAAAGTACAATACTATACTTGAATGTTTGAAAACAAAATGCCTAAATAAGAAAAACCCCAAAAGTACAATGTTAAAATATGAAAAACAAAAACAAAAATAGGATGCTGTAACATATAAATAAATATAAGGATGTTGGTATCTATTGCAATTTGTTTATTACAACATTTTATTTTTTATTTCATCATATTTAAACATTATACTTTAAAATTTGACCAAGTATAGCAACACCATCAAAATATAGTAATTTTCATTGCTATAACTGGGTAATTTTATCAAAATACGAAGACTCCCGGTAATACTAAAAAAAACACTAAATTACAATACTATAATTTACCCTGCAAAAGATCCATCGAGTTACCACTTTACACCAAACAGAGTAACCTTGAAAATATTGATCACGCTTACTCTAGAATTTGTAGCCATGGGTTTCCCAAGACAATTCAATGTTGTTTCAAGTTCAATAATTATTTTATTGATGATAGATTGAATACCCTTTAGACTTAATCACAGATTCCAAATGGAAACAATATCTTTGTTTATTAATTTATGAAGAAATAACCTCATCCACACCTCCTGGATCTCTTTTTTAAATAAAAAACCATCATAAGTTTAATAAACCAATAAACAAAAGTACAATGCAAAATCTATGATTAAGGAATATATATATGTTTGTTACCGCAACTTCCATATAGGACTTGGGACCTTGTCTAGGATACCAATGACAGTTGTAGGGACTGAGTGTAAATTACAGAGTAAAATATATTGGTTTGATCTGTAAGTGCAAATGCTATTGAGAAGGATGCACATAATATATGCATGGAGATAACAAAACAAAATATTAAATTCAACTTATTCCATAAAGCAAAAAAATATAAAATATTAAGTATTTACCAAAAAATAATGATGCATAACATACAACCAAGAAGACAAAGACAACAATCCTGACCACATATTTCCAAACATGAATATCCGCCATTTGGTTCATTCAAGCATATTAGTACCTAAGAAGTATCATAATCAACTATCAAGTAAACACAAAGTAAATCTTAAAAACAACTAAAACATTTACCATAGTTTATCATATAATTTGAACCATAATTTAAAGGATTCATTGTAAAAAACATATAACATATACTACATAACTACTGCTATAGTGCTACTACAAGCATAAGTTCAAACAGTCTAATCATATACAAACTTCAGCCAAAACTGGGATTCTCTCATCGTCTTCTTCATCATCCTCGTTTAATTTCTTACCACTTTCAGATTTCTTACCTTCAATTTCTCCATTAACCTTTTTGTCTCCAATTTTAATCCTTGTAGTCCGTCAACACATGACTTCTCTGCCTCCTCAGGCACCTCCGATTCCACCACCTTATCTGGCATACCCTCCCTACCGAAGGTAAGAACATCATCTCCTATCATCTTCGGCAACTCACCGCCTTTCTTTGCAGCACAAGCGCCCGAAGGATCAGCCTCGATTGTGATTCCAATGAGTCTATCTCCTCCAGATTCATTTCCAGGCCATGGATCATTGATGCAATCTCCTTCTGATTCATCATCGAAATTGTGGAAAATATGTGAGCGGACAATGGTGGCCTCCTTCAGGAAGAATTCTTGTATGGAGTCTGGAGGTAGTGCACAATCCTCAAGACCCGCATCTTAGAGTAGCGGTGGTTTAATTTTATCCAACAAGCTACCGATATTAGCTTCTCCAGTGGCTTCCATTTGCAAATTCTTGGAAGTTGAATCCCCAGCACATGTATGAATCCACATTGAGCAACAATCATAGAGGTATAATTTCAACATAGCTTCAAAATCATCAAATAAAAAACCTAAAATCGGAAATCAGAGCAGAGATTGAACAAAACCCTATTGGCTCCTAAAATCAAAGGCGCAATAAATGAAAATCAAGCCTGAAGTCATAAAATCATAGCAAATAAAGGTGTTTTGTTCCTTTGTTAACAAAACCTAAAATCGACATCAAACAAAACTCAAAATCGATATCAGATCTCAAGAAAAAGAAAAATCTTACTTGAATATTTGAAGAAGTTGAGGAATCGTCGATTTTTGTGGAAGAATGTTCTACAATCGATTGATGAATCAAAGGATTAAGACGATGTGCTCGAAGAATCGAACGGTGTCTGCAACCTTGGAGAAGAAGAGCAAATGTGTAAGAAGGGTCTTGTAATAGTCTGTTCTCCTTCCACTTGCCTCTTCCTTATTGCAAATCATCATATATAAATCGTCTACCCTTTTTTTGTTTTTAGTTCAAAAGTTTCAAATTTTCTTGGAGAGAATGAGACTTGAAGATTAGGAAGCAATAATTTAAGGTTTCAAAGGAGAAAGAAGGATTTGGGAGCTGATTTCCTGAGATTACCTTCATCGTTGTCGTTCTTTGTGTGTAGAACTTTCTTTTCAAATTGGCCTAAGATTTGGGGATTTAGTTTACAAATTACTTGCTTGAACTACGTAATTCTTTAAAATTTGATTTTAAAATTTTCACATAAAAGGGATGGGCGAGAAAAAGACATTGAAGAGCTCTTTAATCATTACACGTGGCAGAAGTTGCTCTAAAAGATGGAAATGTGGTATGTAGAAGAGGTTTTTATTAAGAATATATATATATATATATATATATATATATATATATATATATATATATATATATATATATATATAACATAAACTACGTATGAAACTTGTGTGCTACACGAGTTGATTAAAAAAAATTAAATAAATAATTAGCATAAACTAAGTTTGTGACATTTGGTAACCTATAAGGACCATTTATGTAGCTTTGTCTTAATTAATCTATACTAAGAAAATTAATTAATATTAATTCACAAAATGGAAACTTTATATATATATATATATATATATATATAAATTGAAATAGAAATTCACAGATGGAAGGTTATTATGTATATTAATACATATTAATTAATTAATATAAGGTGATATTTAATAGGTAGAATTTGAAAAAAAATATATAAAAGAATAAAAAGGAAAATAATATAAAATAACAAATGGAAAAAAATAATTCTAAAATTCTTAGAAAATGATATATATCAAATTTAATGAGAAATTGATATTTGAGAAAAATATTTTTTATTTATTAAGGTAGATTAAACGTCACGTTAGCTTCGGTTTAAGTTCCAACTTTTTGATGTTGTCATTTTATTTTTGGTACAACTTCGATTACATAATGCATTTCATCTTTCATCTACTAATGTTATTTGATTGACACTTATATTTTCATATATAAGTGTAAATGCTCTCGTAAGAATACAATAAACATTAATATTGCATGCTTAAATAAAATATCACAGAAAAAGTCAAAAAACCAAATATATTTATTTATCTTTTAATCAGTTTATATTTTATGTGTGTATACAAATGTTAGTTATTCCGACATATAGTTTAATGCATTTTCACAAAAATAATGATTGATATTAGACAAATGAAATTATAATTGTTAAGAGCATTTATGATATGAAGTAATTAAAAGTTTTTCTGAGAATTTTTCAGACTAAATAATTTTTTAAAATTTAATAAGTTATGTATGAGCTTTTTTAACCAATTATTTTTTTTAAAAATCTTGTAAATTAACAATATCTTCCAAGAAGTTATTTCAATGTTGTGGTAAGTTTCATAGATTTTTAATTAATTATATATAGATAACTTATATATAAATAAATAAATAAAAAGACTGAAAAAACTATTTTATTATAATGGTATAACTTCCATAAAAGAACTCCATTAAATTAGTTTCCAAGTTGTAGATGCTATTAAAAGTCATATACCCATTTAAAAAGTTAACAATATTTATGGATATTTACTAATAGTCACTTTTTCAATTACTTTTACTTCATATATAGTCAAAACTTAAACTTTTAGTATCTAATTTCATTAATTATGGGATCCTATTTTGTCTATTTAAGAAAAACGTGTTTTTTATCTCCTCAATAACAATTAATACTATCATGTACATCATGAAAAGCATCTTGTATTTTACATACGTTGGATTGTTTTTTCCGAGTGTAACACTTGCTTGTGGTTGGGGGCCTGGTTATGGGTCAGGGTATATCATCACAATTGCCAACAATATCCCAAATAGCAATACTTTAGTTCATTGCAAGTCAAAAGACGATGATATTGGTCTTAAGCAACTATCTTTTAATCAAGAGTTTCAATGGAAGTTTTGTGCGAATCACTTCCTTACAACACTCTTCTTTTGTCATTTTTATTGGGAGTCATATGAACGAGTTTTTGACGTTTACAATAAAACCATGATGGATGTATGCAACTTAAATTTAGGTGATAACAACCCTTGTAACTGGTTAATTCAAGAAGATGGATTTTACTTATATGATTTCAATAAGAAGAGTTGGAGTTATCAATATGATTGGAAACCCAGAAGTGTACTATAAATGAGTTGTATTTTAAGTTATTAAAATACGAATCAAATGAAATTATATTTTAAGCTTTTTAACCGTCCATTACAAATTATATACAATATATAATTATCTTGTTTATATGCAATCTTATCAAAAATTGTTTATGAGATGACTACCAAATTGTTACTCATTTATAATAATGCCTCAAATTGTTTTTAGTATCGATGTTTAGTGATTTGGTTGTATTAGTTCAAATTAATATAATTGATCGATGGTTATATATAGAAAAGTGTTAATTTTATGTAAATTTTTATTTTTAGCAACGTATATTTATGCAAAATAATAGTATATTTTGCTATTTGTTTGTTTAGTGTAATGTAATTTATTTATATTATATGAAATGACAACGGGTGTGTTCGACAATGTGCGTTTGGGACTTCTTGCTTCCAACTTTTTGCAAAACGCTCGATTTGGAACTAAAAACATTGTTTGTCACTACAAGCTTTTAGCGTTTAGTTTAACAAATCCCTTTAAATCCAAAATCTACCTCACATGGCGTTATTTCGACTTTTAATTTAATGCACTTTCACAAAAATAATGATTGATATTAGACAGATGAAATTATAATTTTTAAGAGCATTTATGATATGAAGTGTTTATATGTTTTTCTAAGAATTTTTCAAACTAAATAACTTTAGAAAATTTAAAAAGTTATGTACGAGATTTTTTAACCATTTTTTTTCAAAAATCTTGTAAACTAACAATATCTTCCAATAAGTTATTTCAATGTCGTGGTAAGTTTCATAGATTGTTAACTTATAGATAACTTATATAAAAATAAATATAAACTGAAAAAAAACTATTTTATTATAGTGGTATAACAAGTTTCTGTTTTTTTCATAAAAGAACTCCATTAAATTAGTTTCCAAGTTGTAGATGCTTTGAAAAGTTATATACCCATTTAAAAAGTTAACAATATTTATGGATATTTAGTAATAGGCACTTTTTTCTTTTATTTTTTACATAATATATAGTCAAAACTTAAACTTTTATTACATAATTTCATTAAATAGTGGATCCTATTCTGTCTATTTAAAGAAGTCGTGTATTTTATCGTCTCAATAACAATTAATACTCATGTACATCATGAAAATCAGCATTTATTTTTCATACGTTGGATTGTTTTTTTCTGAGTGTAACACTTTCTTATGGTTTTGGTCCTGCTTATGGGCCAGGGTTAACCATCACAATTGCCAACAAAATCCCAAATAGCAATGCCTTTGTTCATTTCAAGTCAAAAAACCGTGATATTGGTCCTAAGCAACTATCTTTTAATCAAGAGTTCTAGTGGAAGCTTTGTGCAAATCACTTCCTTACCACACTCTTCTTTTGTCATTTTTATTGGGAGTCAAATGAATGAGATTTTGACGTTTACAATAGAACTATGATGGATATATGCAACTTCAATTTAGGTGATAACAAGCCTTGTAAATGGTTAATTCATGAAGATGGATTTTACTTATATGATTTCATTAAGAATAGTTGAGGTTATCAATATGATTGGAAACCACAAGTGTACTATGAATGAGTTGTATTTTAATTTATTAATATATGAACTAAATGAAATTATATTTTAAGCTTTTCACTTGTCCATTACAAATTATATACAATATGTAATTATCTTGTTTATATGCAATCTTATCAAAGATTGTTTATGAGACAACTATGAAATTGACCTTCGTTGCGAGGGGAGGAGTCTTTCTCGAAAGAGAGCTCATAGGCCAAGGAGACAGTGGGAGGCAAATTGACCTTGAAGAGCTTCAAAGAGTCAAGCGCTGAAGGAACCTCAAACACTAGCAATCAACCTAAGGAGAAAACTCTTGTTGAGCCGATTGACGAGTATGTACCTCTAAGGCATTCTAGTAGAGTTAGTGTTCCACCTGTGTTATATGGTTTCCATATAACATCTGAGGGTGACACGTTTATCAGTGATAGCACATTGATAAATTTGGTTGAACATAACAACTACAAGGGAGTTGTGACAACCCGTAATTTAAATCTTGTAAAGTCAAACTTGGTCAACTAAAGTCAAACTTATCCAATAAAGGTCAAACTTATTTCTATAATTATCATATAGTTAGATTAATGAGTTATAGGTGTATAGACCTTGTATTCAAAGGTGTTGGATCTGAATTAAAATTTTGAAATGCAAACTCTCTTAAAAATCAATTTCTCTCCCCCTCTCTAGAAACACCTAGGCGTCAGGATCTTCATCTTTGTTTCCGATTGCTGCCAATGATTGCGCAAAAAAAGGTAAATACTTTGTTTATGGTCTTGATCGTAAAACACATTAGTGTCGACTATTTAAAACCTTAATATATCTGTCTTCTTTCTCCCTATTTTTCTTTCTATCTACTGTAGAATTGGGAAGCGATAAGGGATACATACACACACCCCTCAGATAGATCTTTGTCTTTCTGTTTTTATGTTCGCACACACACACACACATCCGTCACCCTCTATCTTTCTGATTTAGGTTTTTTTCATTTCTTCGACGTTATCTCTTTTTGATTTAGGCTTTAACTTCAATTGTAGGTATGATTAGGATTTTCGAAAATATAGGGTTTGTGATAACATGAAGTTCCCTCTTCAACTAGTCTTACTAAAATCCTTCAGTTTTTTGAGTTCATTTTCTTTCAAATCCGTTTTTACACTAATACTTTTGATCTGGTGCAGAATTCATAGATAGTAAAAAAAATGGGGCTACAATGTCACACCCCTAAACCAGAACGGCGGAAACATTCGGAGGTGGAGGACTTCATGTAAGTATCACAACACATGCAATATAGTAATCAAAGTACAAACAACCATTGCATTAATAAGTATAAGTTTTACATAAGTGTTTAAACATTACATACTCAAACACCAAAGTAGGTACAGTAGAAGAAAAGAGTCATAGTACGGTACTAGGTAGTCTTCTCAAAAGCTTCGGGAGTGTACCTGTCTACTGGATTCCTGAGAATACAAGTTATTTTGAAAGAGTAGATCAACATTTAAGCTGGTGAGTTCATAAGTATTTTTTTTCTATAAAGTATACTCTAAGTTCTTGGAAAAGTTCGTTGGTTCCTCCAGAAATCCTATATTTCCTGAGATGATAAACTGATAACCTCAATAGTTCCCTCTGCAATTACTTAGTTTATACTAATTATATATAACCTAATATCAAATGGACAATTAAATGGGTGTACTTGCCCTAAGCCCACAACCAAACAAGGAACAAGAAGTAAGGCGGAAGTCACACATTTCACTGTTAATCGGATATTACTTATGTATAACCCTGATGTAAAAACTAAGGAATTATAGAATTAACCACTAAAGGTCCTTTGTGTTATACTAGTTTACAGAGAGTAAATGACTAAGTATTTTAATTCCATAAACCGTTTCATTTGTAAAAGTGGTTTAATCCCATAAACCGTTTCATTTTGTAAGAGTAGTTTAATCCCATAAATCGTTTCATTTGTAAAAGTATTCTTAGTTATATCCGTTCTACGGTAAAACATTAGTATTAATACTAGAAAATATTATATTATCCATAATACTGATTTGTGGTTTTAAATGTTCCAAAACCATAAGTACAAGTATATTTGCCATACTTGATTTCATGATACATAGTTTTTACTATAAGTAAAAACTAACAGAAGGTATATTTGGTCAGGATGTAATTATCTTTTCTTACTGTTTTAAGAGAAGTATATTACTAAGTAACTACTCATTGTTTTATCCATGTGAGTTTTATTAACCATACTAATATGACTGATGTGCCTGATGCAACATTCTTCAAGCGTCGGAAACGATATGATATTTTACACCCTAGGCCTGCCGGCCAAACTGTAGCGAACAGTGAAGGTGCGGGATTTTCAGTCCCATATAAATCTATACACAAATTCACGCCCACCCTACAGGAGATTCTGGTAAATAAGTCAGGACTTAAGGTCGTACTTAGATAAGTACACCATGAAGAGTCTCACAAATTTATTGTTTCAATGATATTTACGATGTATTATTAACTCGTGGTTGCTAACCCTGGTACATTGTATTTTACCCATGTTAATGCAAACCCGGTATGATGTATTATTACCCTGTGATTGCTAACCCTAGTAATCTGTATTGTACCTTTGTTAATGCAAACCCGGTATGATGTATTATTACCCCGTGATTGTTAACCCTGGTACTCTGTATTGTACCTTTGTTAATGCAAACCTGGTATGATGTATTATTACCCCGTGATTGCTAAACCTAGTACTATGTATTGTACCTTTGTTAATGCAAAGCCGGTATGATGTGTTATTACCTATTTAATATGTTATTCATATATTAAAGGTATTATACATATCCTGATATAGTTAAATGAATTTTGGTAATTTCCTTGGAAAGTATACAATCGTGAATCATACTTGTATATTTAGTTTTGAATCATAAATTATACCTATTATAATTTATATGTTCTATCTGATTAGCATGATTTCTCATGGATGAACACCTTTGGTCAGCATGATACAAAGGTAATGATACCGAATGGAGTAACCTTTTATATTCATATATGTATAATATATATATATATATATATATATATATATATATATATATATATATATATATATATATATATATATATATATATATATTAAGAAGGAAACAACTTTGGACAAATAACACCACCTTAATTCCACATCCAAACAAGGAAAAAGAAATAAGATAATCCATTAGTCATAAGCCCTTCAAATCTTATTTATATATTTATACATATATAAACCTGATTTTGGCAGTTATAATTTGAAATAGTTTATAAAATCATTTTCAAAGAATTTAACAGAGTTTACATGACTTCAAAGATTTAACATGGCTTTAAGTCATTTTGGAAGTATTTGGTAATCCTTAAAAGCATAGGGAAACCCTTTATGTGATTATTATCACATACAATTTATTAACACAATTTATATTGTCTTAAACTTGTATTCCCCCCTAAAAAGCATTTAAAAACCATTAAAAATGTAAATTATAGGGGTATGAACTCACTTGATAAGTGGTGATTTGGGCAGCGTTTCGTTTCTATAGATGATCTTTTTCGAAGAAACCGCGAGTATTTGAGTAAAAACCGAGCTTTAAGCAGGCAACACTTCGTCTGGAAAGAGGTTAACTTCTCGAGAATTCTAGTGCTTCGGGGCTTGCTTCGGGTTTTAGATACGATACTGGGGCCTTGGGGGGTCATAAGAAAGTTTAGGGGGTGAAAAGGTGAAAAAGGGTGAATTTTGGGGTGAAAAACCTCTCAAATCCGAGAAGTGTTGCACCCTTTATATAGGGGTGCGAGGGTTCAGTTCGAAGAGGGGTCACCAGACACGTGTCAGTCATGCGAAGGTACACGGGGCGAGGCTTCGGACGTGGAGGCTTCTGAGTGGACCGGACTTCGATCCAATGGGGAGATGCCACGAGGGTCTGAGGGGTGTCCGAGGGGTGTCTCCTGCGAGGCTACCTACTGCTTACTAGACCTCAGTTGCGGTCCAATCAAAGGTGACACGTGGAGGCTCGCATGCGAGGGTGACGTGGCAGAAGGGTGACTATGCGATTTTTCTCGGTTGTTGCGCCAATAACTTGTAAAATTCATAACTTTTGCATACGAACTCTGTTTCTAACTTTTTTTATATGCACGCGTAGGTAAAATTATACTCTACGACTTTCGTTAAGACTTCGTCGGCTAATTTTGAATTTATTTCTAATAATATTATTTTTAACAGACCGGGACAGGAAAATCCGTTAAAAATTCATGACTTCTTCATCTGACGTCCGCTTTTTTGCTGTCTTTTTACCGTTGTACTACTAATGATGACATCTTCATTTTTCGTTTAGGTTGTGTCGGCTAAAAATCACTCGATCTTTATTTCGAGTTTTTAGCTGTACATTGCTATGCTTAAACTTAGAAAAATCATAACTTCCTCATACGAAGTCAGATTTTGGCATTCTTTTTATGAAAGTTCTCGGTTTAACATAAGCTACAACTTTGATTTAGATTGTTAAGGCTAAAAAGCCTTTTATTGAAAATTCAGGTTTTACACTGAACAATGTTTTGCCGGTTTTGTCGCGGATTTTCGATTAGTCATAACCTCTTCGTTATAACTCGGATTTCAGTGTTCTTTATATTTTTAGAAACCTTGTTACAATCTATACCACTTGCTTCATCCCAATCATGATTATTGATCAATTTATTTTTGACCTAAAATTGACCGGTGTCACATGCAAGAATAAACAAAACGTTTTCATTTGTTATATGAGTTTTTTTGTACCTAGAAAAGTCTAAAACTCCAAATGCACAAGGTAAATATTTGAATTTTTTTATATGAATGGTATTTTATGTGTGTTTAGTATTTTGGTTAATCCTTTTTTTGTTGATGCTTGACCGGAAGGTTCTAATTAAGAATCGGACCCAAAGTCTTTCTCTCACTGATTTGTTCAATTGCTTTTAATTAATTTGACCAGTTACACTTTATTTTTGTTTCCATTATTTCCAGGAAACGACCTGGAATTTTTTTTAGCTTTTGTCAAAATTGGGTGATCACGTCAGACAACCCAACTTGTGGTAAATGATTTTTGATCTTATAAGTATTCTAATTGTTCGTATGGATTTCGTTAGTTGTTTCGAAAAAGATATTATTGATTTGGCATATCTTTTTACATTTACACTCTTCAAGTCTTTTTTTTTGTTCTCTCAGTTTATAAATGTTGATGTTTGATCTTACAGTTTATAAATGTTGATGTTTGATTTTATGTGGTCAACGGCTGGGATAATGGCAATGGATCTTGATCTTAAGTTTAGTAGCTGCAAGGTCGTACTGATAAAAAGTTTACACAAGCTCAATTAGATGTAGGTTTACATGTCTTTTTTTAAACCCTCACTAGATTTACGCATATTTTGATGTTTGTTTTCTGATTTTGTAGCTGATTAATGAGTAGCCCCACATTATACAAGAGTTTGAATTTAGAAAAGCTTTTACAATGTTCATAGATTATACAAGATTGGAAGGAAACATGCATCATATGCAATTAAAAATGGTACTAGATGCAATTTCATTTATCAGACTCATTTCTCTTTCATCAATATTCATAGATTTAAGTGTGTTTTGTAGTTATCTCAATACTCCGACCAATGTTTAAATCAAAATAAAATATACAATAATTTTGTGTTAATTTCATCTTCCAATCATGTACCTTTTTTGACAAATTTCTGAAGTTTTTTAGTTTTTTGCATTGTATAGAATACTTTTCTCTAATTTTTATGACTTTTAAATTGAATATGATTTATATAATTTACATATATAGTCCATGTTTTAATATATTAATTGCCTTAAATTGTCCTTGTTTCATAGTTTTTCTCAAAAAAAAAAAATCAGTTGAAAATTTACAATTAATTAAATTTTTTCACAGCATACTGTTATAACACTAATGATTTTCCAATTAATTTGTACACATACTATACCTTATGTTAATATTTTCTTTATATAACATATTTTATAAAATTGTATTTTTTATTTGATACTTAAGAAAATGAAAGCGTTGAACTCAAATTTAAAAATTAAATAAGCAATATATAAATATCTTAATTATTTATTTATTTTTGAGTTTAATATACATTTATATATACATTATTATTTACAAAATAAATTTTTACTATCATGTTTTTAATGAACTACTTAAATAAAATTTTATAAATCTTTGATTTTTTATTATCATTTTAATCATCAATATTATTTTTCTTTGTTACCCATAGTTTCCACATGTTGTAACCCAGTATATATATATATATATATATATATATATATATATATATATATATATATATATATATATATATATATATATATATATATATATATCTTTGACTGAAATAATCCTCACTTCTACACTTCTAGCCGTAAACTCAAGCTTTTTCCCTCAAGATCTTCAACCGAAAACCCCTAGTTTTCTCTCAACTATCATTCGAGGATCATTCGATTCACCTTCAGATCTTGATAAGAGCATCTAGTGTTCTTATTTTCAATGATCAAACACCCTTCAGTTCTAGGTTTACAGCCGAGATGACAAATGTTGTTACCAGTTTTGATGCCTGAAAAACGTTGTTATCAGGCAGACAAGGTTAGTATGGTTATGAGAATTCAAAGGGAGAAAACCCCAACCTATTTACATGTAATATATATAACTTCAATTGATTAAAAATCTTATAGTCGATTTACAAGACAGCAAACTTACTTCAGTGGTGTTATTTTAAACAATACAACTGAAAGTTATAATTTTCCATTATCTACACATAGAAAGGTTCATACATGAACAAGCATTCTGTTTTTCTAGTAAGGATAATATACTTTTATGGAAAACATACATTATACAATTACAAGAGAACAAACATACATTTACACTGTTATAGAGAACAAACATACATTTACACTGTTACAGAGAACAAAAGATACAAACATTTGAGTCTTAGGGTTGAAGACTACTTTTCGTTTATTATAGAAAATATAGGATTTTCTAGAGAAGATATACTAACACTTTTATAGATCAAATACAAACATTTTTCATGAAACAACTACAAACATTAAATACTAAATACTTATGAACTCACCAACATAAATGTTGATACTAGCTTTTAAAATAACTTGTATTCTCGGGAAATCAGTACACAGGTATGCTAGCAGAGGTTTCGAGAAGACCAAGCATGTTCCAGACTCGTCTTTTGTTTTGCTATACTTTTAGTGTCATACAACTATATATTGAACACATGTATTAACTATATAATTAATGCAATGGATTTTGTTGCTTGTTTTAATATTCTACATTTGTTGTGATATTGTACATGACGTCATCCACCCCCGGACGTTTCCGCCGTTCTGGTTTGGGTGTGTGACAGATTGGTATCATAGCATTGTTTATAATGAACTATGTATATCAAACCATAAAAGATATACAACTATAAACACATCGGGATTAAAACACTTTGACCAAGTTATTATAATTTTTATATAATAAAGTATCTTATATAAGTATTCATACATGCATTCATACTAGAACTAGTATCGCAAGAAGAACAAAACATAAGTATTTAAATGTTGGCCACTACGGTCAAACTTGGATAGTTATGTAATCATATCTGGGATAAATATAGTCTGATCAACTATATTTATTCGAGATACGACCAACATGTGTTTGGGAGTGATGGTAGTGTTGCAACAGACTTAAAACTTACCAACTCCATATACAAAGGAATACTAGAACCAAACATAAAGTTACAATACTATAGGAGTATTTTATGATACTATAAAATAACAACTAGTCTGGAAACCTACAAATTTTTTATAACGAGAAGTTCTACAAACAAGCATGCAATTAAAATACTATAGGAATACCGTAGGTACTAAAAATAACTTATGTGAAAGCTAAGAGACCTTTAATGGTAAGGCTATAATTACCGAGTGTATACATTAAGGCTATATATAATTGAAATTTTATAGACCTAGAATTCCTGATTTTCACTCTACTTCCTGTTCCTTATTTGGTTATGGTCATAGAGCGGGATCACTTATTAGAAGGTCTATTTGATCTTGGTTATATATATAATCGGTATACACTACGTGATCATAGAAGGACCCGGTTAAGATCATCATAAAAGCTCAATAGAGATACTTTTATTAAATTCATAGATTCTTTAGAGACTCCTGTTCTTGCATAACCGACACACCTAGACTTCGCAAACAGCCAATAGAGGAGTCGAGGCAGAACTAAAGGAAACCAACGAGTGCCTACCTACAAGAATACCTCAACCCACAAACCTAAGAGCAAGAAACGAATGTTCTGGGATAAAAAGAAGTGCAAATCATCTCAAAGATTTGCCAAGAGACAGCAACTTGTGGCAGCCTCTGCGGCCACAACATTTGTCCCCCTGCTACCGTTCCTACTGTTGTCCCTGTTACCCCTATCCCAGTTAAGCAGTATGCTGGAAATCTACCAAAGTGCAAAAAGTGCAGCTTCCATCACATAGGAGTCTGCCGAGAGTTGCATTGCATGAACTACAACAAGAACGGGCATACTACCTGTTTTTGTAAAATTCTGATCCAACACATTACTTCAACCACTGATGCTAGTACAATTCAAGTATGTTATTTATGTGGTGAAGTAGGACATTTCAAAAGAGATTGTCCAACAGGGAAAAAAGACGGAGGAGAGGGAGGAGCCTGATGACAAAACATAAAGGAGCAATGAGGAACCCTTCGAAGATTTTTGGTACGTTCCCAAACAACAATAATTAAACATCGAATTTTCGCGACAAATAATTGAAATGTTAAAATCATAAAGTAAAACATTATTCATATAAATACTAAGAACCATCGCAGGTAAGCTATGATAGTTTAGTGTATTCATAAGGGTCATTTATAATTAAGATTTGTACGCTTAGAGTTAGTGCTTCCGCCTTAATTCCTGTTCCTTGTCTGGTTGTGGATTTAGGGCAGAGTCACTTAGTCAACTGTCTTTCCAATATTAATTATACATGACTTATATACACCAAGCGATTATAGCGAGACCTGGTAGGGATTACATTATGAAAGTTCATTACTTTCAATTATCAGAACACTCGTACTACTAGTACTCGTTAAATGCGATTCAAAATTGTTCGCAGTAGTAATGAAAAGGATAAAACAGAAAGCCGTGAAAACATATACATAGAATAGTTCATCGTTCTAACAGTCATTCCTTTCTAAGTTGACATAACATCCGTTACTATAAAGAGTTCTAACGTTGTCATTCGACGTGGGATTGTCTTGGTCCTCAACATACCAATTTTCTGTGCCACGTAAAAATCCTTCGCCTTAAACGACCGTCTAACAAAATCCTTTCAATCTATAATGACAAACTCAACACAAACCCCAGTATTGTCTCACGTTTCAAAACTCATAAGTACCTAAACGAGGGGTACCATGCCTTTCTAGCTTACCCCGTAGACCAGAAACAAAAAGTAAACAACACCAAATAATGTTCTGGAAGTCTGTAATCTTCCCGAAGCATCCCCAATAGATCCCGTAGGAATACCACCTACAACAAGTCAAGTTCAAGAATAAAGATTTAGAACTTATACCACTAGTCTATCACAACTAAGTGTATACGCGAGAGTATTATATAATTAAGATTTTTCGGGTTTAGGATGTGTGCTTCCGCCCTATCTTCGATTCCTTGTCTGGTTGTGGACTTCGGGCAAAGCCACCCATCCTGACGTCTTTTCAAGCTTAATTATATGTGACTTGTATACACGAGGTGATGGTGGATGAGCCAAGTATGAGTCTTACCATGAACTTCAAAGCAAAATCCCTCAGGTTTACTACCACAACCCAAGATACCTGAGTGGAAGTGGGAGCAGATTACAATGGACTTTATAACCAAGTTACCCAAGACGACGGGTGGACTTGATACCAATTGGGTGATCGTCGACAAAATAACCAACTCTGCGCACTGCCTACCAATTAAAGAAACTGACAAGATAGAGAAACTGACAGAACATACATTAGGTAGATAGTACGACTGCATGGTGTTCCCATATCTATTATCTTTGATAGAGACAGTAGATTCACCTCAAGATTCTGGCAGTCGCTACAAAAGTCCCTGGGAACTAGGTTGGACATAAGTACAGCCTACCACCCACAAACCGATAGACAGAGTGAGAGAACGATACCAACGTTGAAAGACATTCTGAGAGCTTGTGTAAGGGTGGCAAATCGGGCCATCATGTCATGTTTTTGTCTGACACGACACGACAGGACAATGTTTTATGTAACACGAACATGACACAACACGATCTCATGTTTTTTTAACTAACACTAAAACAAACCGATTAAAAAATGACAAACACGACACGACACGAAAAAGATAACATGCAATAAGAATTAATATATTTAATTAATATTTATTCATACATAACACGAAAACACGATAAAAACGAAAAAAAAACATGTCAATTTCGTGTCAAATTTTGAACACGAACACGACACGACGTCATGTTTTTTACACTTGACACGAACACGAATTCGAATTTCAATTTTGTCTCAATTTCGTTTCGTGTCATGTCATTAATTGCACCCCCTAAGCTTGTGTACCCGACTTTGGTGAAGCATGGGATATCCATTTGCCATTGATCGAGTTTTCATACAACAACAACTACCATACCAGTATCAAAGTTTATCCATTTGAAGCCATCTATGGCCGGAAGAGTAGATTCCCTCTATGCTGGGCTGAGGTGGGTGACACGCAACTAACTAAAGGATTGACAACACTCTCACGGGTCCGGAAATCGTCCAGGAAATGACAGATAGGATTGTTCAGATTCGTGAACAATTGAAAGCCTCTAGAGACTGACAGAAAAGCTACGCTGAAAAAAGACAGAAACCTTTGGAATTTTAGGTTGGTGACCTTGTTCTATTGAAGTTCTCGCCCTGGAAGGGCATGATATGCTTCGGAAAGCGTGGCAAACTAAATCCAAGGTACATCGGGCCTTTTGAGATTCTCTCTAGAATCGGCCCTGTAGCTTACAAACTCCGACTACCCCCAAGAACTTAGCAATGTACACTCTACCTTCCACGTATCCAACCTAAAGAAGTGTCTATCTCATGAGACTTTTATTACCCACTCAATGAAATCGAGATCAATGAGAATCTCAACTTCGTGGAAGAACCGATAGAGATAATGGATAAGGAAGTCAAGCAAACCAAACAAAGTCATATTCTGATAATCAAGGTTCGCTGGAACGCAAAGCGAGGACCTGAATTGACTTAGGAGTGGGAGGATCAAATGAAACATTAGTATCCTCATCTTTTCCCTTAGTCCACGTGTATCTCTTAGACTTAATTTCGGGACGAAATTCCGTCTAACGGGGGATGATGTGACAACCCGTAATTTGAATCTTGTAAAAGTCAAACTTGGTAAACTAAAGTCAAACTTATCCAATAATGGTCAAACTTATTTCTATAATTATCATATAGTTAGATTAATGAGTTATAGGTGTATAGACCTTGTATTCAAAGGTGTTGTGTGCTTAAGGAGGAAAAGATTAGGAACCGAGAACCTTCATCCGAGCCGCAAACCCTCGCAGCCGCAAACCCTCGCATGGGCTGTAAACCCTCAGACCGCAAATGGTTCGGAGTGCAAATGGTTTGCAGCCGTAAACTCCTTCGGACCGCAAATTCTACCATATATATATATATATATATATATATATATATATATATATTGATTGTAACGCCCGCAAATCCGGGCTAGTCAATTTAGAGGCAATAGGGGTCGAAAACGACTTTTCGACAAAATATTATTTAGAATAAATAATCTTAACTAAGTTTTAGAATATGTCACAAGGATTCCATACATATAAAGAACGCCGAAATCCGAGTTATAACGAAGAAGTTATGACCCGTCGAAGTTTCGCGACGAAACCGGCACGACACTAGGAAACGTAAAAAGTGAATTTACGATAGAGCAAGATTTAGCCTTAGCGATCTAAATGAAAGTCGTAGAATATGTTAAACTAAGAACATCGATAAAAAGAACCCCCAAATCTGACTTCGTATGAAGAAGTTATGATTTTTCGAAGTTTCGGATTAGCAGTGTATAGCCCGAAAGTCGAATATTAGATCGAGCGATTTTTAGCCGACACAACCTAAATGAGAATCGAAGGTCTCGTTAAAAGTTGAGTAATGAGAAAAAGATGGGCTAAAACGGATGTCGGATGAAGAAGTTATGAGGATTTAACGGACCAATCCTGTCCCGGCTTGTTAATAATATAAAATTTAAAATCGAGCCAAAATTAGCCGACGGATTCTAAAAAAACGTTGTAGAGTACGTTCCCACCTTCGCGTGGATATAAAGAACGTCGAAAACGGAGGTCATACGCGAAAGTTATGAATTTTTGAAGTTGTAACTCGAATTTGCGAAGCTGGTGCAATAGGTGATGACGTGGCTCGATCAGGGCCGTAGCTTGCGGATCACGGTCTGGTCTTCGGATTCGGACACGTAGCCCTCGCAAACGCCCCGCATACATAGCTCGGAACGCCCAGCGTTCTCCTCTCTTGTGCGGTCCGAAGAATGCCTACGTCGCCCCACCCGAAGCGAGACACCTGCCCCTACGCGCAGCGTACCACCGAGGGTACGCCCAGCATAACCGAGGAGCTGAACCCTATAAATAGATGTGCGAGGCTGCCATTGTTCTTCACTCCAAATCCACTTCTTTCTCTCACTAGTTTCTCTCTCTAGCTCATCTAAACCCCCCTAAGCCCTAGATAAAATCCCTAGCTCCCGAGGGAAGCCCCGAGGCTCCCGAAGTCCCGAGAAAAAGAGCCTTTCGGTTTCGAAACGCTGCTCCAATTAAGTTCCGGTTTTCGATAAAATTCGTTGTAAGTGTGCTACGCTTACGCAATTTTTAATATAGCTTTCAAATAATTATAGGAATGTTATTAGGTCCTTAAAATAATTATTTGGGCTATTATTATGAGTTATATTGAGTGTTATTAATGCTTAATAATAGTCAGACTATTAATTTGTCGCAGTTATCGTTAGACTAAACTCTAGTGGTATTTGTACTAGGTTTTATCGAAGGAATATCATTTTGAGAGTATCGAAGCGCTGTCTGAGTGTTGAGTCACCACCTACTCAGGTGAGTGCATAGTTCCCCTTCATCTTACACATAGATATGAAGTATTTTATATAAACTACGTGCTATGTGTGCATATTATCTGAATACTTGTTGTCTATGCTGGAGGAACGTTTTATACATGTTTTAAAGGATTTAAACTGTATACGTATTTTATATATATGAATAAGTTGGGTATGAGATGGGTTGATGAATGATGAGAGATAGAAGATGACGTGAGTATACATTGGCAGCTATAGACTTAGTGCCTATGGGACGAACACCGGTAGCTATGGACTTAGTACCTGTTAGACGTTGGTAGCTATGGATTTAGTACCTGTTAGGAATTGGTAGCTATGGACTTAGTATCTATTAGTTAGACGCTGGTAGCTATGGATTTAGTACCTGTTAGGAATTGGTAGCTATGGACTTAGTACCTATTGAACACTGGTAGCTATGGATTTAGTACCCGATGAGTAGGATATAGCAGCTATGGATTTAGTGCTTTACGAACGAACATCGACAGCTATGGATTTAGTGCCAGTCCTATAACCCTGGAAGTAAGGGATTTTGGAATAAACGAATGCAGGATAGATGACTCTTAGGTTAAATCCTTGAGAGTAAAGAAGATAATGGGGATGGGTAATTGGGTTAATTGTTTGATGATTGAACATAATAATTATATTATTGTGAGTTGAAAATCCTATGTACTCACCAGGTTTCTCAACCTGACCCACTCAGTTTATTTATATCACAGGTGACGATATGAAGTGACATTACACTGAGAGATTTAAAGAGATGTAGATCACTAGTGTAAATAATTGTAAGTTCTGTTTATGCTTATGTTTCTGTATTAACGATGACATCCCAAAACGTTTTAAAATGAAATAAATACGTTTCTTCTAAAATGTTTTGATAACGTATTTACCATGTTTTTCTAGGAACAAATTCCGCAACCTTTTTATGAAATGAAGTACTCTGATTTTTATAAAGCATAAACAAAATCGGTCTTTTCTGGCCGTGAAAATTGGGGATGTCACACACACACACACACACACACACATATATATATATATATATATATATATATATATATATATATATATATATATATATATATATATATATATATATATATATATATATAGCCGTAAACTCAAGCTTTTTCCCTCAAGATCTTCAACCAAAACCCCTAATTTTCTCTCAACTATCATCCGAGGATCATTTGATTCACCTTCGGATCATGATAAGAGCATCTAGTTTGCTTATTTTCATCAATCAAACACCCTTCATTTTTGGGTTTACAGCCGAATACACTTGAATCTTCAAGTGGTCGTGAACAGTTTACGGCCGTAAACACCGAAGCCCAACCGTGAACTCCAAGTAGTCACTCGATTTCGATTCTATCACTTCTTTTGTAAGTATTCCTTACATCCTAGGTTGTTTCCTTAACACCTTTGAGGTTTTATTCACTAATTTCATGCCATTATGTTGCGTGAATTGCTATTTAGGACTTAGTTTTGTCCTGGGAGCTAACTAGTGGAGATAATCATCCTATATTGAACATTCCATCGAATCACCCACATAAGGTGAGTTCATACCCCTACAATTTACCTTTTTAAATTCTTTTAGGGGGGGATACAAGTAGAACACAATTTATAATGTGTTAACATTTACATGTGAAAACAAACAAACAAAGGATTTCTTATGCTTTTATAAGTTGTTACAATCATTTCAAAAACTCTTTTAAACTATTTTATATTGTTGTTTATTATCAAAATCATATTCATTTATATATTTATGTATAACTATGCCTTAACGGACTTAGGACTATTGCTAAATACCTTGACTCTAGTTCCTTGTTTGGTTGTGAGCTTAGGGTAGAATCATTCGTCCAACCGTCAGCTAAATCATAGTTATACTTGCTAAATATATACATGAATAATTAACCCCATTTTCAAAGTACATACTTAACTCAGTTGCATACATTGGACAAATGAGTCTTTTCTTTAAATCATTTATAGTACATACAAACCTACTAGTAAACTATAATAGGTATAGTTTAGGGAATCAATTTATACTATTTTCTAGATCAGAGAAACATCACAACTACAAACAATTTACAAACATGTTAGAACACAACAATTTTCATAACAAAATGGAAATAAACTTACAATTAATAACGAATATAGTTAAGGGACAAACGAAAACTATTTCCACAAGGATAAATTATAAACAAAAAGGATTCTCAGTTATTACTCGTAAGGTGAACAAATAATTTGTGAGTCATTCTTGTGTACTTATTAAGTATGGGTAAATGTCCTGAGCTTATAACCAGAGTTTTTTTTGTAGGGAGAGCGATGACAATTGTGTATAGATCTATGTTGGGACTAACAATCCCACATCCCGACTGTTAGCTACAGTCAGGTCGATATACATGGGATGATAAATGTTGTTACCAGTTTTGATGCCTGAAAAATGTCATTATCAGGCAGAGGCAAACAGGGTTAGTATAGTTATCAGAACTCACAGGGATAAAATCCCGAGATATTTACAGGTAATATATATAACTTCAATTAATTATAAATCTTACATTCGGTTTACAAAACAAACTTACTTCATTGGTGTTATTTTAAACAATACTACTACAAGTTATTATTTTCCATTGTCTACACACAAAAAGGTTCATGCATGAACAAGCATTCTATTTTTCTAGTAAATATAGTTTAATTTTATGGAAAACATACATTATACAATTACAAGATAACAAACATACATTTACACTGTTATAGAGAACAAAACATACAAACATTTGAGTCTTAGGGTTGAAGACGACTTTTCATTTATTGTAGAAAATATAGGATTTTCTGGAGAACATATACTAACACTTTTATAGATCAAATACAAACATTTTCATGAAACAACTACAAACATTAAATACTAAATACTTATGAACTCACCAACTTAAATTTTGATACTCTCTTTGAAAATAACTTGTATTCTCAGGGAATCAATAGACATGTATGCTAGCACAGGTTTCGAGAAGACGGAGCATGTTCAAGACTCGTCTTTTCTTTTGCTATACTTTTAGTGTCATAAAACTATACACTGAACACATGTATTAACTATATTATTAATGCAATGTATATTGTTGCTTGTTTTACTATTCTACATTTGTTGTGATACTGTACATGATGTCATCCACCCCTGGACGTTTCCATCGATCTAGTCTGAGGTTGTGACAGAAGCCATGACAGGCCCTGAGCCTACTAAATGGAAAGATGCTATGGACAATAAGATTCAGTCCATGTATGACAATCAAGTTTGAAACTTGGTTAACAATGTACCGGGTTGTAAGACAGTCGGGTGCAAATGGATCTTCCATAAGAATACCGATATGGATGGAAAAGTACACACATACAAGGCACGACTGGTTGCGAAGGTCTTTGCTCAAACTCTAGGAGTTGACTATGATGAGACCTTCTCACCTGTAGCGAAGATTAAGTCTATTAGGGTAATTCTAGCCATAGCTGCATTTCATGATTATGAAATATGACAAATGGATGTCAAAACCGCTTTCCTTAATTGAAAGTTGGTTGAGGATGTTTACATGAGTCAGCCAGAGGTTTTTCTTCTTGCAAACTACCCTAATAGAGTGTGTAAGCTTGAGAAATTCATTTATGGATTGAAGCAACCATCTCGCAGATGGAATCTTTGTTTCAATGAGAAAGTGAAAGAGTTTGGATTTTCGAGAAGCGAGGATGAGTCCTGTGTATATGTCAAAGCTAGTTGGAGTACATTTAGCTTTCTGGTGATGTATGTGGATGGCATACTTCTCATAGGAAATGGAATCCCAACCTTGCAGGAGGTTAAGTCCTGGCTTGGGAAGTGTTTCGCTATGAAGGACCTGAGAGAAGGTGACTATATTCTTGGGATAAGGATATTGAGAGACGTGAGTAAGAGACTAATTGGAATTAACCAAAGTACCTACTTGGAAAAGGTGTAGAAAAGATTCAAAATGATGGATTCCAAGAAAGGTGACTTACCGATCCAGAGCAATGCGAAGCTGAGTAAATCTCAGAGTCCGAGTATAGAGGCTGAGATAGCTGAGATGAGTCGAGTACCATATGCTTTTGCTGTTGGCTCGATCATGTATGCTATGACTCGTACTCGCCCTGATGTGGCCTTTGCTTTGAGCATAGTCAACAAATATCAAGGGAATCCTGACAAGACTTACTAGATTGCGGTAAAGAACATTCTCAAGTACCTGCGGAGGACTAAGGACTGGGTCCTTACCCTCGGTAGGAGTGATGACTTGAGAGTGGTGGGGTATAGTGACACCAACTTTCAAATCGACAGAGATAATTTATGCTCTCAGTCAGGCTGGGTATTTACCCTAAATGGAGGAGCAATAACTTGGAAAAGTTCTAAGCAGAAGACAATAGTTGATTCAACTTGTGAATCAGAGTACATAGTTGTTGGATTAATGTCTAAGTCCGTAACTATATTTGGTAAGACTTGACCCGACCCGGCATGGTCCATTTGGGTTGAATGGCATCATGCATTTGGATAGACTATAATGAGAGAAATAACACTTAAGGTTGATTAATATATAATAAGTTCTAATATATTAATAAGATTATTTAATTAGTATTAATCAAGAATTAATCTAGGATTAATTATGTGATCAAAAGGAAGACTAATTAAATATATGGGTTGATTGTGTAAATCATCCATTCTTATATAAGTGGGCTTGTGATCCAAGATTCCTTATGTTGGACTAAGTCCATGGAGTGACCCATGGATACTCCATGGAGGTTAAAATCCATGGAGCATAAGGAATGGGTAAAGTTATGAGTTACATGGTGTAACCCTAATAGCCACCATATAAAAGAATCCCATGGCTCAATAAATCGGCCACTATGTGTGAGAATAAAGGGCTAGCCGATTTCATGAAGTGTGTATGTTCTCTCAATCTATTCCAAGTGTATTTGGTGTTGTGTGATTCATTTGAGGTGTCACACTTGGGGCACTAGGCACTCAAGCTTCATGAAGACAATCTACATCAAAGAGGTATGTAATTCTAACTTGATATATTCATTTGAATCAATGTTATTATGCTAGTTAGGATGAATACCTTGGAAAGTTCATATTTGCATGTATAATAGAGAAAACATAGATCCAAGGTGTTGGGTCAAAAATATGGTTTATACTTTGCTTTTCTAGGAAAATATATTTTTTCTATAATATAATATGTAATATTGTGGCTGTGTTCGGCTGCACTTGTGTGTGCGGCCGCACACGCGTGTGCAGCTGTACACTGGTGTGCAGCTGGTGGCCCATGTCCATATAAATTGAGGAGTGCATGTGGGAGTGTACGGTTGAAAAGTTGGGAAAGAAGAAAAGAAGAAAAGAGAGAGAAAGTTATAGAGAAGAGTGTGTTTGTGAGAGAATCTATGTATATGGAGCATCACTCAATTTAATTCAATATATCTTAGATTCATCTTAATTCTTCTTCTTCTTATCTTCTATATTGATCTGACATCATCCAATTGATTGGGATTCCACACCATCAATTGGATCTGATTGACACACAAGCAATTTTGGGGACTTACAATTGGTATCAGAGCCAATTTGGTATCAATTGAAGTTGCTTTTTGGGTGTTTGCTGCCAACTGTTGAAGGTTTGTTGCCAACTGTTGAAGGTTTGTTGCCAACTGTTGAAGGTTTGCTGCTGAATTTCAAGGTTTGCTGTTAAGGTACGTGTGTGCTGTTAAAGGAGTTTGTGGTTGAAGGTGTGTGCGGTTGAAGTGATTGCCGGTTTAGTGTGCGGTTAGATTTGTGTGTGCGGCCGAATTCAGTGTGCGGCTGGATAAGTGTGTGCGGTTAAGGAGTGTGTGTTTAAGAGTTTTAGTGTGCAGTTTAAAATTACTAAAATGGAATCTCAAAACTAGACTGTTCATCAAGATTTGATGCAATAATGGGAACAACTACTCGTATTCCTAGATTGCTATCAGCTGAAGGATTTCCTGAATGGAAATATCGAATTGAAAAATACATCAAAATGAAGGATTTCAAAATTTGGAGAAGCATTTTGAGAGGACCAATTCGGAATACTTCTACTTTAGAAGATGGAACGGTAATTGACAAACAAGTTGAAAACTACACTGATGATGATTTTGAACGAGTTGAAGAACAAGAAAAGGCTCTTGCCACACTGACTATGGCATTGTCTCCGGAAATAGCACAAGGATTTCGTGAGTATACATCAGCAAAAGCATTATGGGAAGCACTCATAGAAGTTTATGAAGGAAATGAAGACATGAAGCAAAGTCGACAAGACATGCTCCGACAAAAATTCAACATGTTTAACTACGTACTGGGAGAAACATTGGAAAATCAATTGCAAAGATTTATCACACTAACCACTGAAATGAGCTCCGCAGGAGTGATGGTTACTAGATCTGAAATCAACAAGAAGTCAGTGACGTATGTGTGTGTGTTTTCCCAAGATGTACCTGACATTTATATGATATAAATGTGTGCATGCTTGATTCAATTTCTTCTTCTTCTCAATCTAAATCTAATAGCAATTAACTTCATTGATTACTAAATTGGATCCTTAATTTTGGGGGATTACAATTGGTATCAGATCCAATTGATGGTGCAGAATCCCAATCAATTGGATGATGTCAGATCAATATAGAAGATAAGAAGAAGAAGAATTAAGATGAATCTAAGATATATTGAATTAAATTGAGTGATGCTCCATATACATAGATTCTCTCACAAACACACTCTTCTCTATAACTTTCTCTCTCTTCTCTTCTTTTCTTCTTTCCCAACTTTTCAACCGTACACTCCCACATGCACTCCTCAATTTATATGGACATGGGCCACCAGCAGCACACCAGTGTACAGCTGCACACGCGTGTGCGGCCGTACACAGGGTGTGCGGCCGCACACACAAGTGCAGCCGAACACAGCCACAATATTACATATTATATTATAGAAAAAATATATTTTCCTAGAAAGCAAAGTATAAACCATATTTTTGACCCAACAATCTCCCCCTTGGTTTATAGCTTTCTTTTCTAATTGACCCAACAAGCTCCCCCTAAAAAGTAGCTGGCTTTTTCTTGTTAATCTTCATTGGGAGCTTGGCTTCAGCATTAATCTTCAAATTTCTTCGCAGCATCAAGATGAACATATGAATCTTCAATAAATGACTTCATCTTGAGCAGTTGGGATTTTCTTCAAGATTTGACTCTGAACGCACATTGGGTGAGGAAGCATGATGAAAAGATTCTTGAAAGATAGCACTTTCAGCTTGAGAATCTTCAGAGAGAACAACGGAGAGAAATAATCTTCTGGATCACTTCAGCAGGTACAAGATAGCAGCAGACTGATTGAGGAGGCTTCAATGCAATCTGTCGCATAATCTTCAAGAACAGCTTCACCTTGCTTCTGAGGTTGAAAGATTGAATGATGGAAGAACAGTCTTCATTTCTTGCTCCTTCGAATGAGAATTCTTCGATGCTCACGGATGAAGCCTTGGCTCAGAAAATCTTCAATACAGACTCCATGAGTTTCATCTTCATCTGAATTCACATAATTCACTGATTGAATTTGCATCCAGAAGGTCGGAGAACCACACGCGTAATCTCAGAACAGATCCGAAAATTCTTCATGTCATTAAGCACAAACCCCGTGAGTGATCACTTCCTTTCTTCCCTTCCCGCAAAGGACATATACTCTCAAAAAAATGTCTGAATGTTGTACAGTTGAGAGATGTCCCCTATCAAGTGCCAGGAACAGCCACTACCAACAAACCGAAGTCTGATGGTATGCCTCCATAGCTGCTCCGACACATAGCGAGATCAGTTAGTCTTTGGAACCCAGTCCATTTTGAAATTGGGTCGACCTTTGTCATCGACACACGATACTTTCTCCCATGACATGTCCAGTTTATCACAAACAGAAGACATAGAAATATTAGAATCGTTAGTTGATTTGGAAGATTGAGCCTTTGGAACCCATTTGTAGTTGGGTTTAACCCATTTCTTTTTCGATCCGATGGGTGGCTCAGCACTTGATTTTGAAGTTGATGTCGGCCGTTGAGATGACTTTGATTTTGGCTTCATGGGAGCATCTCTTGGATTTGACTTCTTGGCCGACATTCCCTTCTTGACCTTGGGATTTGGTTTCTTGGCCTTGTGGGTTGAACTCTTGCCCTTGTAGGATTGATTTTTGGCCTTCGTGGCATTCCAGTCGCTATTGTCTGAATATGGCCTCGAAGGGTTTCTTTTGGGGTATCTCCCTCTTGGTGTTTTCTGCCAGCCATGTGCGTAGTAAGGAACGTATGCGCGATTTGGACAATTTCTGGCAATATGTCTAGGTGTTCCACAGTGAAAACAAGTTTTTTTCTTCACTGTGAAGTTGTTTCTTCCTGCCCCTGGTGGCGTATCCTTGCCTTGTTTCTGGTTGTTCCTACAAGCACAATTGCAACAAGTCGACCATTTCACTTGATTTGGTGGCCTGTACTTCTCAACAGCTGATTGATCAGAAGCAACTGAGTTCGAAGCAATAGATTCAGAGTTCAAGGAAACATTGGTTTGTTCAATTGTTTTCTCCTTGTTTTCATCATCTACTACTTTACCTGCACAAGGAGTAGAATCATTAATATCTTCAACTTGAATACCTCCTGACACAAATCCAGCTGGTTTTCCATATCGAAGATGTGCCTCCCTGTCAATTTCGTCCTGTGTTATAGGGATGGATGTGTAGTTATGATTGAAAGGTGGAGGAACACTATCATACCCTAGACCCTTGTTTTGATTTTCTTTGAATTTTAATTGGGTTTCATATAAGGACTCGACTGTCTTACTTGACGCAGTGTAATTTTTGAAACTAACATCTGTTTTTCCACACTTTATTTTCAAAGCGTCAAGTTCTTCAGTTACAGCAGCAAGTTTGCGTTTAATGTGATCGTAATTTTCACACTTGTTGCTGTACTCTTCCTGAAGCTTCCTAAAGTCTTTGGCTTTTGCTTCTAGTTGTGCTTTTAACGGTTTCTGACCTTTTCTTAGAGTATAGCCTTCGTATTTGAGGTCCTCATTTTCTCTTTTTAATAAATCGATTTGATCTCGGAGAAATTTAATAGTAGTTTCACAAGATGGAGTACACGAAACTTTATTTACCGGAATTGATGTGGAACTCATTTTCCTCTCTTTTTTTTTAATGGATGAAAATGGAATTTAAAAATAAAAAAAAAAAAAAGTTGATTTTGGGGTTAAAAGTGTCAAATTGGGGAAATTATATGCGAAAAGGATGAGTTATATTCTAAATTTCGGATTTAGGAAACAAGAAGCCTCCTAGACGAGTTGGTAAGGCGGCGGTTGTGTAGGGGGAAGACTCGGGTTCGAATCCTGGCAGCTTCAATTTCCGTTTCTATTTTGTAATAGAAGGGTGATGTGCGAGGATTAAGCCGCACACACAGAGCCGGCTGCTGAGACCGATGAACCAGATGCGAGACCAAGGCGAAGGAGCTGGACTGTACAAGAGATTAAGCCGCACACACAGAGCCGGCCGCACACCGAACCGAGCCGCACACTCCGAGCCATATACCGAGGCCGCACACGGATCCGCACACCGAAACCCTAACTGCACACCGAGGCGCACACTGCTGAGCCGTACTCAACGAGCCGTATACTCCGAGCCGCACACCTTCAACAGCCGCACACTCCGAGCCATATACCGAGGCCGCACACGGATCCGCACACCGAAACCCTAACTGCACACCGAGGCGCACACTGCTGAGCCGTACTCAACGAGCCGTATACTCCGAGCCGCACACCTTCAACCAGCAGCACTCCTTCAACCGGGCCGCACACCTTCAACAGATTCACGAAAAAAACGTTTTTCACCCTTTTTTGCTCTAAAACTCGATCAAAAACTTGTTTTTATGAAAAATACAAAGAAGTAACCCCCCTTATTTTTGCGAGATCTATCCAAAAACACTATTCTCTTTTCAAAATAAGATCAAATAAGCTCCAGATCTAGAAAAATTGATTGATACAACCAAACTCTGATACCACTTGTAAGTCCCCAAAATTGCTTGTGTATCAATCAGATCCAATTGATGGTGCGGAATCCCAATCAATTGGATGATGTCAGATCAATATAAAAGATAAGAAGAAGAAGAATTAAGATGAATCTAGGATATATTGAATTAAATTGAGTGATGCTCCATATACATAGATTCTCTCACAAACACACTCTTCTCTATAACTTTCTCTCTTTTCACTTCTTTTCTTCTTTCCCAACTTTTCAACCGTACACTTGATGCGCACAAGAGTACCCACTAATTTTAATATTTATAACCTAACAAACTTAACTATCTATGCACTTATAGGCAGTGTACCTAGTCAGATTACAGTATAGCTTGGGTAAGTTGGGTGTCGATCACAGGGAACAATGTTCTAATTAATTTACTTACTATTAAATTAACCTAATTTATTTAACAAGTTTAATAAGGGGTTTTATCTGGTTTTACAAGATCAGATGAACTTAAATCAAATTCAATAAGTAAAAACACACTCTTGTTTAGTTTGAATCCACTTCTCTCTTATGGCTAGCTAACAATTGCGGATTACTAAGTTGGTTTTTAGTTATATTAGTAATTTAGTTCTATCTTACCAATACTTAACTAATTCATGTCAAACCATGTATGTTCATACATAATTAAACACAGAACTAATTATAGATGTAAATATGCTATGTAAGATTTGTTGTGTAAACGCAATTATGATCACAATTCACGTTGTCTAGCACAACTAAACTTTATTTATTCTAATTACTAACTAAGATTGGTCAATCCTAGCTCTAACAATTCAATGTTCACTAAATTATTAGGTAAACAGGTTCATGCAGTTTAATGGTCACTAAGGTACACAGAACATGCAACTAAGCAATTAGATAAACAAATAATAACATGCTAGGTCATACAAATCAAACACAAGCAAATTTTTACCAACTAAGCTCAATCCATAATCATATAACTATTCATAAGTTTAAAGCTTCATCTAGCTAAACAAAAGTAGCTAGATTCAGCTGCTCATCATAGTAATTAAACTAACACAGCTAAAACTAATAAAAGACATGTTCTAAAAATAAACCTTTACTTCTTTTGGTGTTGAAAACCCTCTTCCAGAACCTTTCTTTCGTTCTTTTGGTGTTGAAAACCCTCCGAATCCATACTCAGAAAATCTCTTAACCTCAAGGTATTTTTAGTTGAGCAACCTAAGCATACATAAACTAGAATTACAATTTTTCGATACCACTATGGAACTCTTTTGGAATTCTTCAATTCTTTGACATTTGATCTTTGATCTCTTTGAATTCACCACCTTTGTTGATTTGATTTCTGGTATCTTCAACTTTTTAGATTTCTTGAGAATTTTGATCTTTTGATCTTCACTTTATTTGCTCCAAAATTCTTCAAACTTTACTCGTAATTCTCTCTCTTTCTTTTTTAACATGTACCTCTCTTTTTTCACTCAAAACCTACATGCTTAAGCAGAGGCGCTCAACCTCAACCTTTATTGGCTAACGATAATAATTTTCCCGGATACATTTCAGGTTTAGGCTGCTAAACATATCGCATCCCTCAAACCAAGCGGGGTTGTGTTTTTGTTCCATGATTTCACTAAAATAAGGGAGGCCACAAATGCACTATAACGTATATTGGCTCAACTAAACATTTGAACTTTCATCGGATCATCCCGCATAATACTAGCAATTATAGCTCAAATTATTATTACTAGATTCAATTAATAAAAACGTGAATTTTCAAAATTTTCTAGCAATTTACTTTTTCTACCCCTACCCCACACTTATTTCATACAATGCCCTCATTGTATATATAAAAACAAATCAAAATTAAAGAAAAGGGAGAAAAAGGAACAGACTCCCCTGGGATAGTGGCGTGAGCATCTCCAAAAGCGTGGACAATGTGTAATTGGACTTCCAAAAATAGAAACTCGGTGTAGAACTGGTTGAATACGTAAATAAACCACGAACAGGACTCGAAACTTCAATTCGTCAAAGTGGGTATTTGTAAGGAAAAATGTGGCAATGATAAACTGGATCACGTCGTGGCATATATCTGGACACGTCATGATATGGGTTGAAACCGCGAACACCAAAAAGCTAAACTACTACAAACTGCAAGAGTGCCACGACGTGGCACAAGGAGCCCACGTCGTGGAAACTGGGCATCAGCAGAAAATGACTTGTTTGCTTTATTTACTCTAGCAGCTTTGACCAATGGCTAACTGGTTTCCGACGCTTCTATGCAAATATATTTCCCAATTATAACCTCTATCCTAATATACCCCACACTTATCTTGAATTGTGGGTTCCGACTCACGACTCTAAGCTTCCTTGACTAGACAAACACGACTCGAAAGTTAACCTTCTATGCTCCTTAGAATTCCAACGCTAATCTGAAAAATTAGATCAACCCAAAAGAAACAAAAAGTAACATAATAGTCTTAATAAAGTTTTACATCACACACCAAAGTCAACAAAAAAACTACTCAAAAACAAAACAAAAGAAATAAAATCAATCATCATCTTGATCTTGTGCTCCACTTGGCCCTGCTCCATCATCTTGCGGACGCCATAGCTCCTCCCATGTCGGAAAATAGGGATACTGTGGTGGCATAGAAGGTGGTCGGGTCACACCCAAATGTGAATAAATACCCTCAGTAAGCTGGGTATGGTAAATGGCATGACCTCGTAGATTATCCAAATATGTTCCCACCCGACTCTAAAAAGGTCGGTGGGCACTCCCTGCACATACTGCGAAGCAGCACGCTCTCGTTCGACCTCACCTCTAGCCCGCACATTCCGACGCCTCGGCCTGGCTGGTGGTTGTTGTCCCGGCTGCACCTCCTCCTGCTCGTCATCTATCGGTGGTATAACAAAACGACCCCCGATATTCACCACCGCTCGCATCAAACCCAAGACTTGAATGGTCAAGTCTGTGTCCGGGAATCGAGTAAGATTCCTCACAAAGTCATGGGTCAAAATATGATATGACCTAGCCAGGCGAGTAACCAAATGCCCGCCAGTAATCGGGCTCCCAGACCTAGAATTGGCCGCTTTCTTCCCCATAAACCTCGCCAACATATAAGGCAAATCATAGCAAACCCCCGGGGTAATAAGTGTCCATAAATAAAATAGATTCTGGATGGGGACCTTATCACCATGATGCTTGTGATTGATTGAAAACGTGATAAGGCAGTGCAAAAATCGGAAAACAGGATTCCAAATTTGTGACTCACTCGAGTCACGAGTGTTGTACTCATGGTTAGAAATGCCCCGCCAAAACTGCACATCCAAAGTACCCGGAGCAAAATCCCGCACACATCCAAGCAAGAAAGGGATAAAAAACGGAGATTGCGTCTCCACTTCCGTATAGAGCCCCATACGCCAAGCAAACTCCCGAAGACTACACTCACGATATACACCACCCAAATGAAACACAAGTGCCCTATTGTAGGTGACATCAAGGGTGCGCTCTTCGAAACATACGGTAGAGAAAAATTCTACCGACAATTCTCGGTACACGGGTTCTTGAATGGCGAATAAATTCCTACACCCATGACAAGTGAACGAAAATTGATCTCCAACATAAGTCTTCGACCAATAACGTTCCAGCTCCACTACCATTCCCACTCTACCAAGCCATCCCCAATCAATAATTGGGGCTATTGCAAACTCCCTATTGTATAACCATCCAAGCCGATTCTCGTAGGTTGTTAGCAACGGTCGGGGAATGTTTTGAGGAAACTGGTATAGAGGATGTATGCTTGCTACATCTATCGGATTTTCCTCCTGCTGAACAGCTCGTCGTGGTCCCATTTCTGCAAAAGCAAACCAAAGCAGTAAACAAATAACACATTAAAACATATAAAACTGGTCTGCCAGAAGTCACGACGTGGCCAGGCTATGCCATGTCGTGGGCCGCATCGCACAGTTGCTGAATCGGTCTTTTTTACAAGCGATTTCCACAAAAATAGTGCTTGGGGTTTGTTCCTATGGACGTTTAAATGACATGCAATCTAAAATCAGCCACTAGATTCAACCAATTTCGTGAATCATTCAAACCCTAATCACGAAAACTTGAAATTGGAAGAAATAACTACAAAATAATGAGTAAACACATACCAAATGGAGTAATTAGCAAGATCTTGCAAGGAAATTGGAAGTATAATAAGAAATTGGCTGTGGGGTTGTGATGTTCCCGTGAGTGCGGCAGTCTCCAAGTGGGGATGAGGTTTCTCGGTCAAAGGGTTTTAAGCAATTGGTCCCCCCCCCTGATTTTTAAAGGCCACAACGTGGCGGGCTATGCCCACATCGTGGACTTTAAATTTTTCTTAAGATCGCGCATTCTATTTTAACCCACGACGTGGCTGGGCTATGCCCACGTCGTGGAAGCTGCCAGATGCAAAATTTTAATAATATTTATCATATTAACTAATTTCTTTGCATATCATTCATTATTTAAAGTTCCCTACAACTAATTCTCTACTTATTACCAGTTTTTAGATGATGAATTGATGTCTTTCCTAATTAAAAATAAAGAAAAGAAAAGAAAATTTTAAAAAGAAAATGAAAACCAAACTCGGGTTGCCTCCCGAGAAGCGCTTCTTTTTCTTGGAGTCTTGAGCTGGACTCCGTGCTTTCTACGTTGAATCTTCGGAAGAGTCTACCACCAGGATCTTTTGTTCCTTGAACCGCCGTTTATAAGCTTGAACTCTCCTTTTATACGCCTTCTTTGAATTTTCCTTTTTAGCTTTTCCATCTTCTTCATGCTTGCGTTTTGTGCCCTTTGTTTGTTCCTTGCACTCCATAGCATTCTCCTCTTCTTTCATCATCGGCCTTGTTACTTTTGAAGTGACTTCCTCTTCATCACTTGTCATTTCCTCGTGCTCTTTGCTCACCCAAGAAGGCGGACTCTTATAGCTATGACTTCAATCAAATACGGAACAGATGCCCTTGGTTTTGTCCTCTTGTCTTGATGAACTGCCTTTATCTCTTCTTCCATAAGCTTTTCCAACTCTTCTAGTTCATTCTCCTCATTAATTGTGAAGACCTCTTCTTTATCTTCTTGAAAGTCATCTCTTATCCGGAAGACTTCTTGTTCATCCCCAACCCTCAAAGTGAGCTTAGACTCGCGGATATCAACAAGGGCACCAGCAGTGTTAAGTAATGGCCGACCAAGGATTATCGGAACATCCGGATCTTCTTTCATGTCCAAGACTACAAAGTCTATTGGAAAAACAAATTTTCCAATTTTCACCAAAATATCCTCCACTATGCCTCAGGGTTGTGTCACCGAACGGTTTGCCATGTGAATCTTCATTTTTGTAGCCTTCATCTTCTGAATCTCTAATTTTTGATAAAATGAAGAAGGCATTAGATTAATGTTAGCCCCGGAATCGGCTAAAGCATTAACCTTCATTTTATTCCCAAACTCGCATGGAAGAGTGAGGCGTCCAGGATCCCCCATCTTTTCTGGTGTTTCTCCCAGCACAGCTTTTGAAGTTTGCTCACTTAGAATCACTGTAGACTGCTTCTTTAATTGCCTTCGCGTATCTATCAAGTCTTGCAGTAATTTCTGGTTCTCGGGAGCTTTGGATAAGGACTCAACAAAGGGATTATTAATTAGAATCCCCTTCACATGCTTCACAAACTCTAAATGTTCCTTCTCCAGTTGACTAAGTGCTGCACGGGTGGGAAATGGAATAGGTGGATGATAATCTGGAATAGGCTCAAAAGATTTTTGCTCAGACTTGCGCCACGTCGTGGCCAGAGGCGTGCCACGTCGTGGCAAGCCTGGTTCAGCACTTTCTCCATTTTCGATCCTTGATTTCTTGGGCTGCTGCGGTTCTTCTTCCAACGCCTCCAGGAACTCAGATATTGTATCTTCTTCAGTATCGATGGCCATTACGTGAGATTGGGCTTTTACTTCGGGATTCTTCGGGGACAATTTTTCATGAACTAAAGTGGCTAGTTGACCAAATTGTACTTCAAGGTTATGGATGGAGGCTTGCTGGTTCTTTATCAATGTTTGTTGTTCCATGATAGCGAAATCCGTGGCATCGTGTCTCTTTTCCGAAGCCTCCATAAACTTCATCAAAATGGTCTCTAGGTCGGGTTTCTTCTCGATTGGTGGCTGCTCCTTTTGGTAAAAGCCTCGACCTGTCTGCCTACACTTCTCTTCTTTTTGCTTCTTATACTCTTCATATGGCAGCCACTCCTTCTTCGGTTTCCTCCAGTCGTCATCAAACTTATCCCCACTAGAGTAGCACACTTGAGCTTTTCTGTTCCCAAACTCATCCACATTGCAGTCCTTGGTCAAGTGTGGACCACTGCATCGCTCACACCCCACTCTTATGGCATGTATCGACTGGTCCATTTGTGTTATCCGACGATCCATGTTATTTAGCATGGCCATGACTGCTGCAATTTCTTCAGTTTGGGCCCCTCCACCGCCTTTGCTTCCATCTTGCCTCGGGTTATGGTATTCGCGGGAGTGTTTCGCGAATTCTTCAATTAGCTCCTTGACCTCCCTTGGATTTTTCTTTGTCAACGGTCCTTGAGAATCAAGGAGTTGTCTTGTCATCACATTGACCCCATCATAAAAGATTGACATCTCTTGCTGCACATTTAGGTCATGTTGAGGGCAATTTCTGAGTAAGCCCTTGTACTGCTCCCATGCTTCGTATAGTGACTCCCCCGGTTGTTGCTCAAAGTTGGCTATCGCCTTCTTGAGTTTGGCTATCTTGGATGGCGGGCAGAACTGGTCCAGGAATTGCTCACGCATTTGAGCCCAAGTGGTGATTGTACCCGGTGGGAGTGCTTTTAACCACTCCTTAGCAGCTCCTTTGAAAGTGATGGGAAGCATCCTAAGTAAGACTGTATTTCTGGTGACATTTGGGACATTGAAGTAATCAGCAATGTCGTTGAATTCGTCTAGATGCTTAAAAGCATCCTCATGATCCTTCCCGAAAAATGGGATGTCCTTCAGTGCTGTCAATATGTGTCCCTTCAGCTCGAATGTGGCAGTGGCAGGAATTGCGGGTTGGACTAAACCAGGACCCATATCTTCTCGGATCCACTTCTTGTATGCTCCCATGGACATTTCTTCAATTGCTGCCATCTTGTTCCTCGGCTCGTTCTCGGGTTCACTTGTGTGTTCTTCAAATTCTGGCACTGTATCGTATTCGGACTCGGTTTGCACGGGTGTATGATCAAAATGCTCAAGATTGCTCTTGTGCTTCGCTGATGAACTTGACTCTCCTGTCTTCTTTCCCGACTTCCTAGAAAAGGCTGACTTTAATTCTTGCAAGGGCGTCTTTTTCTTGTAAAGTGCAGACTCGGGGTCTTCCAGTGGTGGCACCAAGTGTGTGTTTGAGCTTCTGGTCATGAACTCCTGCAACTTGCTAAACTAAAACGTAAAACTGAACTAAAATAAGAAAAACTAACTACAAACTAAAATTTTAAAAATTTTTGTCTGTCCACGTCGTGGCAAGTATGTGGCCACGTCGTGGACTCTGTGATTAACAGAAAATTTTTATTTTGCTGAAAAATTAACTTTTTGTGGCTTTGACTCCACAAGAAGGATCGACTAATTTAATGCAAATAAATAAGCTAAAAACTAAGCCGTTCCCCGGCAACGACGCCAAAAACTTGATGTGCACAAAAGTACCCACTAATTTTAATATTTATAACCTAACAAACTTAACTATCTATGCACTTATAGGCAGTGTACCTAGTCAGATTACAGTATAACTTGAGTAAGTCGGGTGCCGATCATAGGGAACGGTGTTCTAATTAATTTACTTACTATTAAATTAACCTAATTTATTTAACAAGTTTAATAAGGGGTTTTATCTGGTTTTACAAGATCAGATGAACTTAAATCAAATTCAATAAGTAAAAACACACTCTTGTTTAGTTTGAATCCACTTCTCTCTTATGGCTAGCTAACAATTACGGATTACTAAGTTGGTTTTTAGTTATATTAGTAATTTAGTTCTATCTTACCAATACTTAACTAATTCATGTCAAACCATGTATGTTCATACATAATTAAACACAGAACTAATTATAGATGTAAATATGCTATGTAAGATTTGTTGTGTAAACGCAATTATGATCACAATTCACGTTGTCTAGCACAGCTAAACTTTATTTATTCTAATTACTAACTAAGATTGGTCAATCCTAGCTCTAACAATTCAATGTTCACTAAATTATTAGGTAAACAGGTTCATGCAGTTTAATGGTCACTAAGGTACACAGAACATGCAACTAAGCAATTAGATAAACAAATAATAACATGCTAGGTCATACAAATCAAACACAAGCAAATTTTTACCAACTAAGCTCAATCCATAATCATATAACTATTCATAAGTTTAAAGCTTCATCTAGCTAAACAAAAGTAGCTAGATTCAGCTACTCATCATAGTAATTAAACTAACACAGCTAAAACTAATAAAAGACATGTTCTAAAAATAAACCTTTACTTCTTTTGGTGTTGAAAACCCTCTTCCAGAACCTTTCTTTCGTTCTTATTCGTCTCCTGGAACACTTTTTCTTCTGCCAAAAGTCTCTCTTTTCGTAATAATCAGGAGGACTTATATAATTCTTAAAAACCCGCGCCACGTCGTGGCCAGGTTGCGCCAGGTCGTGGGCCTCAAACAATCCGTATCCTTCAAGGAAATCCTCCGCGTCGCGATGTTTATCTTCAGGAACACCCGTGCCACGTCGTGGGCTTCATCGCCACGTCGTGAATTTAGCTCTTATCGTGAATTTATTATTTTCATGTCTTCCAAGCCTCCCATGTTCCCCATTTTGTCACCTTTGGTCCCTTTCTTCGAAAACCCTTTATATTGACTGGAAATAAGAATTTAAACTCATAAGTATCATTATTCTAAACATATTATCAATTTATTAATAAAAATGTACTTAAATATTGCCTAAAAATAAGTATAAATATGGCAATTTCAACACTCCCACATGCACTCCTCAATTTATATGGACATGGGCCACCAGCAGCACACCAGTGTACAGCTGCACATGCGTGTGCGGCCGTACACAGGGTGTGCAGCCGCACACACAAGTGCAGCCTAACACAGCCACAATATTACATATTATATTATAGAAAAAATATATTTTCCTAGAAAAGCAAAGTATAAACCATATTTTTGACCCAACACAAGGTATTTAGGGTTGCATGTACACTTAGGAGTGTTAGAATGCTCAAAACCCAACAGTGGTATCAGAGCCTAGGCTTGTTTTCTTGTTATACTTGCAAAATTGGCTGAAAATCGAGTTTTTATGTTGTCTGCTCAGCAGACTCGCCGAGTCCACTGATGGACTCGACGAGTCCAAGACAAAATGCATCCAACTCGCCGAGTTGGTTCGTGCACGCGACGAGTTGGACCCCAGACAGCATATATTCGACCTTTTTGGCTACAATTGGACTAGGAACATTACCCTAAGATGTTTTTGAACTTATAACTTATTTTTGGTGTGGTAATGTTCATACTAATCCAGTTTCAAAGATAATTGTCAATAGATTCATGTTTTGTATTAGTTTAAGGTTTAGACTAATTACATGAAAAAGTTTGATTTGAATTATCTTGTTCTTATGAGTTGCTTAGATTAATGGAAAGTTATGTGAAATTGTTGTTTTCAATCTATATTAATCTAAGAGTTGATTCTGAAATGTGTTTTTGTAACTTGTCCTCAAGTTATATGAAAAGTCACATTTAAGTTTCATAAAACTCATAAAAGTTGGCAATGGTTATAAAAAATGAAGAGTCTTGTCCTCAAGTTATGGAGGTTCAAGAGTCACTTCATTAAGTAATAAAATGTGTAACCTTAATTAATTCCATAAGTTACAAAATAAAGAAAATGTACATTCTTTTATTAATTTAAAGTCTTCCATAACTTGTCCTCAAGTTATGGAACTTGAAGAGTATTTTAATTAAAACTACTTAAAACACTTAAGTTATGGAATTAATTAGTTTTGAATAGTTTCAAAACTTGCCCTCAAGTTTTGGAATTTGAAAAGTTTTCACTTATGAATACTTTAATTCCAAGTTAGCCCTTAGAATTTTAAAAGTTAAAATTCACCCCCTTATACTTTATAATATTATAAGTTAATAATATTTATATATCTGTATAAGAGTAAACTCAGTCTTACCGTTAGTAGGCCTCATTCACGAAGCCGGTCTATAAGGGGGTATAAGGTTACTGCCTATAAAATGGCAGTTTAATAGGTGTCCATTCTCACCCACCGCTTCCTTGACTGGTGGAGGGTCATTAGCCGAACGGGTAGGACAAGGACTAGAATTCTCCCTTCATTAAAAGTATTAATGATAAATACTAAGTAACTAAACCTTTTATAAATACCCAATCTTAGTTAATTAGGAAAAACTGAATAAGGTGCTGACCCATGAAATTACACTATGCACTTTACTTAAGTCGTTAGTGGAGCATGTGTGGTTAACCGACACACTAACCTGGATTTAACAAAGTAGGCAAAGGGTAACTTAATATTTATCATAGTATCGATGGAGCGTGTGTGGTTAACCGGCACATCGATTAAGGGGTAAATATTAAGGGTACCCAGTATATTTGCAAGGTTACTTCACACCTTGTTTTGTGATCATCGGCATCCCAGTCACAAAACCTGAAGGGCACACTCGTGATTGAAACATGCCACTGAAAATTTCAATGAATCTCAAAGATCTAGGAGTTTCAAAAACCAATTAAAACCTAATAATACATTTCGTTTATCTTGGTGGAAATTGGTGAATCGTCATTCACCTACTTTCAAATATTTTATAGCTTGGATTACGGCATCCCTCTTCCAAGTTATAAAAGTATTGTGTTGGGTCCTAGCCTTAATATTTCATATTGGGTGTTATATTAAGGACTTTAAATCAACTATCTTGAATATCTCCCAAAAAGATGTCTGGTTTAGACATTTATGATCTTCCCAAATCTCTTGAAACAAGATTTCCTAAATGAAGATGATGTCCCATGGAAATCATACTTCTTTCACCTACTCCAAGTATTCTCCCTAACCCACAAGTTCTTGAAAAGTATAAGGTCACTCAAGCCCTATTGGAAAGCAAAGGTCTATGTGTGATCACATCTTGGAGATGTAGTCACATATTGACAAGCCGGGAGAGTTGGGTGTCGAAGTCTTGAAAAAGTTGGTGGTTCAATCACTTTCTAAGTCACATAGTGAGTTCCTTTGGGACTCCTATGAAATAGACTAAGACAAGACCCTTAATGATCTTATCTATATGCTAAGATCAACTTCCTACAACTTTATGGACATTGACAATGATGACACTGGAAATCCAGAAAAAGCATTCTCTTCCCAATGGAAAGGGATCAGCCATAGTCAACTTGGTTGACCAAATGGTAAAGAGAAAGGCTAAGTCTGTGATAGTCCCATGTTCCATTACCAAAGCGTCCATATGTTAAATTGCCAAAGGAATGGGCATTGGTTATGAAGCTGCCAATTTACCTAAGGGTGTTAAAGTCAATAAGTTTGACTCTACTTCAGGTAAAGTCCACTATCTAACTCTGCTAAGTTTCTATTCTGAGATTCTTTATACATGATGCGACTGGGTCACATGTTGATGTTTTAAGAATCAAAGAAAAGTGAAGGAACTTAAAGAAAGAATATGTTGAATCTGATCGCGTAGATGGATTTCTATCGCATAGTTTGAAGAAAGGATTCTCTAGCTACTTCTTAGGAGTTATGATATATTGCTCAGGAATAGATAACAACAAAGTTTTCATGTGCTTTTGCACTGTAAGGATAGTTTTCCCGCAAAGTTTTTAAAATAAAAGGAAAAATTTTGATTTTATTTATTTTAAAAATATCCTTACAATGACATTTATGAAAATTTTTGTTGCTTATAAGATTCCATTAATAGCAAGAGTGGAAATATGAAATTGATTCTTTTATTTGTGGTAATGTCTAAATTTACCAAATAAGTAAAGATCCTCATCACCCAAGTTTCAATTGGACCGGAACTTGGAATCATGCAAGTTGTATAGCATGATGAATGAGAATTTTTCATCTTTTGAAAATTAAGACTAGATCCTTGTTCACATGTATATGTGAGTCAAGTGAAGGACTAAGGGATCGAGTACACATTCTTGTGCACTGGTCAAGTCCGCCACAAAAGATAGATAAGATTATTCGTCATAATTTACTAAAGCCCGGTAAATATGGTTATACTTACAAGCTTATCTGTAATTCTGAGACATTGGAAAAGGTTCCAATGTATGACAGAGCGAATAAGAAGAATCAACTTAGGTAGAAAGATAAAAGTTTCTCAAATCTGAAAAGATGGGAGAGTACTTTAGTATCATGTTTATGATCATCTTAATGATCAAGAGACCCTATCACAATTCATCCTCTAAGTGCATTCTGCTAGTTAAGAAGAGGAGTTATGAATTGTTGAAGTGGTTAAATCAAGAAGATGATTCATACTTCGTTCCAAAAATAATTCTTAGAGTTGTACTCTAAGATTGTAACTTGAGTGGCATATCTTAAATAAAGGTTTAAAACACTTGTCAAATGTAAGAGAAAATTTTTTCTACTCTTGTACATTTGAAATTGGTAAGGTGTGATGTTTTGGATAAAACAAAGACCAACTAAGGCCAATTGTGTGAAGTGTTTGTCTTGATTAGAATCCAGACTATCTCTTGAATATCTGATAAGAAAGTCTTATATGTCAAGAGAACAGTGGGAGTCTTAAAAGTCTTGAAAGTCTCAAGAACTAATCAAGAATAAAACCTGAAGTTCTTCACTAGCACACGACTTGAGGTTTATAATCCATCGTGTTGACATATTTTGTGCCCATTCCAGTTAAAGTTGGCTCTACATATGAGTTCTTAGAGCTCTCAATTGGTTGCACATCAACTTAGAAGCAATGGCAGGCCCTTGAGCTGCCAGGTGGCAAGAAATTAAGATTGAGTTCAGTCCATATGAGCTTGGATTTGTCATTATCCTTGTCTTGTGACTATGGATTTGACAATTCATATGGATAAGAACACATACACCATTAAACCTAAGTTTCATAAGGTTTCTCTCCGATTCATGAAAATGATGGTGAGGAAACACTTTCACTAAGTAGATTTTAACTAGATAGCAATTATGATATTTGCATTCTCAAAGTCGTTAGTGGAGCGTGTGTGGTTAACCGACACACAAACCTGGACTTGTAAGAAGTGGCAAAGGTCTAAACAATTGAGACTATGATTACGACATTCCTTTTCATAGTTCTTAAATTGTTTAGACACACCTGTGGTCTATCTAATGAAAGGTGTATGATTTTGATAGAGTCTTATCAAAGCAATCTAGTATCAGAAATCTGAACTTTGGTAAGAAAGTAAATAAAGTATTGATTTCTAGAAGTCCAACTAATTTCTAATTACATGTCAAAGCTAGTGGGAGCATAAGTGTTATGCTAATAATCATCATGTTAGTGGGAGCATGATTATTATGATAAGTATTGCAAGTTAGCAATGTTAATTATAGAAAACAAAAAGTTTCAATTCGTAAGGCTGCAGGGGTTGAAAAAGTTGTTTTTCTATAATTAAGGGAGAGGAAATTATACTTCATTTCAATTCTAAAAGCTTAGATTGAGATTTTAATCAAATTTAGTCAAGAATATATATGAATTTCATGTTGGAATGGCTCAACATAAGGAAATTCTATATATGGGTTCATTATTTGCATTCTAAAATTTGATTATGATTATGGCATCCCTTTTCATAATCTGAATTATGAGAACTTGGCAAATAGAAATGAAAATATTATAGCAACAGACTGGTTTAGTCTTTATGTGAGACATCATGAATCGTGTCCCATATGCTTCAGATATAGGATCGATTACATGTGCTATATTCATCCTTTCTAAAATTTTCCAAATGTCTGGGGCATTAAGAAGGGAAAAGGTCTAGAACTGGATATGACTAAAAGGATTAAACAATTGTCAAGATGATATAAGGTTTACCAAAGATTGGTTGCTCAAGGATAGTTGGAAGTATAGTGATAATTCTAGAAGGAACATATTGACATGTGACATCCCCATTTTCACGGCCAGAAAAGACCGATTTTGTTTATGCTTTATAAAAATCAGAGTACTTCATTTTATAAAAATGTTGCGGAATTTGTTCCCAGAAAAACATGGTAAATACGTTATTAAAACATTTTCTAAGAAACATATTTATTTGATTTTAAAACGTTTGGGATGTCATCCTTAATACAGAAACATAAGCATAAACAGAACTTACAATTATTTACACTAGTGATCTACATCTCTTTAAATCTCTCAGTGTAATGTCACTTCATATCAACACCAGTGATATAAATAAACTGAGTGGGTCAGGTTGGGAAACCTGGTGAGCACATAGGGATTTCAACCCACAATAATATAGTTATTATTTTTAAACATCAAGCAATCAACCCAATTACCCATTCCCGTTATCCTCACATTACGTCCCTAAAAAAGCTAACACAAGGGACTTAGTCAAAGGACTATCATTGGGATGGAGTGCACCTGGTGAGCACACAGTTCACACAGTTCGAATAAACACCTACAGGTTGCAAGCCTGCTAGTGTTCCACTGGACTGTCTGGAATAGTCCGTGGTCGTCATCTATACTCCGCTAGATGACTAGATCATCAAGAACAGCTATAACGAGGCCTCTCATTATTTTATTTTGTCACACATCAACTATTACATCTACCCATGTTTTACACAACACATTTTGTAGATATAAAATACATATACAGTTTAAATCATTGAAAACATGTATAAAACGTTCATCCAGCATAGATAGCAAGTATTCAGATAATATGCACACATAGCACGTATAAAATACTTCATATCTATGTGTAAGCTGAAAGTAACTATGCACTCACCTGAGAAGGTGGTGACTCGGTACTCGGACAGCGCTTCGTTTACTTTAAAATAATTTCCTTTGACGAAACCTAGTATTATCACCACTAGATTTTAGTCTAATATTACCGTGACTAATTATTAGTCTTATTATTATTATTATTATTATTATTATTATTATTATTATTATTATTATTATTATTATTATTATTATTATTATATAAGCGTTTAAACAATACTTTCCATCTACTATGTACAGACAGGGGCCAGACATAAAACACTGGAGGGCAGGACCATTTTGGCGTATAGCACTTCTGAAATCCAACAACCCTATGCGGCCCTTTAAACCAGATTCCCCGTACCACGAGTAGTTAAAAAGATATTATAATGACACTTATATAAGTCATAATAATAGCTCAAATATTTATTATAAATTTATAATAACAATACTAATTTTAAATATAAACTATATTTAAAATGGGGTAAGCATAACTTACTTTCAAGGGGATTTTAGCTAGGAGTCGGGCTCTGCAGGGGCAGAACTTCGTTGCTGAATCTTTCTAAGAAAGATTCGTGCAGCGCTTCAGCGCTCACCTTACTATACTAAAACTACAGAAATATAAGTCGAATCACGAGGGACCGAAATGATCGGGGGATAAGGAGAGAAAGACTCTTGAATCAAGAGAATGGTGCAAGAAATATGAGAGCCCAAGCCTCTTATTTATAGTAATTGAATTTACAAAAACTACCCTCCATAATTACTTAATAACCTTATAGTTATATAAACAACTAAACACCCTTTTATAATACTATTTTAAATAGATTAAACGATGTTTGCACTAAACTAATGTCGAAAGAACTCAACATTAGTCTTATAATGACCGCATCGTCGATACCTTTCTAATGATATATACATATGTATATATATGTGTATGTATATATGATTTATACTTTATTTTAATATGTAAATATGTTATTATAATTTGTAACTCGTTCATACGAACTTTGTTTTTGACGTTATTTATATCCACGCGTAGGTGGAGACGTACTCTACAACTTTCGTTTAGACTCCGTCGGCTAATTTTGACTTTATTTTTAAAGTTATATTTTTAACAGGCCGGGACATGATTGGTCCGTTAAAATCCTCATAACTTCTTCATCCGACATCCGTTTTCGCCCATCTTTTTCTCGTTACGCTACTCTCAACGAGATCTTCGATTCTCGTTTAGGTCGTGTCGGCTAAAAATCACTCGATCTAATATTCGAATTTCGGGTTGTACACTGCTAACTCGAAACTTCGAAAAATCATAACTTCTTCATACGAAGTCAGATTTGGGCGTTCTTTTTATCGATGTTCTTAGTTTAACATATTCTACGACTTTCGTTTAGATCAATAAGGCTAAATCTCACTCTATCGTAAATTCACTATTTACGCTTCCCGGTACCGTGCCGGTTCTGACGCGAAACTTCGACGGGTCATAACTTCTTCGTTATAACTCGGATTTCGGCGTTCTTTATATGTACGGAAACCTTGTAACATACTATAAAAATTGGTTAAGATTATTTATTCTAAATAATCTTTTGTCGAAAAGTCGTTTTCGACCCCTATTGCCTCTAATTTGACTAGCCCGGATTTGCGGGCATTACAATTATCTCCCCCTTAGGATGATTACGTCCCGGAATCATCAATGAAACAGGGTTCTTATAATGACTCCATACGTCATCTCTTCATCCTAGGTAATTATAACTTCTGTATTCCTTCAAGTTTATTTCTTAGACTCATTGACTGTAAGCAGTACTTAATCGTACACCTGCTCTCTACCTCAGGTTAGACTCCAAATTATGACCTTTAAGTCACAATTCCGATCCTTACTGGATACGAACTTGAGATGAGTTCTTTTGTTACTATAATGGACTGATGTGTCATATTCTAATGACCTATCATCATATGTTGCAACTCTTAGACTTAGGTCTTTTAGAGTTAAATTCTAAAACAGACTATGCCTTCCTTCATGTTTTAATGTGATATAATCACACTTTAACATTTAGGCAATTCTGGCTACTAACTCTTTTAACAACGAGCGTGATACTTCTATTGATCGCTTTGATTTTGGTTTAAGTCGGACGCTACATTAAACTTGGTTCTCTGAACCACGTAACCTACTCATCGTAGTCGGACTCAATGGGATATGACCACTAGGATCGGGATAACAACAATCTTCTTAGTCATTACCGAAACAATGGTAACGACATACTTGAATAAAACAAAATCAATTACTAGCTTCTTGGTAACCTAGTGACTTTCCCTGATCCAAGTGTGAGTCCTGTGCTTCTGGTAGTATAGGCCTCTACTACCATTCACACCTACTCATACTCGTCCCAAGTATTGTCCCGCAGTTTTTCCAAGTTATCATACAAGAAAACCACACAACAACTTAACACATCAGATAACAAAACGAAGGTTTTATATTATTTCTTGAAACGATTACATAGGTGTTCAAGTTCACCCTAGATTATGCCTCTAATAGGCTACATCATATGACACTATCTATATGGCTTCTTAATAATTCGATCTCTATATATCCATCCTTACTCCTGATTCCTTGCATCGTCAGCTGCTTCGTTAAGGATCATTTGAAATGCTCTTGCCTTTGGTTTTGGCGGCACATTTGGCTTTGTAGCCCCTTCTCTCTTTGGGCAATCTTGCTTGAAGTGCCCTTCCTCGTTACATTCGTAACACACTCTTTTGTTGAATTTACACTCGTTGGGATAATGCCCATGCTTCCCACACTTGAAACAAGTCAACTCCCCACCACATTTTCCAGAGTGTTTCTTTTTGCACTTCTCGCACAATCTTTCTTCGCTCCCTCCTCTAAACTTCCTGGTACTGGTCTTGCTTCTCTCATCGGGCTTTGCAGTGTAACAACAGCAAAATTTAGGTCAAAATTTAAAATTTTATAAAACCATAATTAAGTATACTAAGTGGTAGATATTGTAACAAGGTTTTCATACATATAAAGAACACTAAAATCCGAGTTATAACGAAGAAGTTATGACCATTCTAAGTTTCCCGACAAAAACCGGCAATACGAAGTTACGTAAAAACGCAAAGTTTCAACAAAACACTTTTTGACCTTAGGTGTCTAAATGAAAGTCATAGATATCGTCAAACCGTAACCATACATGAAAAGAACGCTCAAGTCGGACATCATTTGAAGTCAATTGGGTTAATATTCGCAAATGGGAGTCATAAATGATGAAATTGTAGAAATTCTAAAGAGATAAATGCGAAGGTGATAAATGCGAAGGTGATAAATGCGAAAGTGATAAATGCGAAGGGATGCGAAGGGTGTAAGAATGAAGATGCGAAGTATTTCACAGTAGAATGCGAATTGGGGAAGAAAACAGAAGATTTCAAATATTGTCCCTGAAGTTTCGCATTTTTGGAAATCAATACTCAACTTCGCAAATGGGAGTCATAAATGATGAAATTGTAGAAATTCTAAAGAGATAAATGCGAAGGTGATAAATGCGAAGGTGATAAATGCGAAAGTGATAAATGCGAAGGGATGCGAAGGGTGTAAGAATGAAGATGCGAAGTATTTCACAGTAGAATGCGAATTGGGGAAGAAAACATAAGATTTCAAATATTGTCCCTGAAGTTTCGCATTTTTGGAAATCAATACTCAACTTCGCAAATGGGAGTCATAAATGATGAAATTGTAGAAATTCTAAAGAGATAAATGCGAAGGTGATAAATGCGAAGGTGATAAATGCGAAGGGATGCGAAGGGTGTAAGAATGAAGATGCGAAGTGCACGAACCCAGGGACACGTCCCATCCGACCCGCGTGCCAGCGACACGTCCCATCCGACCCGCGTGCCAGCGACACGTCCCATCCGACCCGCGTGCCAGCGACACGTCCCATCCGACCCGCGAACCCAGGAACCCGTCCCATCAGACTCGCGTACCAAGGCTGACCAGCCTCCCTATAAAAGGGCATGCGAAGGCTTCCGAAAAGGAGGCTCATTCTCTCTCATTTTTCTTGCGTATTTCCTCATTTTCCGTGCTCGTACTACCACGAAGCCCTGGTCACTTCGTGCAAGATCTGAAGGTCGATTTTCTCCCGAGAAATCCCGAGATTTCCGAGGAAAAATCCATTTCCCGAGACCTAACTCTGCCGTTTTTCCATCTCGCTATCTTCAAGTTGTCAAGTGAGTTCATACCCCTTTTTAACACACTTTAAATACATCTTTAAATACTTTTACAACTCTTTTAGGGGGGGAATACAAGTAAACATACGGTTATTATCGTGCATTAGACTTATACGAGGAGTATAATGATCTTCGTTGTTAAAACATTTTATACATTCTAAAAACTTATGATTTCGGTTTATCAAATCATTGTGTGAAAGGTTAAACTTTGCATACAAAACTATCATGTTAATATATACTAAATTGAGAATCCATGAGACGCGCACATCTTCCAACTTTACTTTTCTTTATTAGAAAGTACTGCAGTAAGGCCTGTTTATAACCAGAATCTCCCGCGACGAGAACGTGTCAAATGTGTATAGATCTATACGGGAAGTCATGATCCCGCACCCTGACTGTTAGCTACAGTCCGTCTTTTGGGGTGACAGTTGTCATAGCAATGCGACGCCTGAAGAACGTCGTTACAGGCATATTATGTTTAGTATGGTTATAAAAACTCATCGGATATACAATTATTATGATATTAAGTTATGATGAACGAGTGGTTATTAAAACTATTCTTCATCCAACCGGTTCGATCTTCACGTAGTTTTATTATATATAAAACTATGACACATTTACGAGAAACGTGGTTTCTTACAATTTTCGGTCTTAGAGACTGGTATTATGTGCGAGGAAAAATAAAAGTGTTTCCTGCATACAAACAAAATAGGAAAAGAAGGGATTTTTCCGGTGCAATCATTTACAACTTATAAACATATATGGGATTTTCTGGAACTAATGCATTCATTTTCAACACCACAAATCACAACTCTTTACATGTTGAAGCACTACGTTTACTGGAAAACATACACCTATTTTGGAATGGCATCCAATTTTTATAAACAACTTATGGACTCACCAACTTAATTGTTGACACTTTTTCTTTGAAATAACTTGTATTCTCAGGAAATCGCTAAGCAGGTTGGGATTCAACTTTTGGGATTAACGCGCTGGCGTTAATTACTTCATTCTAATTGAAGTTTATGTACCTTTATTTTTAACATGTAATGAATACAACTATGTAAACATTTAGCAACTTATTATATATGGTGGTGTGTACTTTCCTTTCTATGAACTGTTATGATATTGAACATGACGTCCTCCGCCTCCGAACGTTTCCGCCGTTCTGGTTTGGGGGTGTGACAGATTGGTATCAGAGCATTGTTTATAGTGAATTAAGTATATCAACCCATAAAAGATATACTAACTATAAATACATAAGGGATTAAAAATACTCTGACCAAGAGTCTATACTTTAAATAGTAAAATATTTAAGTAGGTATACGTGCTGCATTCATACTAAAATCAGTGTCACTAGGACAATACAAAAGAATTACGATTGTTGGACAACACAAGTGGGCTTAGAGACATATGGTCAAAACTGGGAAGATATAGCCTGATCGCCTATATTATCCGAGAGTTGACTAGCATGTGCCTAAGTTTAAGTGTGTGGTTGCAACAATGCAAAAATCTTACCAACCCTACCACAAAGAGAACAATAGAACCTAACAATAAATTTAAAAATACTATAGGTGTATTTTGGTGTTACTATGATTACTTTATACTTGAGAATTAAAACGGGATCTTCATTACTAAATTGATAGTTGCTAAGTGGATACACTAAGGCTGCATGTAATTAGGATGTTATAGACTTAGAATCTATGATAATTTTGCCTTACCCCTATTCTGTGTGAATTTGGAATTAAGGTTACTTATTCGAAGGTCTATCATATTTAGATTACACATAGCTGGTATGCACTTCACAAATAGAGATGTAACTGATGAAGGTTTCCTACATAATTATCTAGATAGTTCGTCTAATAATTTTCCACTTACCCTAAATTCTCGCATAGAAATCACAGTTGGACTCCATCCCCTTGACAACCAGTATCTTTCGAATGAAGTTATAGCTGGTTGGTTTGGAGAAGAACCATAGAACGATCATCCTATGGGATGACCACCGTGATGAAGGCTTTTCTTACGATGCTAAATCCGAACTAGAGTTTGAGAACCTACCCCGAGCAGCTCCCTTTCCAATTCCTAACCCTCGTCCGACTCTTCATGGCCCGACGCCTGATTCGGTGGAATGCTTGGAACCATGGAGCCAAGGACAAGATCAGCCTATGCTATTTAATGGCGACCGAAGTTTTTACGACTTGAGCAATGAGGGCTTAGCAGATATAGTCTTGCCAATCTTGGTCCGCAGAGTGGCCCAAAATGAGATTCAAGGCAGGTCAGCCCAACATCAGATTGCCGAAGTTGTCACCGATGTGAGGATGCATACCCTCCACACCATTCATCTAGAAGATGCCCACGAGAGATCAGAGAGAAACCATGAAATCCTGTTGCAAACACTAGCTGGATCACGAGCCGAAGGCTAAGAGCTCCAAGTACGCCAGATGGTGTGCGAAAGACACCTACTTGACATGGAACGTCAATTGGTTGAACTAAGAGTTCACCAGAGGGATGACCGTCGCCGTAGTGGACGCTTTACTTTATTTCCCTTATAAAAAGAAATCGTGTTCTTCTGTTTATGCCCGATGTGGCATTTTCTATGAAATTATCTTGTTCCGTAAGTACTTTAGCTAGGTCTTTATGCTGTCAGGAACTATCTTCTATGGATATGATGTAAGACCTTTACAAGGTCATTTTCCCGAATCTTTAACATCGTGAATATCAAAGATATTGACAGCCGGCTAACTTTTGGCATCATTCCTCATACAAGTACTTTTATCTTACTTTCATTGGAGTCTATCTGAATCATACTTTAGTCAAGTCATTGGACTAAGGTAATTTATTTCAAGAGACACTTCCAAGTCTCTTTCAGTGGTTGGATCTTGTTATTCACCAACCCACGATACCTCAACTTGTACAACAAACGTCTTGAGAACATTCTACGAACTTACCTCTATTCATTACTAGGACTGCATCATAGGGATGTAGGTCAAACCTTCGCGAACATACTCTCATTCTGTACTAGGACTGCATCATAGAGATGTAGGTCAAACTTTTGAGAACATCGTGGTACTCTTAACATGAACAATCTAAGTACATCAGGGTCAACCAGAATCGCTTACAAATCTTTACCCTTTTATGTTACAGAATCATGTCGCCAAAGAAAAACGAGCAACCCATCAACCAAGCACCAACCCTCCAGATCGATGCAACTACCGTTCAAGCTGCAGTCTCGGCTGCTGTGTCAGCTTTTCTGACCCACCTTCATGCTAACAATGCGAATGGTAGCGGGATTAGTAACAACAGTTCCAATCCAAGTAACAATCAAGTACCACAGCGAACGACAAGCTACCATGACACCCCAATTTCCAAGACAAAGAGAAACAAACGAAAGTTTTGGGATAGGATGAAGGACAAATCGCGTAAAGGGACGAACAAGAAACAACCACGAGTAACGACCTCCACAACTACGGTATCTATACCTCCTACTACCGTCCCTTCAGAAACACCAGTTGTCCCTAACCCAGCCCGACAATATGCTGGAAACCTCCCAAATTGCATCAAATGTAATTATCACCACTTTGGACCTTGTCGGGGGAAGCAGTGCTCAAACTGCAACAAAAAGAGGCACACCAAACGTTACCGCAAGAGTCTATCAAAACCGATCAACAACCCGCCCAACGCCGATGGAAATCCGACTTGCCATCACTGTGGTGAGTATGGGCACTATAAAAGAGATTGCTCGAAAAAGGAAAGAACCTACGTTCCCATAACTCCTACCCGACGTTTCACTTCCACCACCAATATGGGTACTGTCCATATATGTCACCAATGCGGTGAAATTGGACACCTCCAGAAGGATTGCCCGATAACGCAGAACTCTGGCGCAGACGGGAAGATTCTCAGAATCACAGCTGCAGGAGAGCCTGCTCAAGAACCACGTTAATATAATTAAGGTGTTTCATTGTAACAGACGTATAAACTATCTAGGACTAGTGCAACTAGAGTCTTACCTTTTGCGAGATCCTGTCTGTAAATGAATTCTCGTGCTGCGTATACTTGTCTTTTGTAGTATATCTTATTCGCAGCAATAGTCTAGTGGTAAACCTAAAGTACTGTAACTCTGTTCGTGGTTGCACGGTTGTGTTTTGTCTGTAAACGTCTTATGTTTAATTCTAATGTCTATAAAGTTTTTGTATGATTCCGACATTATCATACAATCAGATTCCATTTGATCGACGCGAAAACAACTTCACACGTACGTCCCTATCTTCTAGATCACTTTTCCAGGAGTACCTCTTAGTTATTGTTTCTCATCCTTTCCGAAGAAAAATTCAACAAACCGCCCCGAAGTACCACTCGTACAACATGTCAAGTTCAATCCAAAGGCCCATACGGTTGATCTATTGTTGAAGAATGTATACATAAGGGTAGTATATAATCAAGGTTCTACAGGTTTAGAATTGATGATTCCACTCTAACTTCTTTTCCTCGTTGGGATGTGAGCTTAAAGAAGAATCATTTATTCGACTACCTTTTCAATCTTAATTATATACGACTCGTATACGCAAAACTGAAATTGATGAACCAGGTATGAGTTCTAAGATGAACTTCAAGATGGAGACTACTTAAGAAGACTACGAGTGATCATGCTGCCATGCGAGTAAACTTAGAAGCCCAATGCGTATCCTTTCTGTCGATTGGGACAAGAAAGTCAGATAGAACAAAAGTACCTACCATTTTTCCTTAAGTCATGAGCAATCATACTTTAGTTTAGATCTTCACGTCACCTAATCAACCACAAGGTTTTGACTTCATAATCAGTATGAATTGGTTTTGTTCTTATACAAGAGGAAAGGTCACTGCCTATACCTCAAGACAACTTAAGACACAGGGAGTTAACTATACAACACGTGATCTTGAGTCAGGAGCAATGATAATCGCTCTGAAGATCTGGAGGCACTACTTGTAGGGTACAAGGTGTATTAATTTCACAGTCCACAAAACACCCAACATATCATTTAGAAATACCACGCTTACAACAAGTCAAATCCAAGCTCAAAAACTAGCAGTGAATCCAACCATGAATTTCAAAACATAGCTGCCCTAATTCATCGAGTGAATATGCTAACAGTTAGAAGAACATAAGTAAATAAAACCAAAACCGCACGATCCCGATCGGTCGAAGTGATAGGTGGAGTAATGAAAGTCCGCTGAAATACACACATTAGGATCTAGATTCATAAAGGAACAAGAGGAACAAATGGACCATAAGCACTCACGCCTGCCTGCAAAAATTGGAGTCCCAGTCAAAATGCGAATTTCGGGACGAAATTCTCTCTAACGAGGGGATAATGTAACAACAGCAAAATTTAGGTCAAAATTTAAAATTTTATAAAACCATAATTAAGTATACTAAGTGGTAGATATTGTAACAAGGTTTTCATACATATAAAGAACACTAAAATCCGAGTTATAACGAAGAAGTTATGACCATTCTAAGTTTCCCGACAAAAACCGGCAATACGAAGTTACGTAAAAACGCAAAGTTTCAACAAAACACTTTTTGACCTTAGGTGTCTAAATGAAAGTCATAGATATCGTCAAACCGTAACCATACATGAAAAGAACGCTCAAGTCGGACATCATTTGAAGTCAATTGGGTTAATATTCGCAAATGGGAGTCATAAATGATGAAATTGTAGAAATTCTAAAGAGATAAATGCGAAGGTGATAAATGCGAAGGTGATAAATGCGAAGGGATGCGAAGGGTGTAAGAATGAAGATGCGAAGTGCACGAACCCAGGGACACGTCCCATCCGACCCGCGTGCCAGCGACACGTCCCATCCGACCCGCGTGCCAGCGACACGTCCCATCCGACCCGCGTGCCAGCGACACGTCCCATCCGACCCGCGAACCCAGGAACCCGTCCCATCAGACTCGCGTACCAAGGCTGACCAGCCTCCCTATAAAAGGGCATGCGAAGGCTTCCGAAAAGGAGGCTCATTCTCTCTCATTTTTCTTGCGTATTTCCTCATTTTCCGTGCTCGTACTACCACGAAGCCCTGGTCACTTCGTGCAAGATCTGAAGGTCGATTTTCTCCCGAGAAATCCCGAGATTTCCGAGGAAAAATCCATTTCCCGAGACCTAACTCTGCCGTTTTTCCATCTCGCTATCTTCAAGTTGTCAAGTGAGTTCATACCCCTTTTTAACACACTTTAAATACATCTTTAAATACTTTTACAACTCTTTTAGGGGGGGAATACAAGTAAACATACGGTTATTATCGTGCATTAGACTTATACGAGGAGTATAATGATCTTCGTTGTTAAAACATTTTATACATTCTAAAAACTTATGATTTCGGTTTATCAAATCATTGTGTGAAAGGTTAAACTTTGCATACAAAACTATCATGTTAATATATACTAAATTGAGAATCCATGAGACGCGCACATCTTCCAACTTTACTTTTCTTTATTAGAAAGTACTGCAGTAAGGCCTGTTTATAACCAGAATCTCCCGCGACGAGAACGTGTCAAATGTGTATAGATCTATACGGGAAGTCATGATCCCGCACCCTGACTGTTAGCTACAGTCCGTCTTTTGGGGTGACAGTTGTCATAGCAATGCGACGCCTGAAGAACGTCGTTACAGGCATATTATGTTTAGTATGGTTATAAAAACTCATCGGATATACAATTATTATGATATTAAGTTATGATGAACGAGTGGTTATTAAAACTATTCTTCATCCAACCGGTTCGATCTTCACGTAGTTTTATTATATATAAAACTATGACACATTTACGAGAAACGTGGTTTCTTACAATTTTCGGTCTTAGAGACTGGTATTATGTGCGAGGAAAAATAAAAGTGTTTCCTGCATACAAACAAAATAGGAAAAGAAGGGATTTTTCCGGTGCAATCATTTACAACTTATAAACATATATGGGATTTTCTGGAACTAATGCATTCATTTTCAACACCACAAATCACAACTCTTTACATGTTGAAGCACTACGTTTACTGGAAAACATACACCTATTTTGGAATGGCATCCAATTTTTATAAACAACTTATGGACTCACCAACTTAATTGTTGACACTTTTTCTTTGAAATAACTTGTATTCTCAGGAAATCGCTAAGCAGGTTGGGATTCAACTTTTGGGATTAACGCGCTGGCGTTAATTACTTCATTCTAATTGAAGTTTATGTACCTTTATTTTTAACATGTAATGAATACAACTATGTAAACATTTAGCAACTTATTATATATGGTGGTGTGTACTTTCCTTTCTATGAACTGTTATGATATTGAACATGACGTCCTCCGCCTCCGAACGTTTCCGCCGTTCTGGTTTGGGGGTGTGACATGCAGACCCCTCAAACTTCCTCTTTTCACCAACCTCAATCTTGTTGGCAGCTCTTCCCTTAATCATATCTTCCACAGACTTGGCAGCCCAGATAGCTGCCTCCAGAGTAGGTGCCTGACGCACTGGCACCGTGTACTCCCATGGAAGTCCCTTTGCGTACTTGTCGATTTTCGTCAGCTCATCCGGAACAAGTTGCAAGGCAAACACCATCTTCTCTGTGAAGTTGTTGGTATATTCATCAATTGACATGCTTCCCTTCTTCAGGTTTAGAAACTGGTTCTCTAGCTCGAGCAGGTTTTGAGTTGAGCAGTACTTTCGTTTGAATTGTACCAGAAATTCTGCCCATGTCAGTTGCAGGGGCTTAAAGTCTTCCCCAAGGTATTCCACCAACGTACAACGCCTCCTCTAAACTGACGCACTACAAACGTGGTCTATAGCTTCCCTCTGCAACCGCATGTCATGAAAGCTAACTCCATCTCCGAGATCCAATCCATGACCCCGATCGGATCCTCCTTTCTAGTGAAAGTCGATGGCTTGCAAGTCAGAAAATCCTTGTACTTGCATCCATTCCTCTCGACTTCGTCATCTTGGTTGTTTTGTTGAACTATTGGTGGGTTGACTTGACCAACAGTTCCACTGTAGTCTCCTTCCTCAGTCTGCCCTTCATTCAACTCGGGCTATTCGATCTGAATAGTGGCTTCCTCTCGATTTTGTTGGAGAAAACGTCTAGTTTCCTCCATTTGACAATCCAACATCGCTTGGATCATCGCTTGCACTCCGGCCATCGTGACTGGCTCAACAGTGGCTTCCATCACCAGTATTTGCTCAATTACTGGGGGTTGGTTTATGTTCCCATTTGCATTCACGTTTCCGCTACGGGTTCTTGCCATCCTGATCTATACACCGAATAAGGTGAATCTAGATCTTAATTTAGGATTGACGTCTTAAATCATCCTTACCAACCCGAAACGTTTATATGCTAGTTCTAATATCGTAGTTAAACGCTTAGAATCCTAAACACATAAGGCTTCCAGATCCGGTCGGCAACAGACCATAGATCCGAACAAATAACAACATGTCATGCACAAGTATTTAGCACATAAAAACATTTTAGGCACAATTCCTAAAATAAGCTAGTGCTCACACCTCACAATAATCGCTTAGCATTCTAAGTTTAAGTCTAGAAATAAATCCATATTCCTAGTTCGCTTAAACTAATTCTCTGATACCAACTGTGACATCCCCATTTTCACGGCCAGAAAAGACCGATTTTGTTTATGCTTTATAAAAATCAGAGTACTTCATTTTATAAAAATGTTGCGGAATTTGTTCCCAGAAAGACATGGTAAATACGTTATTAAAACATTTTCGAAGAAACGTATTTATTTCATTTTAAAACGTTTGGGATGTCATCGTTAATACAGAAACATAAGCATAAACAGAACTTACAATTATTTACACTAGCAATCTACATCTCTTTAAATCTCTCAGTGTAATGTCACTTCATATCAACACCTGTGATATAAATAAAGTGAGTGGGTCAGGTTGGGAAACCTGGTGAGCACATAGGGTTTTCAACCCACAATAATATAGTTATTATTTTTAAACATCAAGCAATCAACTCAATTACCCATTCCCGTTATCCTCACATTACGTCCCTAAAACATCTAACACAAGGGACTTAGTCAAAGGACTATCATTGGGATGGAGTGTACCTGGTGAGCACACAGTTCACACAGTTTGAATGAACACACAGTTCGAATAAACACCTACAGGTTGCGAGCCTGCTAGTGTTCCACTGGACTGTCTAGAATAGTCCGTGGTCGTCATCTATACTCCGCTAGATGACTAGATCATCAAGAACAGCTATAACGAGGCTTCTCATTATTTTATTTTGTCACACATCAACTATTACATCTACCCATGTTTTACCCAACACATTTTGTAGATATAAAATACATATACAGTTTAAATCATTGAAAACATGTATAAAACGTTCATCCAGCATAGATAGCAAGTATTCAGATAATATGCACACATAGCACGTATAAAATACTTCATATCTATGTGTAAGCTGAAAGTAACTATGCACTCACCTGAGAAGGTGGTGACTCGGTACTCGGACAGCGCTTCGTTTACTTTAAAATAATTTCCTTTGACAAAACCTAGTATTATCACCACTAGATTTTAGTCTAATATTACCGTGACTAATTATTAGTCTTATTATTATTATTATTATTATTATTATTATTATTATTATTATTATTATTATATAAGCGTTTAAACAATACTTTCCATCTACTATGTACAGACAGGGGCCAGACATAAAACACCGGAGGGCAGGACCATTTTGGTGTATAACACTTCTGAAATCCAACAACCCTATGCGGCCCTTTAAACCAGATTCCCCGTACCACGAGTAGTTAAAAAGATATTATAATGACACTTATATAAGTCATAATAATAGCTCAAATATTTATTATAAATTTATAATGACAATACTAATTTTAAATATAAACTATATTTAAAATAGGGTAAACATAACTTACTTTCAAGGGGATTTTAGCTAGGAGTCGGGCTCTACAGGGGCAGAACTTCGTCACTGAATCTTTCTAAGAAAGATTCATGCAACGCTTCAGCGCTCACCTTACTATACTAAAACTACAGAAAGAGAAGTCGAATCACGAGGGACCGAAATGATCGGGGGATAAGGAGAGAAAGACTCTTGAATCAAGAGAATGGTGCAAGAAATATGAGAGCCCAAGCCTCTTATTTATAGTAATTGAATTTACAAAAACTACCCTCCATAATTACTTAATGACCTTATAGTTATATAAACAACTAAACACCCCTTTATAATACTATTTTAAATAGATTAAACGATATTTGCACTAAACTAATGTCGAAAGAACTCAACATTAGTCTTATAATGACCGCATCGTGCATACATAGCACGTAGTTTATATAAAATACTTGTGCACTCGCCGAGTCGGGTCAAGTTTAACCGTTGACCTTGTTGACTTTTAGGGTTGAGTACAGTTGTATTTATGAGAGTATTACTTTGTGTGATTAGGCGGAGGATAGATCATACTTCTTCCGAGTCAGATATTCTTTGAGACATCGAGGTGAGTCTTCTCACTATACATTACCTACAGTGGTACTATGTGATGACCAGAGGGTCTTATGTGTTATGTATGAGATTATGTGCTATGTGATATTTGTATGTTGTATGATGATATAGACCGGACCGGAGGGTCCAACAAGCCATAACCGGACCTAAGGGTCCAACGAGCTATGGGACTGGAGGGTCCCACTGAGACACATGGACCGGAGGGTCGTATTATAGCCTTGAGTGGCGTATGTGTTGTATGTGGTATTTTGGGGAATTCACTAAGAATTTATGCTTACCGTTGTTGTGTTATGTGTTTCAGGTACTAGTGATGAGCGCGGGAAGGCGCCGGCATGATTCGTACACACACGCATTGGAGTTTTTGTAGAGGTTCTGGGGAAATGTTTTTGTGATAATAACATTTGATACAATGTGTTTGATATTATTTATGAATGAATGAATGTTTTAAAAATGAAAAATTATTTTGAAAATTCAAGTTGTTACAAGTTGGTATCAGAGCCTTGGTTTGAGGGATTCGGATGCATCTTCGGGCGTATCTGAACTCAAACTGAGGATTTGAGGAAAAATTTTGATAATGAAGTAAAACTTTTGAAAAGAGTAAAAAGAGTTTTGAGACAAACAGAGAGCAGAGTCGTGTGTACGATCAGCCATCGCCCGAACGGTGAATCCCCAAAAGTACCCTTACTTTATGTGTTATGCGATATGTTATGTTATGCGTGCTAGACTAGGCTAGGTATACATATTTGGACTAGAGTGGCCTGATTTATGATGCCTTAGCCTAGGAGATTTCTGCTGCTGAGATGCTTTGTGAGTAGAGTACTTGTAATCCAAGATCCAAGGAGGAGGACTTGGAGTGAATACCGATGCGATGTGGTCATTAGTATTGGGCCCGTACTACTGGAGACACCAGATCAGTGGGCATTCCAAGTAAGAATCTTTTGGACAACGGAGGACAAGTAGGGTTGCGTCATCAAGTATGTGCATGCTCGATTGAGTCTCTGATAATTTTTGTTGTATTTCAGAAGCATCATGGTTGGGACTCGACACACACCTGAGAGCAGTGGTGTCAGCGACGAGGAGATCCGTCGATTGATTCATGAGGAGGTTGTTGCTGCCATTCGGGCTGAGATTCCCAAGATGTTTGGGGACATCAAGACCACATTGATTGAGACTTTTGATGAGCGGTACACCGCATTGACTGAGGCTACTGCAGCTGCAGCTACTGCTGCTGTTGCTGCTGCCAGACCTCAGGGAGGTGACTCGTTGTTGTTCCAGGAGTTCGGCAACACGAAGGCACCAGCATTCGACGGGACGCAGGACCCGATTGCCGCTATGAGGTGGATCTCTGACATCGAGGGATGTTTCTATACGTGCTCTTGTCCAGAGCACTTGAGGGTTCGGTTCGCCTTGAACCAGCTCCGCCTGGGAGTGAAGGATTGGTGGAAGTTCATGACGGCGAACTTCACTTTGGCTGAGATATCCGGGGTGACCTGGGAGAGGTTCATCGCTATGTTCAAAGAGGAGTATGTTCCCTCGGTGGAGAGGGAACGATTGATTCAGGAGTTTTTGACCCTCAAGTAGGGTACTGATTCTGTGGCAGTCATCACCAGGAAGTTTCATGAGAGGGCGATGTTTTGCCCTGAGCAGGTGTCGTCTGAGCAGGCTCGTATGAGCCGTTATCTGAGTGTGCTGAGGAGAGATATTCGGGAGTTCGTGGCGAACTCGACTTATCGGACATTTGCTAAGCTCCAAGCAAATGCCCGGAAGAGGGAGATCGAGTTGGAGACTCAGGCCAGGGAGGAGGCCGAGTCTCAGAGGATGGATCAGCGGCCGGCTTAGTCTCAGCCGGCAGCCAAGCGGGCTAAAACCGTTGATTTGAGGTCTGGAGGCGCGAAGGGCCGCACTTGTGGGAAGTGCGGTAAGAGTCACGAGGGGTCGTGCAAGGCCGGGGTATGCTACAACTGTGGGAAGGAGGGGCATATCGCGAGGGATTGCCCCAAGGGATTTTCGGTTTGCATTCATTGCAACCAGACCGGCCATCGGAAGGCCGAGTGTCCGTAGCTTCTTCAAGGATCAGCACAGGGATCTGTGCCTGCTGCTAGGACTACCGAGATTCGGCCGGTAAAGGTCGAGGCCCCGAAGGCTCGTGGGGGGGCATTTCAGTTGACTGCAGAGGAGGTCCGCGCGGCGCCCGATGTTGTGGCTGGTATGTATTCTCTTTTCATCTTTTATTTGAGTTGAGTTTTTATGCTTATATGATTATATGCGTAGGTACTTTTCTTGTGAGTTCTGTGCCTGCGTTGGTATTATTTGACTCGGATGCGAGTCGGTCGTTTGTTTCCATAGCATTTAGTCAGCATATTAGTGTCCATCGAGAGGCGTTGGATCGGCCTCTATGAGTTTCCATAGCTAATGAGCGAGCAGTGTATGCTTCGGACGTGATTCAAGGATGTGTCCTTGAGATCTTCGGTGTGGAGTTTCCGATAGATCTGGTTCCGATCGCGATGGGGGATGTGTGTGTTATAGTGGGTATGGATTGGTTGAGCCGATATGGAGCTGTGATAGACTGCGAGCGTCAGTTGGTGACGATTCGAGACCCTAGTGGGGGAGTTCTTACAGTGCACGGCGAGGGTACCCGGGCGGAGTCAGCATTTTGTTCGGCCGCCAGAGTGAGACAGAGTCTACAGCAGGGCAGCAGAGGATTTGTGGCATATGTGATGGATGCGAGGGTTGTTTCAGAGAGACCGAAGTCGGTGGATGAGGTTCCGATAGTGCGCGAGTTTCCGGATGTGTTTCCAGAGGAATTGCTAGGTGTGCCTCCGGAGAGGCAGGTAGAGTTCGGTATTCAGTTGGTTCTAGGAGCTGCGCCTATCGCTAAGGCGCCGTATCGCCTTGCTCCTCCGGAGATGCAGGAGTTATCCACACAGCTTCAGGAGCTGCTGGGGAAGGGGTTTATCAGGCCGAACAGTTCGCCATGGGGCGCCTATCCTTTTTGTCAAAAAGAAGGATGGCTCGCTCCGGATGTGCATTGATTATCGTGAACTGAATAAGCTGACAGTCAAGAACCGTTACCCATTGCCGAGGATCGATGATTTGTTTGATCAGTTGCAGGGAGCATCTTGGTTCTCCAAGATCGATTTGAGGTCTAGGTATCATCAGGTGAGGGTACGGGAGGAGGACGTCCAAAAGACGGCATTCCAGACTTGTTATGGGCATTACGAGTTCGTGGTGATGCCTTTCGGACTCACCAACGCACCGGCGGTGTTCATGGATCTCATGAACCAGGTGTGCAGACCGATGTTGGATCGCTCAGTGATCGTGTTCATCGATGACATTTTGGTGTATTCGAGATCCAGAGAGCAGCATGAGGAGCATTTGAGGGAGATCCTCGGAGTTCTGAGATTGGAGAGGCTTTATGGCAAGTTCTCCAAATGTGAGTTCTTGCTGCGAGAGGTTCAGTTTCTGGGACACCTCGTTAACCAGAATGGGATATTGGTTGATCCGGCCAAGATTGAGGTGGTCATGAGATGGGAGGTGCCGAGGTCACCCACCGAGATCAGGAGTTTTCTGGGTTTGGCCGGCTATTATCGGAGATTTATTAAGGATTTCTCCAAGATCACCGTGCCACTCACCAAGTTGACCCTGAAGGGTGTGGCGTTTTCTTGGGGTCCGGAGCAACAGACCTCGTTCGAGACACTTCGCCAGAAATTATGCGAAGCACCAGTGTTAGCTCTTCCAGAAGGGATGGAAGATTTTGTGGTTTATTGTGATGCATCGATATCCGGATTGGGAGCGGTGCTTATGCAGAGGGGGCATGTGATTACTTATACATCAAGGCAGCTTAAGCCTCATGAGTCAAGATATCCCACTCATGATTTGGAGTTGGGAGCATTAGTGTTCACTCTCAAGATCTGACAACATTATCTGTATGGGGTTCGGTGTACAATATACACGAACCACAAGAGCTTAAAGTATTTGATGGATCAGCCCAACCTGAATATGCGCCAGAGGAGGTGGTTAGACATGGTCAAGGATTATGATTGTGAGATCCTGTACCACCCGGGCAAGGCTAATGTGGTAGCTGATGCATTGAGCCGTAGGGCGGAGGGCGCCCCAATTCGAGATGTTTGTTTGAGATTGTCAGTGATGACCCCAGTGTGGATGCTATTCATGGGGCCCAGGCTGAGGTTGTGAAGCCAGAGAGTCAGAAGAGGGAGCGAGTTGTCGGGCTGGTATCGGAATTTGTTACCGACAGCCAGGGGGCTTATGACATTTCAGGGCCGGATTTGGGTACCGTCTGTGGGTGGAACGCGTACCATTTTGATGGAAGAGGCTCATCGATCGAAATTCTCGATCCATCCCAGGGCCACTAAGATGTTTTTGGACCTAAAGAAGGATTATTGGTGGCCCTGTATGAAGAGGGATGTCACATGGTTTGTAAAGAGGTGCTTGACCTGTCGCAGGGTGAAGGCCGAGCACCAGCGTCCACATGGTAAGCTGCAACCATTGGAGATTCCCGAATGGAAATGGGAACAGATTACCATGGATTTCATCACCAAGTTGCCAAGAACCGCGAGGGGTGTCGATGCAATTTGGGTGATTGTGGACAGATTGACGAAGAGTGCTCACTTCTTGGCCATCAGTGAGAGCTCTTCCACGGAGAGGTTGGCAGAGATGTACGTGAGAGAGGTGGTATCGCAACATGGAGTGTCGATCTCGATTGTCTCAGATCGAGATGTACGTTTCACTTCCAGATTCTGGAAGAAGTTTCATGAGGAATTGGGTACGAAACTACATTTTAGTACCGCATACCACCCGCAGACTGACGGGCAGAGTGAGCGGACGATTCAGACGCTCGAGGACATGCTCTGGGCATGTGTGTTGGATTTCGGTGGGAGTTGGGACACGTATTTTCCCTTGGCGGAGTTTTCTTATAACAATAGCCCTCATTCGAGCATTGGCATGCCGCCCTTTGAGTTGTTGTATGGGAGGAGGTGTCGAACCCCTATTTGCTGGGGAGAAGTAGGGCAGCGTGTGATGGGCAGCACCGAGATTGTGCTTCAGACAACAGAGCAGATTCAGCAAGTCAGGCAGAGGTTGTTGACCGCTCAGAGTCGTCAGAAGAGTTATGCGGACAGGCGCCGGTCCAAGCTCGAGTTTCAGGTCGGCGACTTTGTGCTCCTGAAGGTTTATCCTTGGAAAGGAGTGATCCGATTCAGGAAGAGGGGCAAGTTGGGGCCCGATATATTGGACCTTTCAGGGTGATCGCGAGGGTAGGCAGGGTAGCCTATCATTTGGAATTGCCAGCAGATTTGGGTCAGATTCATGACACTTTCCACGTGTCGCAGTTGCGAAAGTGTATAGCCGACGAGTCGGCAGTGGTGCCATTAGAAGATATTCAGGTGGATGCGAGCCTGAATTATGCCGAGAGAGCAGTGGCGATCAGGGATCGGAAGATCAAGCTTTTGAGGAACAAGGAAGTGCCGCTGGTGCAGGTCCAGTGGCAACATCGAAAAGGGTCAGAGTTACCTTGGGAACCGGCGTGAGATGCAGGAGTAGCATCCAGAGTTGTTTGCAAAGTGAGACTTCGAGGGCGAAGTCTGATTCTAGTGGGGGAGAATTGTAACACCCGGATTCCCAGGCATGATATTTTGTTCTTTTATTTTTAGGTTTTGTGGGGGAACTCGGCGAGTTAGCGTCTAGACTCGCCGAGTATGGTCGCGGATTTGTACGCGAGTTCACAGCTGGACTCGGCGAGTTCATGAGTGGACTCGGCGAGTCCACGCTGTTTAATGAAACCCTAATTTCCAGAGTTTGAGACCTATTTAAAGGGCCTTATGGCCGTCATTTGCGGCCACCAACCCCAAAGAGAAACCCTAAAGAGATCTAGAGCGTTTGTGAGGAAGGAGACGCCAATCTTGATATTTGGTGGGTGTTTTTGCAAGAAGGAAGTGTCTAAGGCAAGAGGAGGCTATAGGAGGTGCAATTTTTGGTGTTTTTGAGCTCATAGAGATTGCTTTGAGGTATTATTCTCGGACTTTCTTCAGTTCTGGTGTTGATTCTTTGTGTTAGGGTTTTCCAAACCCTTTTAGAGATTGATTAAGTGGTGTATTTGGTCCCTCCTCGAGTTTGTGTTCTAGATCTAGACCCAAAGAGGTCCAGAGACTTTAACCCTTGGAGCTTTATGAGTCTTTTTGGAAGTCATGAGCTTGGAATGTCATTTTTGGGGCTAAATCACCATTTTGGACCATTTCTATGTTATTTGTGTGTCAAGGTCCGAACTTTACGTGATTATCATGCTTGGGGAGGCCAGATCTATGATTGTATGGAACAGATCTGACCTCAGAAGTTGTTTTGAGATTGTACATGGCATGAACTCGTCGGGTCCCAAGAACAGACTCGGCGAGTAGTATGAAGGTTGCCCGTTAATCACTCAGTGAGTGGACTTGCCGAGTTGGGGGAATGACTCGGTGAGTCAGGGAGAGTCAGGGGTCTGAGTTCAAGTTGGAACTCGCCGAGTTGTTCTTGAGACTCGGCGAGTTGAGTCGGGGTGGCCCTGCGATTCATGCCAGGTGGAACTCGTCGAGTCAAGGGAAGTACTCGACGTGCCAAGAGAGAATCTAAGAGAGTCAGTGGACACGTGTAGACTCGCCGATTCGCCCTTGTGCACTCACCGAGTCGGGTCAAGTTTGACCATTGACCTTGTTGACTTTAGGGTTGAGTACAGTTGTATTTATGAGAGTATTACTTTATGTGATTAGGCGGAGGCTAGATCACACTTCTTCCGAGTCAGATATTCTCCGAGACATCGAGGTGAGTCTTCTCACTATACATTACCTAGAGTGGTACTATGTGATGACCAGAGGGTCTTATGTGTTATGTATGATATTATGTGCTATGTGATATTTGTATGTTGTATGATGATATAGACCGGACCGGAGGGTCCAACGAGCCATAACCGGACCTAAGGGTCCAACGAGCTATGAGACTGGAGGGTCCCGCTGAGACACATGGACCGGAGGGTCGTATTATAGCCTTGAGTGGCGTATGTGCTGTATGTGGTATTTTGGGGAATTCACTAAGAATTTATGCTTACCGTTGTTGTGTTATGTGTTTCAGGTACTAGTGATGAGCGCGGGAAGGCGCCGGCATGATTCGTACACACATGCATTGGAGTTTTTATAGAGGTTCTAGGGAAAAGTTTTTGTGATAATAACATTTGATACAATGTGTTTGATATTATTTATGAATGAATGAATGTTTTAAAAATGAAAAATTATTTTGAAAATTCACGTTGTTACATACGGCTTACAATGGTAGTATTCTTCGGTGAAACTGGGATCACTTCACACACCGTGTTTCTCGCGGGCAGAACTTCGGCTCGGAAACTCTTTTCTTCTCGGGATCTTTGGACTTCGGGACTTGCTTCGGGTCTTGGGGTGATACCGGGGCTTTGGGGGGTTAAAATTGCACGGAAAACGATGTAATATGGGAGAGAGATGAGAGAATGAGCAACCAAACTCGGCTGGCCCTTCAAATCTATTTATAGGGCAAAATCTGCCCTTGCCACGTCGTGGCACCTTTCTCCACATCGTGGGCTTGGTCGTCACTGCATGCGTCATCGCAAGTTGCATCTGGGGGACTCCTGGAGGTGTCAGAAGACTTTCCACGTCGTGGTATCTGATAGTTTTGGGGTTTCGCGCCCCGAACTTCAGAAATTCATAACTTTCGCATACGAACTCCGTTTTCGACGTTCTTTATATCGACGCGTAGGTGAGATTATGATCTACAACTATTGTTTAGACTCCATTGGCTAATTTTGACTTTATTTTTAATATATTATAAATATATTACTTATATATTATCTTTAGTAAGTCGGGACAGGAAAACTCCGTTATAAACTCATAACTCCTTCGTCTGACGTCCGTTTTCGTCTGTCTTTCCGTCGTTGCACTACTATCGAAGACATATCCGACTCTCGTTTAGATCACTAAGGATAGATATTTATATCTACCTAAAATTCACTATTTACGTCACGCTGGGTTGCGCTGGGTCGTGTCGGTTCTGTCGCAAAACTTCGACAGATCATAACTTCTTCATTATAACTCGGATTTTGGCGTTCTTTATATGTACGGAAACCTTGTGACATATACTACAACTTGGTTAACATTAATACTTCTAAATAATATTCCATAAAAAATCATTTTTGATGCTTATCGTCTCTAAATTGACTAGCCCGGATCTACGGGCGTTACACTTCATTAGTAGACCTTTGTAATAAGCGATGCATATGTTTGTGTGGCCTTGTTGGAACTCCTTTCAATGGGAATGGAGACATTTTCCTGCTAGCTGCACATATAGTAATAAAATTAACGATCAAATGGGACCATTTCAATATGTTGATTTTATGAGTAGGTATGATGTGGTTGAAATAAATGTTCATAGAAGATGACATAGGATACAAGGTTGACACATGAACCACTAATGTAATTTCGTGTTAAATCAGTGACCATTTTGTTATATACTTTGACTAATCTATTAGTATATATGTTCCAGTGATGTTATGTTACAAAAAGATATATGAAAAAGTCAAACATACCAGGAGGATTAGAAAGCAACAATTGGCATAAACTACTAAACATGATTAAATCTCATATACATCAGATAACATTTTAGAATACTAAGTTTCAAAATTCAACTAGACGACAATTGTTACTACTTTTCAATAGATTCATATAAAAAACTATTGTACTAGTTAATATCCTATCATGATCTCACACATGTTTCGTATCAAATCACAACATCTAAATATAATTGTATAAACTAGAGAAGTCGATCAAACATTTCTTTATCATAACGTAAATGGCGCAAAAAATAGAGAATGAGAGAAGATATACTCAATTGGAGTATACTAAATAGAAGCATCACTAACGTAAGTAAAATTCCATTATTAATTTTATATTGCTGATAGTTATAAAAGACATAAGACTAAGAAAAAGAGAGAAGAAATAAAAGAAAGCATACCTAGAAGACAAGGGATACACTTTGATCAGAAACACTGAAAAGACCGAGAAGACGAGAGGAAAGCATGAAGAGCACAGACGTACTATAAATTCTCCTTGACGTGGGCTTTTAATGGGGAAACAAATTTAAAGGGAGTGGATACAGGGAGATTTGTTTTACCGGGGGTGGGGCGGTGAATTTAAAATATTTGAAATACTATTTTGTTAATATAATCTATTTCTAATAAAAGACTCTCTAAACTCCCACATGGCTCCCTTATAAACCTACTCTATGACACGTGTCATGTTTTAGTTCCCTCTGTGTTTTTTTTTTCCCGCCTATTTTAACTTTCCCATATAATGTAGAGTATTCCATAAAATCAGCATGGTTCCCATGCATTCTGTTTTTATCCCAAAAAATCAGGCAAAATATTTAGAATTCCATTTATACTCTCGTAATATCCTATTTTATTTGGAAGATCCTATTAAACATTTAACCCACTCTCTCTCAAGTATCCATTGTTCTTTCTCAACAAACCCTAGCCGTCATCATCATTACCATCGTCTTCTAATGCCTCTTTCCTTTCTCCACCATCACCTCTGCATCTTCTTCTGGCGGTTGCACCTTCACCATTGCATCTACCTTCAAATACTTCTCTTCTATGTATAATACTCCTCCTTCAAATGCCACCCTCTGTTAATTTCAGAATTTATGATTTCAGATTCAAAGGTAAATGAAATCCTCATATTTCAAATCCCTCCCACTTCTTCGTTGGCTTATTATTCTCACACGAGTTTATGTTTGCTATTGCTGAGAAGTAGCCAAATTTTACCACAGTAAGTCATATCCTTACTTAACCATTACGTTGTGTATATTGTTTATGGTTATTCATGTCCACATGTGTAAGATTTTCATGAATAGCCTCTTTTCTTTCATGTATACTTATTATTTTTATTGACTATTGATCAAATATGTAGGTCCAATACTCTTGATTTTTCAATTATTGAAGTGCAGTCTGTGTATGTAAAGGTTTTGGTTTCATTCATTTTGATCTTTTAGAATCTACATTTTGGGTTCTGATTTTATATTGTCTAAGGTGTAATTATGATGAACTTGTGTGTTTTTTTTAGTAAAACCTCAACACTATGTCAGTTTTTATGGTCGTTATTTGATTAAGAGTTTTAAGTTTCAACTAAGAAGGCTCATAAAGAAATGATGAGGGAGGTTCAAGAAATTGTGAGATAGATGGTCTGACCTCTAAGAAATTGCATCAAGCAATAAAGAAATCATGAGATATTATTTTATTAGGTTCTCTCTGAAGCTAAAGGTGAAAACTTTTACTCTATTTCCTCTTTTTGATATTTTTCATAATTATGTGACTTATTTCAGATGAAGTGGCGGCAAAAGAGACCACGATGAATATCCAGGTATGTAGTTGTGTTCAGGGTTTAGCAATGTTTATGTGCTACTTCGGATGAAAATTGATGTTTGGACTGACTACTCTTAATCTATAATTTTGGTTTTAGTTTGTTTTAATTTTTCTGGACAATAAAGAGTTATTGTTCTTGTTTTAAGGGTTTAATTATGATTCTTGAACATCAAAAGAAAAAAAAGAAGATGAGGGCAAAATGGTCATTTAAAAAAATAACAAATAAGATGTGAAAATTGAACATCCAAGTACCAAAAATGTTATAGAATATCAAAATAAGGTTGTATTTGGGTGCGTTAAGAGACGATTCAAAATAGAAAATTTGTGTGCAAGAATTTGTTATACTAAACTGTAGATCAAATAAATTTTAAACAGATTCACTATTCATACTTACATGAACCGAAACTAGCAGGAAGAGTGGTGTTGGATTCGGGGCTAATTTTCCTGCGAGGGTATGACTTCTAATATCAGTAAAGTGGTATGATTGTGCTTCCTGTTCTATCTTTATAATTTTTTTTATTGTGCTTCCTGGTCATTTTTTATATTTTTGACTAAATTCTTTTTGAGGCGAGTACTTTACTTTTGCAAATTATACTAAAATGTTTGAACTTTTGATGTAGTTGGACTTGGAGAAATGAATGATAAACTTCTACATGGTTTATTTTAGCTTCTGATCATGATGTCCAAGCTCTTAGTGTAACTGTATTTGAAGTTAAAATGGTTAATTTGAAGTTTTTATGTAAATGTATTATTATATTTGAAGTCAAGTCAGAGGTGTGGACTAACTTGATGGTAGTTGGTTTTGTAACTAAAAAGTATTTGATTTGATTATCAAGGTTTATGCAGCTGGTATGGACCAATGATGTTTTATTGTCATTTCATTTTGTATCTCAGGTGGATCTCTTTATGAATATCAAATTGGAAGTAACCATATGATTTATTTGTAATTTTTTTTTCATTTCTCATCCGTGGTTTCTACGGGTTATAACCTAGTTATTCTATATATGGTATATTGTATATCGTATCATTCAAAAAAAAAACTTATGTACTTATATATATAGTAAATTAGGAGATAAACCAGGAATAAAGAAAAGGTAATATGAGGTTATATATGGACAGGATTTAAAATATAAAGGAATGAGTCAAAAGTCACATATTAATGAATTTTTGTCAAATAGGTATGTATTTTACTACTTTTTTAAGAAAAAACATAACCAACTAACGCTTTTATCTATCTATCCCACTTTTTTTTGCATTTCCAACTCAGCTCATGTGTTAAAATTGATGATTATTGTGAAATTTGTTTTGGAAAAGTAAGGGTAAAATGGTCATTTTCTGGTTTGACTCTTGTTTTTTTAAATGAATGATGCCACGTGCTTGCAGATATTCAAGCTTTTTTAAGATTTGACATCTTGATGCATTTTATAAGAAAATAACAGTTTATCCTCCATGGTAAAAGCATGATTCATAAATTACGATGATGAGTATCTTATGGGCTCAATTTGAAAAGATGCAATTAGTGTTCTTGATTGTGTGGATCTTGTCTTAAAGCTAACAAAGATTGGACCCCTGCTCTCCCTGAATTAACCGATGCAGTAACTCTTTTCCCTATTGTCTCTCTTTCCATCTAAAATTATGAGTAAAGTATATAATAGACATTAGAAAATATAAATTCTTGTTAATTACATGTAAATGGGACTATTTCTTTCATGGAGTCATCAAGTAGGTTGCTATATCTTTCAATTGGTATATCTTTCAATAATCATAAGTGTTTTACTATTTCTTTAAAAAAAAAACGCAACAACAGTTACTGTAACTTTATTTCGTAGAGGAACCATAACTATAACTTTATGTTAAATAGGGATTGATAAACTAGTAGTCAAAAAAAGTAAAACACTGAAAGGACTATAATACAACTGGCATGGGAAATGAATCATGGAGATAGAATCGATAGCCGAGGGTTCATATTTTTCCTATAATCGACTACTACACTGGTGCTCAGGGATGCGATATGGCTTGAGAGGAACCAGAAATTTAAGGGCTCTCTGTTATTTATTACAGAGGTTAACGTTGGTGGTGGTGGTGGCCGACACGGACATTAACGGTGATGGTCGTTTTAGAGATTATCGGTTGGTGTTACTCTTGAAATCACAATGAAAGAAATTAGATTTTGTGTTACTCGTGAGATCAAAGGAAAGAAATTAGATTTGGATTTGTTAATTTTTTTTATAATATTATTACATGTCGTCTATTAGGTTTTAATAGTTTTAATTTGTTTATTTATTTAATTTTTTTAATATAACTACATGTCGTCTATTAGGTTTTAATAATTTTAATTTATTTATTTATTTATTATTATTATTATTATTTTTATATAAATTGAAAAAAAAATCATATTTGTATAACAATTTTTTATTTAATTCAACCTAAATTCAAGTCAAATTTGGGCACATGTTTTTCATGTGAATAGTCAAATTTGGACATGGACATTAACGGTGGGGTCTGCTTCAGCAACCTTCCCTATTCTTCTTCTTTTCTCTCTCTTTTTTTATTATTATTATTTTTGATAGAAATCGATGGGGTTTTTGGGTTGCTTTTTGATTGGGAATGAAAGAAACACAAACGTTGACCTCTGCCTCTCATTTCATTTATTGGATGTGTTTGTCGATTTCTTTCTACTTAATCCTTCAGGTTGGTTTTTTTTGGGCTTTAGTATGCCTTCCATGTGTTCGATGAAAGTTCTATTTGAACTTTAACTCATACAACTGCTTATCTTGATTCATTGTAACAATTCCTTTTTTTTTTTTTTTTTTTACATTTGGTTGTTTTACTTGCCAACGCTACCCTACAAGCATCTCATCCTACATATTGCTTCAACATGTCCACCGGTTTCTCCTTTTGGTGCCATTATTCTTCAGGTATGTCCTTCATTTAGAATATGTACGTTAATCTTCGTTATTTTCTTTTGTATTTTAATTTTAAATTCATATTTGGGTTTGATTTCAAGGATCAAAAGTTGCTACAACTAATTGAGTATATGAAACTATTAGTAAATGCTATTGATGTTCTTTTTGTTTTTCTTTTTTCCCGAATTGAGATGTTTCTACTGTGATTTGATCGGGGCACGAACAATTCTATCCTGTATATTAGAGTTACACTTAAAGAAACAAAATTACAAACATGCTTAAAAGGTTAGCTGCTATAGACTTGTGGGGAAGGGTACCTAGGCCATTTTGCATGTTGAAATAAGTTAAGAGAGAGTATGGTCAACTGATTTTGATTTTCATGGATGAAAGCTTCTCATTTGAATGTATTATATTCAACTCTAACTAAAAAAAATAGTTTTTTTTTCCTGATATTGATAGCAGTGGAACCATAGATTATGGTGAGTTTCTTGCTGCAACTCTTCACCCTAACAACCTGGAGAGAGGGGAGAATTTGCTTTCTGCTTTTGCATTCTTTGATAACGATGGAAGTGGATACAATGATCCAAGAAATCGATCAAGATAATGTAATAACTTAACTATTTACTAAACTATCATATTATTATTTCTAATATTAGTTATTATAGTTATATTAAATCATAAATTATTATTGATTGTTGCAGGATTGACAAATTGATTTTGGGGAATTTGCTCCGACTATGAGGAAGGGTAATGGTGGAATTGGGAGAAGAACCATGAGAGGTAACCTTAATTTAAACTTAATGTGAACTTGTAGGTGGTGTGTCACCCAAAAGTCAACTGCAAACTAAAGTCAACAGCAGTGAAAAAATTGACATTACTATTGTTATTAGTATTATTTCTTTGTTTTTAAACGAAATGGGGTTAACATTGAACTAGGATATATATATATACATATAAATATATTTGACTTGGTCTTTGTTTATGGGCTATGGTGACTTGGCTACTTGCTACATTCAAAATTGAAAGTCAATCCAAAAATGTGAAGCTTAGATTTGAGCCTAAGGGTAAATGTTTTTATTTATTTATTTTTTTATTATTATTATTTTTTAGCTTGTGACCATATGCCCTAACCATTTGTTTTGACAAATTTTATGCAGGCTTACAATAAGTAACAACGACAGAGTCTTCTCTGCTAATTAAGCTGACTATTTTTGTCTTGGAGCCCTTACAGTGACATGACAAATTATCAAGATAGGTTCTTAAAGTGGCAATCAAAATATGAGACGTTGTTTAGTTCCATCAATACATAATTTGAAACGGATATTTTAGTTCTCAATGGAGTATTATAAAACGAATGATTGGAAAAAAAAAATCTCTTCTACCATGATGTGTTTCTGGTACATGAATCTTTATTTATTTATTTATTCATAATTGGTTCGTTTTCTGCTATTTTATGGTTACTACCGTAAGGGCTATGTTGTAATTTCATATGGTTGGAATATTTGCAGATAGAAACCAAAAAATATAACCGAAAAATGTGATTTTTCAAAAGATCCAAATTTCATGTGGTCAATAATGATGATCATAATATAATTTTGAAAAGGTTTTTCATATTTTTAACAAGTTGTCATGTTTAATCTTTTTGGTATATTGGTCAACAGGAGGATATTCTTCACAAAGAAACCTAATTCAACAAAAGGGACAAAAGACGGCTTTAAGAAACTTTTTGACCCAGGCGGAGCATGGGCTCCTTTTCTAGTTACAATTAAAAAGATGTTATGAATCTAATTACCTTATGATTCAAAACTTTTATGATCCTTAAACTTTAAAACTTGAACCTGCCCTTCAAAAAACTCAAAAATAGTAAAATAAAAACAAGAGAAAATGAAAATAATGCATGAAAGTAAAGATTATTTGACATTAACATAATGCATGAAATGAATGACACCACTCCAAGCTTAAGATTAAACATCTTCATTGATGTTAAGAAAGGGCGAGATCTATATATGGGTTGTTTTGTGTATTTCATTATAAGGGATGTCAAATATGCATCTTTGAAACATAGTATAGACCTTGTTGGAACTTTGCTCTATAAAATTACAATATGGGACTTATCCCACATTGGTGGAAGAGGAAACCTTTCCCCACACCGTATAAGGTTTGTCCCACTCATTTATTCAAATGGACCAAGTAATGGGTTAAGCAAATTGGGTTTGGGTTGTGGTGTTGGACTAGTCTAATTGGGCTAGTAGTAGGTTTGGATTATTAAATATTAACGGTCAAAGATAGGGCCTTGGGCCTTTGGGCTCTTCTTGACTAAATAATATTTTTTAATATATATAATCCGAAATTAATTAAATTCAGTGAAAAACAAATTCTGATAAATTCAAAGCCTCGGGTTGTCTCTTGAGAATCGTCTTTGTTTATTGTCTTTGGCTAGACTTCATGATTCTTTCTTCTTTGTGGATTATTTTATGTTAGATTGACCTCAGTTTGGCTTGGAAACCACTCTTTAGCTTCCAACTTTCCAACCAATGCAACTAATTGCTCAATAGCTTTCTCGAGATTCTTTAAACTCGCCTGGGTATCCTGTATGTATTGTTGTTGTGTGATCACGAGATTCTTCACAATATCCTCTAATGACTCACATGTGCTACTCGCTTGAGGTGTGGGTACTGCAAGTTGCGGGTGTTGAGGATGAATATCCTGTTCTTGAGGTCGATTTGGTGGTGTCTGTTGAGATTCTTGTGGTGATGGTTGTTGATTACTTAAGTTAGGACTCGGATTATCATGGGGTTTCATATATTCTCGCACATTTGATATAATCCTGAAGAAGACATGCTAAGATTGGAAAAGATAACCAATATTAACCTAGAGAATCAATGAAGGAATGATTCTTGTAATTAAGACAGCCTCATTGGAGAACTGAAGATGAATAAAAGATTGTGTATAAGTTGGGGCTAGCTCACTTGGCTGATATGGAGTAATGGAAGTTTAAAATAACAAGTAATTAGGAGGTCTTGGTTCAATTCCAGAGAGAAGAGAAAAATATATAATTATTTATCGTTTCAAAATAATAATAATAATAAAATAAAAGATTGTGTAATGTTAGAAAAGTCTTATTATTTTGTCATGGTTTATGAAAAAATCATAATTTTTATTTTTTGAATAGAAACTCTTGATTATCTATTATTTTTCCAAAATTAACAGAAAAGTCCTTATTTTTGTAATTGAAAATAATAAATTATCATGTAAAATTAGATAATCGAGATTCATCTATTCAAAAATAAAAGTTGAGATTTTTCATTATGTATGAAAAAAAATTTGAGACTTTTCTAACAGTAACCCTATTAAGTTAAAACTAATAAAAATAAGAAATCCCAAATATTTAGCATAACTACTTAATTTGGAATATTTCATAGAATTTTACAAATTTTTACCCTAACATTGAATCCATCTTTTGCACTGGTTTCTACAAACATACACCCGAATTTACGAGCTTGATTGTCTCCTTCTTCTATTGATACTTGCCTGTTTGACCACAAAAATTGGTAGACCAAAAAAAAACTACCATCTTAAATGAATAAATTTAATCCGATTAAAAAGTAATGACACACCTTTTGTCAACAAGGTCGGTTTTGTTCCCAACAAGGACTATAACCGCATCATTTCCACGCTTTGTACGCACATCCTCTATCCACGTTGAAATGTTCAAATATGACTTTCGATCTGAAATGCAACAAATTAGGGTAACTTTAAAATCATAAAGGGATTATGCTACAAATAGTCATTCTTTGGGGTCAAATACCAAATTTTAAACATAAAAAATTGTATTTCCAGATATAGACATAGATTCTGTAGAGCACCATCTAAGGGCTCCGCGGAATCGACTTAATCTCCTATTGTACGGACGTGTAAATAATGTTATTCTGTGAAAATGACAAAGAAAATATATTGTTTGATAATGTGAAAACGTTCAATCTTACATAATTATTGTCATTATCACATATTCTCACTAATTAAATCATCTATAAGGTTATTGTAGATTTTTTTTTCTTATTCTCATTCTGTCATAATGTTTGAGTCATATTCTGTACGAATGAAAATGAGTGAAAAATGATGTGTGAGAACAAAAATGAATAAAAAAATAGTGAGAATGCATGAAAATTGCTATAGTTGTGCGAGGTTGAACATATTCACATTAATAAACAACATATTCTCTTAGTAATTCTCATAGAATAGCATTGTCCACACGTCTGCACAATATATATATATATATATATATATATATATATATATATATATATATATATATATATATATATATATATATATATATATATATATATATATATATCGATTTAATCTCCGAGGAATCGATGTGACAAAAAAAATCTGAAGAACAATTCCTCGGAGGTAGCTCTGCGGATTCGTTCTTCAGATTTTTTTTTTTTTTTTTTTTTTTTTTTTTTTTTGCCATATCGATTCCTCGAAGATTAAGTTGATTCTACAGTGCATTTGGAGGATGCTCTGCGGAATCCATGTCTATATATAGAAAATATGATTTTTTATGTCTAAAATTTGAAATTTGCACCCAAAAAGTGACTATATCGATCCATTTCCCAATCATAAATAGGAGAAACTGTGACGCTTATCATTAAAAGAACATGTAATACTTGTTGAGGTAGGTGCTACCACTTACTGGTAACATCATATACAATAACTATGTATGATGAATCTGCAATATAACTTGGAATCAGATTCCTAAATCTCTCTTTCCCACCAGTATCCCTGAAATGTGTTTAGATGTAATGAAATAATGTATTCAACGTAAAGGTTATTTTCATATACTTGTTGGCCAAACTCGCAATCTCCCAATATACATCCACATTACTTCATATACAAATGATAAGTGAGCGAGTTAATAGAAACAATTAGCAATTAAGAACATACCAAAGTTGTAACCGAACTGCAAAATCTTCAAGGTGCACTGTTTTCGACAAGAAATCAATGCCAATTGTAGGCTGCAATATTAAACACCTTAATTTAGAGAAACAAACTTCAGAATTATTCTAGATTAATCTGCATAACCTGTATGCTTGAAATTATTCATCTAAATATCGAATAGTGCAAGTTAGTTAACCTCTTCGATTAACACATATTATAGGAAAAAATTAAACCCCGTAACATATCATATTGTAAGTCTCTCATGAACTCATCCATGACTAAATTTAAAAATTATATATAAGGGCTCATGTATGACCTTTAGTTAACCTTATAGTAATAAGAACACAATCATGCTTTGATGCTCATCACTAGCTAGTAAGTGGTGCATATATTCAATGCTCAGATATGCTAACGATCTAACCTGACCCATGATCCATAAGCTAATAATTTGTTACAGGAACCATAATCAAACTATCAACATGTTTATTCAACTCTTCTCATAATTAAAAAATGAGAAATAACTTATAATATAAACTAAGATTCAAGGTTCTTTGTTTATGGCTATTGTTCTTGCAATATTTTGTGTACACAGTTTTTATCAATCTAACCTCAATTCTAAACAAGTACACCCTGATCCAATAACAAAATTCCAACCGAACCACATGTCTAAATAATATCCACATATGATTACCACAAAACATAGCATGAATCCGGCTGAACTGTACCTGATAGGTGCTGTCGAATTTGTCATAAGTAAATCTGATAATAATGCTGGTTTTGCCGACGGATTCATCGCCCAAAACTGTTAACTTGTATTTGAGAAGGGTTGACACACCCGCCATTGATGAGTTCTTTCAAATCACGATCAAAGCGATCAGATCTCAAATTTTTGATGAAAACTGAAATGTGAAAGAAGATGGAAATTCGGAGGAGATAGAAGATGAATTATAAAATAAGGTTTGAGTTGGGAGAAAAAAAGCGCCAACTATGAGAATTCAGACGACAAGCTTAAACCTCGCTCATGATTTCTTGTTTAATGACTTGCAAAGAAAGATTGACGAAATTACATATATGGTCTCCGTACTTTATAAAAAAATCACAGGTTCCTATTTTTTATGATTATAGTCCCTATGGTTTAAGTTTGTTGCATGAATGGTCCTTATGTTTTCATTTTTTTTACAAATTAATCTAAAATTGCTATTTTACCGAGAGTTCTTATTAATTTTATTCTTTTTATACTTTAGTTTAATTTAATAGAAAGTTATAGTTTTAGTCCATGTCGTTTACACAAATTTGCACTTTCGGTCTATTTTTTGAATTTTGGACATGGTTCCTATCTAAGCTAAAACTTGTTATTCTTCTCTTTCAGATGTCAACTCCTAACGATGCTTCTTGTTCCTCCTCCAACAATAACAACTTCTCTCTTTTGAACATCTACTCGAGGGTTACTTTTGATGGCACCAAGTATAATGATTGGATGTGTAACATCAAAATGACTCTACGCTTCGAGGACAAAGAGTATGTGCTCGAAAAGGAACTTCTTGAGATTGATGAAACCAAAGCTACTGTCACAGAACTAGCTAAGTATAGTAAGCACTACAATGATGCAACCAAAGTGGCATGCATCATGGTGACTACTATGACTCCTGAGCTCCAAAGGTTCTATGAGGATTACTGGACGTAAAGATGAACAATGACTTGATGGAAAAGTACCATAAATGACCTCGTCAAGAGAAGTATGAGGTAGTAAAGTCCTTCATCACTAGCAAGATGAAAGATGGAGAGTCCGTCAGTAGCCACATGTAAAGAATGCAACGATACGTGGGGCGCTTGCTAAAGCTGAATGTGAAATTTGATGAGGAATTGGCTATTGATATAATCTTTCACTCATTGCCCAGTTTTTATGATCAGTTTATCCTAACTTGTCATTTGAACAACCAAGAGACCACATTGGCTCAACTTCAAAAACTCCTGCGAACTGTTGAAGTAGGAATGAAGGGGAAAAGTGTTGCCTCCACCCCTGTTGTTGCTCATGTCTTGGCCATTAGGCGTGGAAAAGGGAAAAAGAGGAAAGGTCCTCCTAAACAGATTTGAAAAGTAAAGTACCAAGCTAGGTCATCAAGCAATAAACCCAAAAGGAAAGGCCAGTTCTGATGCTCCCCCCACCTCTGATCCTAAAGAGGCTACTTGCTTTTACTGCCACGAGAAAGGGCATTGGAAACGAAGTTGCCCTAAGTACTTGAAAGACATAAAGGATGGAAAGTTGAAGCCAACCTCGAGAGGTATTTACACTATCTTATCTAAAAACTCATCATATTCTCATTCTTGGGTCCTTGATACAAGATTTGGTTTTCACATTTGTTCTGATTTACAGGGGCTAAGAAAAAGTGAGGATGTGGAGCAAGGGAGAATGAACTTGATCATGGGCAATAGGCGATCGTCACCTGTTACCTAGATTGGAGTTTATAACTTAGTGCTTAGTAGTGGGTTATGCTTGGATTTGAATAATTATTGCTACTCATCATAGATGACATGAACCATCATTTCATTTCGTGCTTTATATAAACAAGGTTTTGAATATTCTTTCAATAATGAGAATGGAACTATTTATGATTTTAAAAATGGTGTATTTTATTTTAAAGCTTTACCTTGTGATGGCGTGTATGAAACTGTGATGGTTGTAGACAACTTAGGTAATAGTGTTTTACAAATTGATTCGTCTAACGGTTTAGACAAAGCATGCTTGTGTCATTGTCGTCTTGGACATGTCAACAAGAAACGCATCGCCCAACTCCAAAAGGATGGAGTGTTGGAATCATTTGACTTAAGTTCGGATGATACATGCGAATCTTGTTTACGACAAAATCACATTTCATTGGTTCTTGTGAAAGAGGTGAAGGATTTTTGGATCTCATACACACAGATGTGTGTGGACTCTTCAGATCCACCATAAGGGATGCAAATTGATTCTATGTGACTTTTACTGATGATTATAGTAGATATGGTTATATCTACTTAATCAAGCATAAGTCAGAAACCTATGAAAGTTTAAAGAGTTCAAACAAGAAGTCGAGAATCAATTGGGCAGGAAGATCAAGATGCTCAAATCAGATAGAGGTGGTGAGTATCTTAGTATTGAATTCCATGACTACCTCAAGGAATGTGGAATAGTTTCACAATTGACACCTCCTAGGACGCCACAACGTAATGGTGTGGTTGAGAGGCGTAGTCAAACCCTGTTAGACATGGTTCGTTTCATAATGAGTCGAGCTTCACTTCCAATCTCATGGTTTGGGGTTGTGAAGCTTTCGTTAGACGAGAGACTCACGAAAAGAACGAAAAGCTTGAACCTCGAAGTGGGAGATGTATTTTTGTCAGTTAACCACAAAAGTCCTTTGGATATTTGTTTTATAGACCTAGTGACAACATGGTTTTTGTAGCACGAAGGGGAGTCTTTCGCGAGAGAGAGCTCATATGCAAAGAGGACAGTAGGAGTACAATTGATCTTAAAGAAATTCAAGAGTCAAACGATGAAGGAACCTCTGAAAATGCTATGGCTCAACCTAAGGAATAAATTCCAGTTGAACCAATTGACAAGTCGTTACCTCCTAGACGTTCCAGCAGAGTTAGAATATCAGCCGAGTTTTATGGTTTCCATATTACTACACATGGTGATACGTTTATCAGTGATAGTAAACTGGTAAATTTAGATGAACCTTCTAACTACATCAAATTGATGGCGGGCCTTGAGTCTGCCAAGTGGAAAGAGGCAATGGACAGTGAGATCAAGTCCATGTATGACAACCAAGTTTGGAATTTGGTTAACAATGTACCAGGTCGGAAGACGGTTGGGTGCAAATGTATCTTCAAGAAGAATACCAACATGGATGGAGAGGTACACACTTTCAAAGCTCGACTGGTTGCGAAGTGCTTTAATAAAACCCCAGGGGTTGACTATGATGAGACCATCTCACCAGTAGCTAATATTAAATTTATTAGGGTAATTCTATCCATAAATGCATTTCATGACTATGAAATTTGGCAGATGGATGTCAAAACCGCTTTCCTTAATGGGAAGTTGGCTGAGGATGTTTACATGAGTCATCCAGAGAGTTTTGTGGATGCAAGATACCTCAATAGAGTGTGTAAGCTTGAGAAATCAATATATGGGTTGAAACAAGCTTCTCGCAGATGGAATCTTTTCTTTGACGAGAAAGTTAAAGAGTTTGGCTTCTCTATAAGTGAAGATCAATCTTGTGTATATGTCAAAGTTAGTGGGAGTATAATGACCTTCCTGGTATTGTATGTTGATGACATACTTCTCATAGGAAACAACATTCCAACTTTGAAAGAAGTTAAGTCTTGGCTTGGAAAGTGTTTCTCTATGACGGATCTGGGAGAGGTTGCCTATATTTGAGGGAAAAGAATTTTAAGAAACAAGAGTAAAAGACTACTTGGACTTAGTCAAAGTATGTATTTGGATAAGGTGTTAAAACATTTTAGCATGGAGAATTCCAAGAAAGGAGAATTGCATATCCAGAGTAATACCAAACTGAGTAAGTCTCCGAGGTCAAGTACTGATGTAGAGATAGCAGAAATGAATCGAGTTCCATATGCTTCCACCATTGGATCGATCATGTATGCTATGACATGTACTCACCCTGATATGGATTTTGCTTTGAGCATGGTTGGTCTATATTAGGGAAATCCGGGTAGAGATCATTGGATAGCGGTCAAGAATATTCTTAAGTATCTGGGAAGAACTAAGGAATGGGTCCTTGTGCTTGGTGGAAGTGATGACTTAAGAGTAACTAGGTATAGTGACACCAGCTTTCAGACAGACAGAGACAACTTCCGTTCTCAATCTGGCTGAGTGTTTACCTTTAATGGAAGAGCAGTGACTTGGAAAAGTTCCAAACAGGATAATGTGGTTGATTCTACCTGTGAATCAGAGTACAAATCAGCAAGAGGAGCTTCAAAGGGCGCTATATGGTTGAAGAACTTCATCGGAGACCTTTGAGTTGTGACAGCCATAAAGGAGTCAATGGATATTTTCTGTGATAATGAAGGAGTTGTTGCCTTGACAAAGGAACCGAGATATCATGGCAGATCGAGACATATCGACAGAAAATAGCATTTTATCAGACATAGAGTAGAAGAACGACACCTCGATGTGAAGAGGGTATCATCATAAGAGAATCTTGTAGATCCCCTCACAAAAGGTCTAAGTAGGGTTAATCATGTTCAACATGCAAGGAGCATTGGTCTGAAAAGATGATATTAGTTTTAGTAGTTAGATAGATATTTAGAAACTTGTAACAAAGTAAATGTAATTGGAATTTGATGATTAAATAATGGATATTTATTTATGATTATTGCTTACTATCTTTTGTAAATTGTTTATTATTGTGTTTCATTTTGCATGGTTTACTTCCCAAATAATTAGATTATTCAAACATCCACAGTCGATCATACTTTTGGAAGTAAGTAATGAATCAAGACTGTCATCAATTTGATTGTAGATTGTCTAAATAGTTTTAGACATAGCAATGGCTTTGTTGCAATATTCATGAGTACTTTCAAATTGGGATTTAAGTATTGATTTAACCTACGCTCATAGAATTACTTCATGGAATTTATCACTAGTAATTCTAAGACGATAATATCTTATAATCTTTAAACGGAGATATATGAGTTGTTGTTTACAAGTTGATTATGCATTGATAATGTGTAAACTCATCAGTAACTTGATGTTATAACACACAATGTTGTGTGTGATTTGATGAGTAAATAGTACAATCATATAAGTCAAAGTTTATCTATTCCTTTTGCCCTAACGGGAAAAACGATATCTTGGGCCTCTCAATGATTTGGTTTTGACTTATAGTATTGGGCCCGACCACAACTAAATTAATGTGTTCGATTAGTGGTTCTTTGTCATTACACATCAGAAATTGGAAAACAAAGTATTGGACAATGATATTGATTATATTCCATGTCATTTTTCCACATGATATCTTGTAGAATGGAGGATTATATGTTCACTTATCTTAGAACACATAACTGACTGGGTTAAAGTTCGTCAGCGACTTTACGAGCTACAATTTGCTAATCAGTTTTTGAAGTTATACTGACAACTATGGTTATTAGACTTATCCAAGTGGGAGACTATTGGATTAGGTGTCTAAGCCCGTAACTATAATTGGTATATACTTGAATTGATAGTAGAATAGTCCTTTTGGGTTGCCCTCATAACTAGCAACTAGACAGGATGACTTTTGGAGAGAGGTTGGATTTATTATTTTATTATTAAATTGAAATAAATAATTTCTTAATATATTATGAGAATAATATATTAATAAGAAATTATGATGTTTAATTAGTATTTAATTAGAAATTAATTGAAATTAAATTTGGGATTAAAACAATTAATTAAAAGTGTAGGGGTTAAAGTGCAATTGTTCAATAGTTGAGCAAGAGGTTCCAGAACCTTCCTAGGGAAGGCTTAGACGGTTTTCCTAGGGATATTCTAGGGTTTCTAGAATATCCCATGTGGATAATTAAGGAGTTGGATAATTAACTAATTTGAATTAATAATATTATATTCAAATTAGGGTTATCCAAGGCATCCTATCTGCACTATAAATAAACCCATTTGCCTTACAATTTTTGGCCACTAGAGAACCTATAAGGATAGCCAAAAATCTCAAGTTGTCTTTCCTCTCTTCTCTCTCATCCTCGTGCTTGTTTTTGGTGTGATCTATTAGAGGCGTGACACTTGTGACGCTTGCTCTCAAGGTTCAAGAAGAATTGGATTTTGATTGTTATTGCTACATAAAAATCAAAGGTATGTTTACTAACCCTAGTTATGATTTTCAAAAATAATATAGATCTCCTAGGGTTTTCTATTTGATGTTTAAATGTTGTATGTTCAATTAGAGAAAACATAGATCCAAGAATTAGGGTTTCATGCACACATAAGTTTTTGTTTGTTATGCTCAAAACCCCTCACTTTCCTCATTTGTATCCACTTGAAAGAAGATAGCTTGCCAATGTGTCATACCATGGCCTAGGAGGTTGTCTTAGAAAGACTTCTTGAAGATCTCTATGTAGAAAGGCAGTCTTGATGTCCATCTGGTAGAGTTTGAAGTTTTTGAAAAAGGCAAAAGCTAGAAACAGACAAATTGCTTCAAGTCTTGCAACTGGAGCAAATGTTTCATCATAGTCTAAGCCTTCAAGCTGACAAAACCCTTGAGCTACAAGCCTAGCTTTGTTTTTTATAATGATTCCATCTTCATCCATTTGTTCCTGAAAAACCCAACGAGTGCCAATGATAGTCTTTCCTTGAGGTTTGGGAACAAGAGTCCACACATGATGACGTTCAAATTCAGTTAACTTATCTTGCATCGCCTTAATCCAGTCAACTTCTTTCAAGGAATCAACAATATTCTTTGGTTCGATCATTGAGACGAAGTTTACAAATATGCAGAAGTTGTTGTTGACTCTATTGCGAGTGAGAATCCCAGAATTTACATCTCCAATGATTTGAGATTCAGAATGATTTTGAAGGATTTTTTGATTAGAACTTTCATTTGTATTGCTATGGGCAGATACTTCCTGATTTGATGATTCAGCTTCTTCAGGGAGAACAGACTGATCTTTACAGATAGTTTGAGAACTTATTAATTTATCAACATTGGGAACAATGGGATCAACATCATTTGACAAGAGCTCAGGAACATGTTCTGGAGGACTATAAGTAAGTTCATTCAAAATTGACGAGGGGTGATCAAATCGATCATGAATTAATGAGTCCTCAGCAAATGTGGCATGAATTGTTTCTTCAACAATTTTCATTGAAAGATTAAATACTCTAAAAGCCTTGGATACACTGGAGTATCTTAGGAACACTCCTTTATTAGCTTTAGCCTCAAACATCGAATGTTGATCTCTTTGATTCAAGATGTAACAAACACATCCAAATAAATGAAAATAAGAGATGTCTAGTTTCCTTCCTTTCAGTAGCTCATAAGCAGTTTCCCCGTGACGTTTAAAAATAATAGAACGGTTTTGGGTATAACACGATGTATCGACAACTTCAACCTAAAATGACGATGAAATACCAGCTTCAACAACCATAGTTCTTCCGGTTTCAATGAGAGTTCTATTTCTTCTTTCTGCAATAACATTTTGTTGGGGAGTTCTAACTGCCAAAAAGTTCTGAGAGATTCTTGAGACTGAGCAAAAATCTTCTAGAGAGGATCTTTTTAATTCAGTTCCATGATCACTATGCAATTGCCTTACTTTGTGATCATAGAGGACTTCCCATTACTTAATGAGAGAAATGATTTCATCAGCAGAAGGACTTTTCTTTCTTAAAAAAAACTACCCACGTAAACCTTGAAAAAACATCCAAAATGACAAGAGTATAATTCTTCTCGGCTCTTGACTTAATCGGAACTGGTCCAAAAGGTCCATATGAAGAAGATGAAAAGGTTTAATGATTGAAGAACAGGACTTTGGCTTGAATGAAGACTTGGTTTTCTTCCCTTTCTCTCATATTGAGCACAGTTTGTCCTTGACAAATTGCATCATAGGAATTCCTCTCACAAGTTGATTCCCTTCCATCCTTGAGATGTTCTTAAAGTTCATATTGTATAGCCTTTTGTGACAGCTAATTTAGAGGAGACTGCTCACGAGAGAAGAAGCAATGACAAAGAGAGTTGTTAGCAGAAAACATATCCAGAATATAGATTTCGTTTTGTCGAATTGCAGTAAGAACAGTGATGATCTTTTGACCAACAACTTTTCCTTTTCTCTTGTTAAAAAGAACTTCATAGCTCGTCACATAGTTGACTGATAGAAATGAGATTATGTTGAAGACCATTCACATAAAATACCTTCTTAAAAAACATAATTGCACTTGATGGATCCATATCCCTTTGTATCTCCTTTGCCATTATCTCCATATGTAACTGATAGACTATCCTTCTTTATGAAATCTTCCAAGAGAGACTTGAATCCTGTCATATTTCTTGAGCAGCCGATGTCTAAATACCAAATATACTCTATACACTAAGTCCATATATATATATATATATATATATATATATATATATATATATATATATATATATATACATACATACATACTAAATATACACACGCCCATTTGCAAAGGATCACTAAGAAAAGATGTTATAACAATCATCAGGGAGACAGTTTAATGAGTTTCCCTTTTTGATCCACTTATCATTTCGATTCATGATATTATCAGGGTGAACGGTGTTCTTTTCAAAAGTGCACTCACTGACTTTTTAAGAGGCGTCACCACAATGATAACAAACTTTAATTCCAGGATTCTTTCCTTTAACATTAGATTTTGATTTCTTTTCAACTGCTGAATCTGAAGAACTTTGATTATTTGATTTAAGAATTCTTGATTTGGTTCTAGAATAAGGAATGTTATCAATGGTATAATCATATACCACCTTGTCATGAGAATCATTATCCTTTGAAGAGTTATCTGGAGTACAAGGCTCTGATTCATCTTCAGGTTCAGAATTGCTAACTGAGGACTGAGGAAACATGTTAAGAATTTTTTTTTACATAATGAACTTCACTATTACATATAGGAAACTTTAGCAAACTCATAGTGGAGGGAAGAACATATTCACGATGATAAGGTTGGAGAGAAGGATCAAGAGCAAATAATTTAGAAACACATTTAATAATTCCATTAGAATCAGTACAATAGTGAGTATTGATTAAAGTTTGATTTATAAAATAAGAACTCGCAAATCTACTCTTAAATTCTTCTTTTAAGCAGTCAGCTTTATAAAAGGTTTGTTTAGTTTCAACGTTGGTTAAAGAAACAACTGATGGGCTTTGAGCATAACATCAATCCTATGGTGTTCATGCAACCCTAATTACTTGGATCTGGTTTTTCTACTTTGAACATGCAATAAACTTCCAAGACTTACAAACCCTAGATCTAGCATACAATTAATCATATTAACATAAAATAGGGTTTAGATCTAACATTTGATTGTTATATAGCAATAACAATCAATCCTTAGCTTCAGAAAGCTTAGTGCCTCAAGTGTTGCACCTCTAATGGAGTCACAAACACCACTAAGCAACAAGAATGAAGAGGGAAGAGAGGGGAGGCACAAAAAACGACTGGAAACCCTAATCCAAGTGTTCAACACGTTTTTGGTGCATAGAGGGCCTTTATATACATGTAGGCTATTAGGGTTTACAACTAGGAAACCCTAATCTGGTTGCTTAAGCCCTAAGCAGCCCATGGACCCCTTTAACATATCCCTTGGACGAATTCTTAATGGGCTTCCCATAGAATTCGTCCAACCTATATTATTTAGGTAATCATAGCCCAATTGTAATAATCTTATAGTTTAATTAATCTCTTTTAGCCACAAAGTTAATTATTAATCAATTCTTGACTAATATTAATTAAACAATATGATTTTTCCTTTAATATATTATTCTTATAATATATTAATAAATCATAATTAAACCTTTCTCTCCTTAATTCATTCTACATATTGCTATGGTGAAGGCAACCCAAAAGGACCATGCTCATAATCGGGTCAAGTACATACCAAAATAGTTATGGATTTAGACACTAATCCAACAATAACACCTTCTATACGACCTCCAAGAATTTTCTTACACTAATCTGGAATCTTAGCATTAATGATTCTTATGACATTAAAGTGAGAGGATACCCAATAATTCAAAATAAGTTGAGTGCGATTAGCATGATCAACAAATTTTTCTTTTTCAATGTGAAAAAAATTATTGGTTAGCGAGATACAAGTGTTTTCTTTTTTTAAAACAGAAAGAGATTTTTCTAGAGAGGATAGTTTTTCTTTGAGAATCTTTAGCTCAAGACTGAGAGAGGATTTTTCTTTATTTGAGAAAAATAAATTGAAACAAAAGAGATCCATCGTGTCATCTTTTTCGATATAATCAATAGAGGAAAGATTAACATGATTATTTACCTGATACGTTGACGTATCGTCCCATTTTGACTTGAGGTCTTTAGCATTGTAAGGAGAATCAACGTTAAGGATCCCAACATTGTCATGTGAAGTGTCGGTGTGAGATTCAACAATCTGAGCCATGAGTCACTTAACTTCATCATCTGAAGAGTTTTCTTTTTCAAAAGCAAAAGATAGAGTGGTCATCATCTCTTGATCAGTTGAGTAGTTTTAGACCAAACGATAGACAGGAAAAGGGAGTGAGTTTCCAATAGAAATTCTCGCCTTTACATCGAGATTCAACATCCTTTTCTCTTTCTTGTTATAACCGGGAACAGATTTCCCTTTCAGCTTACTGCCAAATGCACCATCGATGGATGATTGATGCATAACGGATATAGGACCTTTGTTGACGATGTCGAGCATATTAAAATCCTTGAACTCTAGAACTTCCATGGCCTTTGATTTTTAATCAGAGAAGTTGTGTTTTTCAAATGGAGGGGACTTGTTACAGACAGTTGACTTTGGAATGAAAGAAGTCGACATGATTATTTGAGTGTATCACAAACCCGCTATGATACCAATTGAAGGTTTGTATCGATCGGATACACTTCAAGTGTGAATAACAAACGTAAAACTAATCTAAGGAAAATAATAAACAGAAAGTAAATAACAAAGAAGTTCTCCAATTTGTTCTTTCACCAAGAATGAGTTTTGTCTTTAGATGATTGACACAAAGCCACGATCACAACACTAGGATTCTCCATAATGTTGTATATATACTAATATATACATGTATATCCCTTGATTGAAGGGATTGCTTCTAATCTATACTAAGAAAAATCTTATCACAAAAATATTGGATCAATGATATTAATAAAACTTTGAATTATCATCAATTGGTATACTTCATTTTTCATTAATAGGTTACAAACAACCACAAATAAATAGTATAATTCAAAAGGCTAACTACCAATGCTGATAAAAAGGGAAACAAAGATAAAGACCAAATAAAACATGATAATCCAATAACCGGATAATCATTAAAAGATTATCAAAACCTTTACTCCCCCTCAAGTTGACACATGGATATTTCGAATGTTCAACTTGACAAGTAGTGACTGTAACCTGTTAGAACCAAGAGGCTTGGTAAGCAGATCCGCTAGCTGAGCTTGAGTAGCAATACAAACAGGAGTTATTTCTTTAGACTATACTCTCTCTATCTCTCTCTAACAAAAAAGCAATCCATTTCAACGTGTTTGGTTCGTTCATGAAAGACCAGATTATGAGGAATATGATGAGCATACTCATTATCACACAAGAGAGGAGTGGGCTTGTCAACGCAAACGCCAAGTTCAGAAACTAACCATTGAACCCATAATATCTCACTGATTGTAGTTGTCATGGCACGATACTCTGCTTCTGCAGAAGATCGAGAGACTACCGATTGCTTGCGAGATTTCCATGACACTGGTGTACCACCCAACATGAGCAAATAACCAGTTCTTGAACGCCTGGAGAAGGGACAACATAACCAGTCAAAATCACTATAAGTAAGTAACTCTGGTCGTCCATCCTTGGGAAGAAGAATTCCTTGTCCTAAAGTAGGGATGAAAGTGGGTCCAAACCCGTACCGGATGGACCCAGACCCTGAAAACCCGGAACCGGTTAACGGGATTTTGTAGAACCGGAAACCAGACCGGTATATAGGAACCGGTTCTGGTTCGGTTCCGGGTAAAGTGGGTCTAGAACCGAAAAACCTGGAAACTTCAAAGTGGGTAGGTTGGAACCAGATAAAGTGGGTTTAGAACTGGAAAACCCAGAAAAACCGGAATTTTTTCATAATTACTTACTACTTAGTGGGTTGAACTTTGAAAATTTTCATATTGATATCCCGACTTTGGGGGATTGTAACTCATTGACATCGAAACCAAAATTAACAAAATTATAGTCTAAAATCATGTACAAACTCTAAAATACACTCTGGAAAAACCTGCGTGTCAATCCAACTTTAAACGAATGAGATATATACTTGTGTTAATATTTTCACATAATACAAAGTAGAAAAACAAATAGCTGAAAAGTTGAAAATTTTCAGTTTTGATATCCCGACTTCGGAGGACTGTAAATCAATGAATGTTAAACCAAAAATGACAAAATTATAGTCTAAACTCATGTACAAACTGTAAACTAGAAGTTGAAAAAAACCACATGTCAATCTGACTTCAAGCGAATTAGATATGCATGTTTTAAAACTTTCACCGAATACAAAAAAACTGAAAAACTAAAAACTTCCAGCTTTGATATCTTAACTTTGGAGGACTGTAAATCAATGAATATAAAACTAAAAATGACAAATTTATAGTGTAAAGTCATGTACAAACTCTAAACTACATGTTGGAAAAAAAACAGTATGTCAATTGGAGTTGAAACGAATAATATATGCATCTTTTAAACGTTTCATAAAAACCGGTTCCGGCCCTAAAAGTGGTTCCGGTTCCAAAAACCGGTTCCGGTTTTTAGACCCGGTATACCCGGACCCGATGGACCCAAACCCGGATTACCCCGAACCCGGATAAAGCCAATTTTTAAACCCGGAACCGGACCCGGTTCTAACGGTTCCGATTCCGGTTCCAGTCCGGTTTTCTGGTTCTAAATCTCATCCCTATCCTAAAGTAGTTTTAAGATAACGTAAAACCCTCAAGGCTGCGTTCCAATGAATTTGACAAGGATCAGATACAAATTGGCTTAAAACATTAACTGAATAAGTAATATCTAGTTGTGTTGCTTGCAAATATAGTAGTCTTCCAACCAATCGCCGATACAAATTAGCATCAACTTTCTCTTCCTTTTCACCTTTGTTTAATTTGAGATTTTGTTCCATTAGGAACTTGCTTGGACGGCACCCTTGTTGGATTACTGTCTAAGTCCATAACTATTTTGGTATGTACTTGACCCGATGGTGCATGGTCCTTTTGGGTTGCCTTCACCAAAGCAACTTGATAGGATGAATTATGGAGAGAAAGGATTAATTATCATTTATTAATATATTATTAGAATAATATATTAAAGGAGAAATCATATTGTTAATTAATATTAGTCAAGAATTAATAAGAATTAAGTTTGTGGCTAAAAGACATTAATTAAACTTAAGGGACTAGAACTGTCAATTGTGTGATAGTTGAATATTGGGCTAATGGACTCCGTATTAGAGGGGTGCACGAATTCTATGGGGAAACCCATTAGAAATCGCCCTAGGCCTCTAAGGAGGGAGTCCATGGGTTGCTTAGGGCCTAAGCATCCAAATTAGGGTTTCCTTGTTAGATAACCCTAATAGCCTCACTATTTAAAGGACCCTTGAGACTAAAAAACGTGGTGAACTTATTCCTTAGGGTTTCCACACGTTTTGGACAGCCTCCCCTCTCCTTATTCTTCATCCTCTTGCTCTTGGTGTTTGTGAACCATTAGAGGAGTGACATTTGTGACTCTAAGCTTTCTAAAGTCATTACAGGGAGGATTTGAGATTGTTATTGCTACATAACAATCAAGGTAAGATCTAAAAACCCTTTCACATGTTAATATGATTAATTGTATGCTAGAACTAGGGTTTAAAGTCTTGGATGAAATGCATGTAGAATAGAGAAACCTAGATCCAAGCATTAGGATTGCATGAGCACATAGGATGTTCTTATGGCTAAAACCCAAAAGTGGTATTAGAGCCTTGATTGGTTTCTATTGTATTGATGCTTATTTGATCGAAATTATCACTGAAAATCGAAATTTTTTGCTTCTGAGTGTTTGACTCGCCGAGTCAGCTGTACTCGACGAGTCCAGGTCCAGACTCGACGAGTCAAAGGGTCTGACAGCTCGTTTTCACGATATTCTTCCTGTTTTAGCTTTGGATAGTTACCATAAACATGTTTTTGTAATAAAATCTGAATTTTATCAATATTTGGTGATTATCCTTACCAAAATAGAAGATAATTGTCAAAATTTAGATAATCATTTGTTTTATTAGATAAAGTTTGATTATTTAATTTAGATTTGAATTATCTTGTGAAAAAGTTTAAATTTTCCCCCTTTAGATTTTATAGTTTAAATTTGAACTCAAAAGTTTTGTTTTTGAAATTTAAATAAGTTAAACCCTAATGTTTTGAAATGTTTCAAAACTTGCCCTCAAGTTTTGGAATTTAAAAGTTGATTAAAAGTTTAATTTAGAAATGTTAAATTCTAAAACCCTAGTATAGTTTTGAAAAGTTCAATTCACACCCTTATGGTTTTATTAATTAATTAAAGTGTATAATTAAAAGAGATTTAATAAATCCATAAAGTTTTGGTTTACAATTTAATTAAATTAAAAGTATAATTATTAAATTTGACCACCTAGTATTTTAAAAGTGTAAAATACACCCTATACTATATATAACATTAAAAGTCTAACATTATATATATGTATGAGTAAAAGTCAGTCTTACCGTTAGTAGGCCTCATTCACGAAGCTGGTCTATAAGGGGTGTTTAAGGAAATTGCCTATAAAATGGCAATTGAATGGGTATCCACTCTTACCCACCGCACTCTTGACTAGTGGAGGGTCGTTAGCGGAACGGGTAGGATAGGACAGAAACCTTTCATTATAAGTATAATGAAGTACAAAAGTAACTAAATGCTTTTACAAAATTCTCAATCTTAGTTACTTTAGGCAAAAGTGAATTGATGCACTTCCAAGAAATTACACTTTGTACCCTTGCGAAGACGTTAGTGGAGCGTGTGTGGTTAACCGGCACACTAAATGTTTCTAAGCAAAGGTAGCAAAGGGTGACTTAATGTTTGTCATAGTTCGGTGGAGCGTGTGTGGTTAACCAGCACATCGAATAGGTGACTGTAACATATGGGGGCACCATGTAAGTTTGCATGGTTATTCACACCCGCTTTATGATCCTCAGTATCCTAGTCACAAACTAGAGGGGCATATCGAGATTTAAACATGCCATTGAAATGTTCAATTAATCTCAAAAGATCTAGGAATTTTCAATAGATTTAAACCTTAAATTTCTTTTTCGTTTTTCATGGTGGAAATTGGTAAATCGTCATTTACCTACCTTCAAATATTCTGCAACTAGATTACGACATCCTTTTTCTAGGTTGTAGTGTATTGTGTTGGATCCTAGCCTCGATGTTTCATTTGGGTGTCACATCGAGGATTCTAATCAACTAACTTGAATTTGTTTTCTCCCGTTTTGTAGATGTCAAAGTATGACATCTATGGTATTCCCAAATCCCGTGGAACAAGCTTTCCACATGAAGATGATATTCCACGATTCGATCGAGGAACAAGAGATCCTGCTTCACTTCCTCTACCTCCTCAAATTATTCTCCCTAACCTACAAGTTCGAAGGATTGAAAAGTTCAAGCTCACTCAACCCCTTTTGGCAAGTACACATGAAGAAGGAAAGTCGGAGTGTGCACACGTCCTAGAGATGAAGTCACACATTGATAGGTTAAGAATGTTGGGATCCATTGTCTGTGAGGAGCTGGCTGTTGACTGGGTTCTTCAGTCATTTCCTAACTCATATAGTGAGTTCGTAAGAAAGTACTATATGATAAACCACGACGTGACCCTTATAGATCTCACCTACATGCTTATTGCTACTGAATCAGCAATGATTTGGCGCACTGGAAAAGCAAAGTTGATTGGTGAATCTGCCTTCCAGACCTCTATAGATATAGGCAATGGCAACGAAAGACATGCCATGACCAAAAAGTTTGATCATAAGAAAAAAGGCAAAGTCTAAAGTAGTTCCATGTGCTGTTCCAAAAGAGTCAATTTGCTTTTATTACCAAGAGAAGGTTATTGGAGACGAAGCTGCCCTATTTACCTAAGAGATCTAAGAGATGGGAGAGTCAAAACGCATGGCTCTGCTTTAGGTAAAATCCATTAACTAACTCTTTTAAGTTCCTATTCTAGATTCTTAATACATGATGTGATAAGATTACAATTGATGTTTTATAGGATCAAAGAAAAGGAGAGGAAGCTTAAGGGAAGAAGTGAGCGGAATCTAATCGTGAAGAAATGGATTTCGATCGCATTGCTTGAAGATTGGATTCTTGAGCTACTACTTAGAGTTAGAAAAGATTGCTAAGAAATATGTATTAACATAGTTTTTCGATGAGTTGCATTGTAAGGAAAAAAAATTTCCGCAATAAAATAAAATTTTGTTTATTTATCCTTATAATGGCATGCATGAAAAATTGACGTTTGAAGATTTCTATTATTAGCAATAATGGATTTGATTCTTAATTATGTTATGTGTGGAAATGTCAAGAATTTACCAAATAGGGAGAATTTCTTATCGTCCAAGTTTCAATTGGACAGAAACTTGGAATCATGCAACGTGTATGATGAATGAAAAACTTTCACATTTGGAAATAAGACTAATTCGTTGACAAAGTGTCAAGTGAAGGACTAAGAGATCGAGTACATAAAGTTGTGTGTTGATCAAGTCCACCACAAGAGTAACAAATATATTCGTCATGATCTAATAAAAGTTTTAGTAAATATGATTATACTTATAAGATTAAGTGTAATTTTGAATTGAGTAAAAGAGTTTAAATCAATAGCAGAACGAATAAGAAGAATCAAGTAGGCAAAAAGATAAAAGTTTCTCTATTCTAAGAAGAAGGGAGAGTACCTTTTATTATGTTTTATGATAGGTCTTAATGATTAGGAACCATATCTCAATTGATCCTCTAAGTGAGTCTTAGTACAATTGTATGTCTGAGAAGGGGAATCAAGAATTGAAGAAATGGTTAAATCAAGAAGTCAGTCATACTTCGTTCCAAAACAAGTCTTAGAGTTAAGATTGTGACATTGAGTGACTAGTCTTAAGAAGGTTTATAACATTCATCACATGTAGAATTTGGAAAAAGGTTTTCTTATTCTTGCACATTTGAAATTGGTAAGTTATGATGTCTTGGATTAGACAAATACCAACGAGTACCAATTTTGTTAAGTGTTTTCTCTTGATAAAAGCTACACTAACTCTTGAATATTTGTTTGTCAAGAAATGTTTATTGACAAGAGAATCTTATATTTCAAGGAGTCAGTGGGATTCTTAATGGTCTTGAAAGGGTTCAAGAACAAATCAAAATAAACCTTATTGAACATCACTAGCACACGACTTGAGGTTTACAACATATCGTGTTGACACTATCTTGTTTCTGTGCCGTTCCAATCGAGTTAATTATGCATATGAGTTCTATGAGTTCTCATTTGAACGCATAAAAGGGCAAGCACCTTGATCAATGAAAAGTACATTGATAGGAAAGGGTGAGCTGCTTAACTACTTAGAAGACATGGTGAGCACTCGTGTTACCATAAGGCAAGAAATCAAGATTGAGAAGGTTTGGTCCATATGAGTTTGAATTTGTCGTAAACTTTGGTTTTGACAAATTCACATGGATAGGAACACATAAACCATTAAAATCGAAGTGTCATAAGATTCCCTCCTTCATAAAAAAGACTGTGAGGAAATGCTTTCACTAAGAGAGATTTTAAAAAGATAGTGATTGTGAAAATTGGATTCTCGAATTCGATTATGGTTACGATATCCCTTTCCATGATTCGAATTGTGAGATTTGTCAATTAGTCTGAATTGTTTAGACACACATGTGAGCTATTTAAGGCAAAAGTGTATAAGTTTGAGAAGCTTAGATAAAAGGATTATCAAAGCATTAGGTATTAGAAATATGAACTTAAGAAATTCAATAGGTATTGTTTTTCTGGAAGTTAAGTTATTTTCTGAATACATGTCAAGCTAGTGGGAGCATAAGTGTTATGCTTATATGACAATAATCATCATGATAGTGGGAGCATAAATGTTGTGTTTGTATGATTATTAAGGTAAGTATTGCAAGTTAGCAATATTAATTATAGAAAACAAGAGTTATACCTTGCAAAGTCGTAAGGATTGAAAAGTTGTTTTGCTATAATTAAGGGAGAGAATATTATGCTTCATTTCAAATCTAAAGGCTTAGGTTGTGGAATGTTAATAAATTTAGTCAAGGATGCATAGTGTGTTCTTAAATTTTGATTATGATCATGGCATCCATCTTCATAGTTCGAATTGTGAGAACGTGACACATTAAATATTATGGCAGAAGATTGATAAAGTATCATATCTTTATGTAAGACATTATGCATTGTGTCCCATGCGCTTCGGGTATAGGATCGATTGCAAGGGTTATAATATTTAACCATTCTAAAATTTTCCAAATGTCTAGCACATTTAGACGGAAAAAGGACAAGAATCGGTTTTGACTAAGATAATTAAGCAGCTATCAAAGGACGATCCAAAGTTCGTCGAGGATTGGTCCCTTGTGAGTAGTTGGAAGTATAGTATTGGATGGACCATATCGACATTATTATGAGTAGATAAGATTCTATTAAGAATGAGTTGTCATATGTAAAATATGGAAATGGTTCCATATTAGGAGTTGGATATTGAGAGTCTATGTCTAGATTAGAAAATTTTATGCAAAAGGATGTTCAAGGAATGTACTTTGAGTGAGAGACATCACGTCTATGGAATTGTATTGTAACAATCTTAGATACAGGACTTTGTAATTTCATTGGAAATAGTCATTGTGACTTTTGTACTATGACATTATGAAAGGATCATTGCATAAAATGTTAGAATCTAGTATATTCTATAAGTGGTAAGAATTTAATATTCTTTCACTTGTGAAAAGGATTAGGAGTTGTGAAATGAGTATGATTGGAAATGTGTTCATTTGATCTATTTCACAAAGTAAGAACCGTAGGTAAACATTGTGTGCATGCTAAGAGCATGGGACAAGTGTAGTAATAATTCAAGTAAGAAGTTGATTGCCCGAAACAACAAATAATGAGTAATTAATATGGTGGTAGAGAAAAGGTGTTTTATTTATACTCAAAAGTTTGGGGCCATATGGGATTAGTATTATTCTTGTGTTTCACTTTGCATGTTTTGACTTCCTAAATAATTGGTTCAGAGCAGTCAAATTATTCGAACGGACCACAGTCGTTCATATGTTAGAAGTAGGTATGAATGAAGACTGTCGTGAATTGGTGTGTGGATTGTCTAAAGTGTATTAGACATAAGCCATTGTTTGCTGCAACGTTCATGAGTGCTTATGAATATGATTTGAGCATCAGATTAAACCCACGCTCACTTGGATCACTTCATGAATTGTATCACGAGTGATTGGTGAGACAATAACATCTTATATTCTTGAAACCGAGATGTGTGAGTTGTATCTTGCGAGTCGGTTGCACATTGATAATATGTAAACGCACTAGTAACTTGGTGTTATAAAACATATTGTTGTGTGTAATTCGGTAAGTGAGTGCAAGCGAGCATTGAGTCAAAGTTTATCCGTTCCTTTTATCCAAAGTAGGATAAAAGCGATATCTTTGGGCCCCTCGATGATTTAGTGATGGTACCTAAGCGCTTGGCCGAGCCGGGACTAATTTGATGTGATCAATTATAGTCTGTTGTCAGTCGTCATAAATCGGAAGTCGGGAAATAGTATAGAGAGGATGATTAGAATTCATGTCTTATATCAATACGATATCTAGAATGGAGGAATATATGATCCCTTATCTAAAGGGCACACGTATCTGATAACATTAGAGTTGACAGCGGCTTTGGAAAGCTACGATTGCAGATCAGGATCTGAAGTCATACGCAGAATAGTTATTAGACTTATCCAAGTGGGAGACTGTTGGATTAGTGTCTAAGTCCATAACTATTTTGGTATGTACTTGACCCGATGGTACATGGTCCTTTTGGGTTGCCTTCACTAAAGCAACTTGATAGGATGAATTATGGAGAGAAAGGATTAATTATGATTTATTAATATATTATGAGAATAATATATTAAAGGAGAAATCATATTGTTAATTAATATTAGTCAAGAATTAATAAGAATTAAGTTTGTGGCTAAAAGACATTAATTAAACTTAAGGGACTAGAACTGTCAATTGTGTGATAGTTGAATATTGGGCTAATGGACGCCGTATTAGAGGGGTGCACGAATTCTATGGGAAACCCATTAGAAATCGCCCTAGGCCTCTAAGGAGGGAGTCCATGGGTTGCTTAGGGCCTAAGCATCCAAATTAGGGTTTCCTTGTTAGATAACCCTAATAGCCTCACTATTTAAAGGACCCTTGAGACTCAAAAACGTGGTGAACTTATTCCTTAGGGTTTCCACACGTTTTGGATAGCCTCCCCTCTCCTTATTCTTCATCCTCTTGCTCTTGGTGTTTGTGAACCATTAGAGGAGTGACATTTGTGACTCTAAGCTTTCTAAAGTCATTACAAGGAGGATTTGAGATTGTTATTGCTACATAACAATCAAGGTAAGATCTAAAAACCCTTTCACATGTTAATATGATTCAATGTATGCTAGAACTAGGGTTTAAAGTCTTGGATGAACTGCATGTACAATAGAGAAACCTAGATCCAAGCATTAGGGTTGCATGAGCACATAGGATGATCTTATGGCTAAAACCCTACAACCCTAACATACCAACATCATCTAGAATGTCAATAGTGTACTTCCGTTGACTAAGTACTATACCTTCTTTTATGCGTGACACTTCAATTCCCAAGAAATACGTGAGACTGCCTAGATCTTTGATACTGAACCGAGCATGAAGATGCGACTTAGTACTCTCAATCTTCGCAGGATTATTACCTACAATAATTAAATCATCAACATATATCAATGCAGCCACAAACACTCCTTTATGTTGATGAATAAACAAAGAGTGATCCGCATGTGATTGATGGAAATCAAGTTCTCGTAATGCAGAGGTGAACTTGTGATACCAGTTTCGACTAGCCTGCTTCAAGCCATACAAAGACTTTTTCAACTTGCAAACCCCCGTGTCACCTTCTTTGCCAAAACCTTGAGGAATCTTCATGTACACATCATCTTCAAGATCACCATGTAAGAACGTGTCACACCCCAAAACAAAGAACGGCAGAAACGTTCTGGGGAGGAGGACGTCATGTACAGTATCACAACAATGAAAAGTAGTAAACAAGCAACAACATCATCCACTGCATTAATAATCTAATTTTAATACAAGTGTTCTGTCAAATTATAATAGACACTAAAGTATAAACAAAATGAAAGATGAGTCTTGAACGAGCATCATCTTCTCTAAACCTTGCATCGGTACCTGTCTATGGTTGACCTGAGGATACAAGTTATTTTGAAAGAGAGTATCAGCTTTAAAGCTGGTGAGATCATAAGTATTTTAGTGTCTTAATTTGTATGTAAGTATTTGTATGTATATGAATTGTAAGTATTGAAAATGTATATGAATTGTAAGTATTGAAAATGTATATGAACTGTAAGTATAAAAATGTTTTGAAAGAAAGTTCGTGTAAGTATGAAAATGTTTGTAAAACAACTGTAAACGTATGAAAAACCCTAGAAATCCCTATGATTCCTACTATTATAAAAGGGAGTCTTCTACCAAGACTTAACTGTTCTAAATGTAGCCTTCTACCAAGGCATCTAGTGTTTGTGTGTGTGTCTCTTGTAAGAGTGTGTATTTTCCCAAATCTGACTATCATTAACCAAAAATATAGTTTCTACATTACCGTGCGTCGTGTGAATGTTCATGAAGTGAATGTAATGGGAAAATGAAATAGTACTATGGTGTAGGGTCGAACTACAACCGTACCAATTACCTTAAGTCTAGGGTAATTCTTCTAAGTACTGTAGTATTTGTAATAAATAACTACTTCTGTACTCCTATTGCCTTATTTTAGGGATAAGGTATAATGTGATGGCTAGATCCCAGGCTAGACGCTCCCCTGTCAAAGGGATTTTGAGACCTTTACACGCCCATGCATATATGCACGCCGTGAACATCCACATTACTATGATCATGTATACCCGATATAACTATCACAAATGTGTGATGATTCATTGGTATAGTTAGATCCTGAACCCGTTCCATGCTATAGCACCTAGTGATGTCTGTCCTACTAACGTATATGTAAGCACACTCATGTAAACGTATTTATGTAAATGTACTCATGTAAAAGTAATCAGGTAAACGTACTCATGTAATTGTATAGTAATGTACTGTAATGTAACTCTATTCATGCTTGCACGTTTGTGTTTTGTCTGTAAACGTCTTATGTTCAAATCTAATGTCTTTAAGTTTCCGTATGATTCCGACATTATCATACAACTAGATTCAATTTGATCCACACCATATCAGCTTCTTAGGTACATCTCTTTATCAGTAAACGTCTTTTTAGCGAAACCGTCATATCAGAACACCAAAGTACTCATGCCTGGAGTACCTCATAGTTCTTTTATTTTCCTTCCAAAGAAATCCCCGAAGTACCACTCGTACAGTACGTTAAGTTCAATTCAAAGATTCATACGGTTGATCTATCACTAAGGAATGTATACATAAGGGTAATATATAATCAAGGTTCTACAGGTTTAGAATTGATGATTCCACTTTAACTTCTTTTTCCTCGATGGGATATGAGCTTAAAGAAGAATCAGTTATTCGACTACCTTTTCAATCTTAATTATATACGACTCGTATACACGACATTGTGATCATTGAACCAAGTATGAATTCTAATATGAACTTCAGGACGGAGACTGTCCAAGTCCACGAGTAATCGCATCGTCATGTGAACAAACTTAGAACCCAGTATGACTCCTATAAACAGATCGCCCTATAGTCTAAACACCTACGAAGATACGAGAACAACCCGGACAACTTAGCGAACTGCACAGAAATAGAATTGGGAGACCAAGCTTCTCGTGCTGGAGAACTCCGGTCTTATTCTTCCAAAGATCGACGGATTGCATCGTATGTACCGTGGGTATCGAGGACTCCATCAAGATTTTCTAGTAGAAATCGTTATCTCTGCCTCGCATAGATGAATTGGTTGAGCAAATGCAAGGAGAGAATTACTTTCAGAAATGGATCTGAGATTCGAATATCACCAGTTCGAGTGTTAGGGAAGGATGTCCGGAAGACTACCTTCCGAACTCGATGCGGACACTTCGAGTCCGTAGTGATACCCTTCGGATAGGGCCAATACGCCTGAAGCATTCACGAGTTTAATGAATAGAGTCTGTCTTTCTTACTTGGTTCAGTTTGTCATTCTCCATGTAACGACTTACTTATCTTCCCTCGTAGTAAGAAGGAACCCGCGGAAACATTACTCTCGGAGGAACTTTCAGAAGTTCTCGAAGCACGAATTTTGAAATTGAAGAGTCAAATTTCTATGACACACTATTAGTGATGTGGGAAATTTTGAGTACTCTTACAATTTGTCAAAATCGTTGAGAATTTTTCGACACCAGAGACGCTGACAGACATTCGCCAAATTCTAGGTCTTACAGACCTACTGTCATAGTTCATCCATAACTCCTCGCAAATCACAGAAACCCATACAACTTTGACCCAACAAGGGGTGGCCCTTGACAGGGAAGATAAGCAAGAGAAAGAACCTTTGGAATTCCAAGTGAGAGACCAAGTTCTTTAGGAAGTCTCACTCTGGGAATGGCTTAATACGCTTCGTAAACCGTGGAAAGCTAAATCCAAGATAGATATGATCTCCGAGATTCTTACCAGAATCGGTCCTGTACCTCACAAACTAGACCTACTCCACGAACTTAGTAACGTACATTTTACCCTTAGCGTCTCGATCTTGAAACCGTACCTTTCCGTTAGGACTCTTGTACGTTCGTTCGTCGAGATCAACTGCTTCGTATTAGAACCACAGTGACCCTCGACCGAGAGGTCAAGCGGATGAAGCAATGCCATCGCCCGTTAGTGAAGGTTCGTTGGGATACCAACCGAGGACCCGATTTCACTTAGGAGCGCTAGAACCAATCGATTAGGAAGTTTCCTCCTCATGAATCGATCATTCATACCTACTTCCTTACCTAAATTCTAATTTCGGGACGAAATTCCCTTTAACAGGGGGATGATGTGACAACCCGAAATTTCCATTCTATACAAACCATATCAAATCAATAGAAGTTAGAACAATTATAGATAATTTCCAGACTTTTAGGTATAAGTTTGAGTATTTCAGGATTTACACTTAAGGAGATATCAGGAGAGTGGATGCACTAGAGTTTTGTGCAACACTGTTATTTCAAAACCCTATGATATTAGAGTTCATTTTGTGAATAAAATATTTTCTTCCAAAAATCCCAGGACTATATATAGGATTCTGAACCATATTTATTCATTAGTTACATTTCCAACTAGAGAAAAGCCGAATTCTCTCTCTAGGATCTTCGGACTTTCGTTCCGGAAAGTGAGTACTTCTATCTAGTGTTGTTTTAAAGCTTCTTATATGCTTAATACACTAGAAATCATAGGAAAACACTAAGATCTGAGAGTTTACCGCCCAAGAACACCTTGGGGAGTAAACTCTTTTATAAGGGCAAAAGTGTGCCCAATGTCCCTCCAAGCCTTGGAACTCAACCTAGAAACTACCATGACATGTTTAGACCACAAAATCACTAAGAATCAAAGGCTAGAAGTGAGTTCACGGCCAAGGATGTTCTTGGGCCCTGAACTCCATTTTTAGGTGCCAAAACACCCTAAAAGCCTTCCTTTAGCCAAGAGACTAGTTTAGACATGTACCCTAATGAGTTTACGACTAGCAAACACCATTAGAACACCAAGAGTAAGGTGTTCACGGCCCAAGAAGTTCCAGGGCCGTGAACTCCAAACAATAGTGTCAAATGGTGCTATAAACTCTTCTAAAGCCTTGTACACTAGCATAGTTTAGTTCCTAGTTAAATTAGGGACTTGAAAACACCAAAAACATCCATCCAAGGGAGATTATGGCCGTAATCTCCATGGGATTTGGTCCCAGGGCCGTAAACTCCTAAAAGGAGTTATTTAATGCCCTAAACTCTTCCATAGACCAAGCCATTAAGTAGAAATGCTTCTTAGGACCTTATAGAACATCAAACATCAAATGGACATATAAGTATGAGCTCACGGACGTAAACACATGAGTTTATGACCGTAAACTCATTTAGTAGTGTCATTAGGGCCGCGAACTTCATGATGGAGTATTCCTTGAACCCTACACACAATAGCTTTCCCTACAAACACTTAGATGCAATCCTAGAGGCTAATAACACTTGATAAAGGTGTTTAGCATGTCCTAGGGTGTCTTGAACTATTTATTAGTTGTTTATAGACTAATTTGGTACATATATGTGATATTATATGTTAACTAGGATCATAGAGTGTGTTCAAGACTTCACTTGACACCTATCAATCCTACCTCTTCAGTTCATCCGTATCACCCACAATAGGTGAGTTCATACCCCTTAATCAATGTTGTAACTGTTTTTAAATGTTTTATGGGGGGGATACAAGTAGAATCATGCTATTTATTATATCAATCACATGTGATTAATAAGCGGCATTCAAATGATTGGCTACTCATTAGCCATTTTACCAAACAGTTTCCTTCAAATGTTTTTCATAAACACTTTATGTGTTTAAAACTCCTTATTACACTGCATTTTACTCTGTATGTTTCATTTCAAACTTATTTACAATTGTGTTTCAAACAAGTTTCTTTATACTTAAACTGTTTTATCAAACCCATGCTTCCAACCCGTTTTATAGATTGACATCAAGTCGATCTTTTCTTAGATAATAATTATGTTCAAAGGTTTTGCAAAACTTAATTTATGCTTTTATATTATCAATTGCATGCCTATATATGTATAGTTATATAAGAAATGTTTAAAAGAATTAGGAAGGCTATCCACCCTATTTCCTTTTCGCGCTTGAGATGTGGTCTGGTGAGACATCGGGTATCCGTCCAAAGGTTGTTTAAATATTAGTTATATATCATATGTATATATATAGTCATAAAGGTCCTTCCAGTTCATCCAATGCCCTTGGGTAGCAAGGGTATACATCCATGTTCATACGTACCAGTTAAATTACTAGTAAGCTACCATTTGGGTAGTTTTGGAAGATACTAGATCTATTACAAGAACGTGATATCATACAATGAGTTAGTTCATTCATGAGTCACTACTTGCTAGACAGAGAGAGCATACTTTACATCTAGTACACACAATACATTACTATACATGCTAGATAGAGAGAGAACACACATTACAGCTAGCACACGCAGAACATTACAGTACATTACTATACAATTACATGAGTACGTTTACCGGATTACTTTTACATGAGTACATTTACATAAATATGTTTACATGAGTGCGCTTACATATACGTTAGTAGGACAGACATCACTAGGTGCTATAGCATGGAATGAGTTCAGGATCTAACTACACCGATGAATCACCACACATTTGTGATAGTTATATCAGGTATACATGATCATAGTAATGTGGATGTTCACGGCGTGCATATATGCATGGGTGTGTAAAGGTCTCAAAATCCCTTTGACAGGGGAGCGTCTAGCCTGGTATCTAGCCATCACATTATACCTTATCCCTCAAATAAGGCAATAGAAGTACATAAGTAGTTATTTATTACAAATACTATAGTACTTAGAAGAATTACCCTAGACTTAAGGTAATTGGTACGGTTGTAGTTCGACACTACACCATATTACTATTTCATTTTCCCATTACATTCACTTCGTGAACATTCACAGGACGCACGGTAATGTAGAAACTATATTTTTGGTTAATGATAGTCAGATTTGGGAAAATACACACTCTTACAAGAGACACACACAGAGACACAAGATGCCTTGGTAGAAGGCTACATTTAGAACAGTTAAGTCTTGGTAGAAGACTCCCTTTTATAATAGTAGGAATCATAGGGATTTCTAGGGTTTTTCAAACGTTTACAGTTGTTTTACAAACATTTTCATACTTACACGAACTTTCTTTCAAAACATTTTTATACTTACACTTCATATACATTTTCAATACTTACAATTCATATACATACAAATACTTACATACAAATTAAGACACTAAAATACTTATGATCTCACCAGCTTTAAAGCTGATACTCTCTTTCAAAATAACTTGTATCCTCAGGTCAACCATAGACAGGTACCGATGCAAGGTTCAGAGAAGATGGTGCTCTTTCAAGACTCATCTTTCATTTTGTTTATACTTTAGTGTCTATTATAATTTGACAGAACACTTGTATTAAAATTATATTATTAATGCAATGGATGATGTTGTTGCTTGTTTACTACTTTTCATTGTTGTGATACTGTACATGACGTCCTCCGCCCCAGAACGTTTCCGCCGTTCTTGGTTTTGGGGTGTGACAGAACACATTATTCATGTCTTACTGATGTATGATCCATTTATTTTTGACTGCCATGGTTAATAAAATTCTAACAGTGACAAGTTTTGCAACCGAGGAGAAAGTTTCATGGTAGTCCAGTCCTTCCAGTTATATGTATCCTTTCGCGACAAGCCTTGCCTTGTAGCGTTCTATCTCCGCGTTTGGTTTGAACTTGATCTTATATACCCATTCAGGGTTGTATGTGCACATAGGTAAAGTTTTTACTGTTGGATTAGTGTCTAAGGCTGTAACTATATTTGGTAAAGTACTTGACCCAGTTGTGCATGGTCCTTTTGGGTTGCCTTCACCATAGTAACTTGATAGGGTGATTTAGAGAGAAGAGATATTATTATTAATATATTGTAAGAATAATATGTTAAAGGAATAATAATATTATTTGATTAATATAAGTCATAAATTAATCAGGAATTAATTTTGGTGACTTAAAGAGATTAATTGAATAAGGGGGTATAAACTTTCAAATGTTTCAAAGTTGTATTTTGAGCTGATAATCCTTATGGATATAGGGTTGGACGATTTTAGGGATATGGATCACCTAGAAATCATCCAAGGCCTTATCTAGGAAGGGATTTGGATTGCTTTGAGGCTAAGTTATCCAATTAGGGTTTAAGGGTTAAACCCTAGGAGCTCACAGTATAAATAGACCCATAGGGGTGAGGAAATCGGCCATCATTGTGATTGGAGAAACCCTAGAGCCGATTTCCCTCTTGCTCATCTCTCTATCAAATCATCTTCTTGCTAGTTGGTGTTTGTAAGCCATTAGAGGAGTGACATTTGTGACTCTAAGCTCCAAGAAGAAGAAGGTTTTCAAGCAAGTAACTCAAGGTATCATTCTAGATCTGTTTTCATATGTTTTGATTGTTTGTTTACATTAGATCTAGCCATGAAAGTCTTGGATATGTTGCATGTTCAACTAGTGAAACCTAGATCCAAGCTATAGGGTTGTATGTGCACATAGGTAAAGTTCTTATGTCCAAAACCCATCAGTGGTATCAGAGCCATGATTGGTTTCAATTGAATATGAGGCTTAACTGTTTTACTTGCTGAAAATCGTTTTTTTTCTTGCCCTCTGTCGACCCAACTCGGCAAGTCGGTGTTTGGACTCGGCGAGTTGGCCCTACTCGGCGAGTCCAAAGCTTGACTCGGCGAGTTCAAGCGTCAGACAGAGGATAATTCGGGATTTTGTTGCTGTTTTGTCTTGGATTGATACCTAAATTGTTTTATTATGTAAAAATCCAAATTTTAACTTAATTTAACGATTATCCTTGACATAAATATAGATAATTTAAAATCCTTTAAATATTGATTATTTATATGATAAATATTGGACTATTTAAGATTATTTGGTAATTATCTAATGACTAAAAGTTAATTAGGTCAAATATAGATAATTATGAAATTAATTGTGTAATTTGAATTATTTGTTATTTGATCCCTATTGTTTGAAAAGTTCAATTTATATCCCGAAGTTTTGAAATTTGAATTTTGTGATTAATAGTTTAATTTAGAAGAATTTAAATTTCCATCCCTAGAGTTTTACAAGTTTAAAATTCAACCCTATACTATTATATTATTAAAAGCTTAATAAATATATAAGTAAAATTAAAATGTTAGTCTTACCGTTAGTAGGCCTCATTCACGAAGTCGGTCTATAAGGTGGGTATAAGGTTGCTGCCTATAAAATGACGCTTAATGGGTGTACACTCACACCCACCGCTTGTTTGACCGGTGCAGGGTCGTTAGCCGAACGGGTAGGATAGGGTAACTCTCTCTCCTCATTAATAAGTATAATGAAACTATGAAGTAACTAAACTATTTTATAAAATTCCCAATCTTAGTTACTTTAGGAAAAGTGAATTGATGCAATCCCATGAAATTACACTTTTCACCCTTGCTAAGAAGTTAGTGGAGCGTGTATGGTTTACTAGCACACTAATTGGTTCTAAGCAAAGGTGGCAAAGGGTGATTCATTGTTTATTATAGTTCAGTGTAGCGTGTGTGGTTTACCGGCACATCGAATAGATGATTGTAATAATGAAGGCACCATGTAGATTTGCATGGTAATTCACACCCGCTTTGTGATCCTCGGTATCCCAGTCACAAACTAGAGGGGCATATCAAGATTTAAACATGCCATTGAAAGGTTCAGTGGATCTCTAAAATCTAGGAATTCTCAATAAAACTTAAGGTTATGTTTTCGTAGTGAAGAATTAGTGAATCGTCATTCACTTACCTCCAAATTATTTGCATGATTGGATTACGACATCCCTTTTCTAATATGTAAATAATGTTGTTGGGTCCTAGACCTAATTTTTCATTTTGGGTGTTTTATTAGGGATCCAAATTCTAATCAAACCTTTTCCTTTCTATTTGTAGATGTCAAACGCAAACAACGCTGCTGCCAACTCATTCACCTTAATGAGTCTTTGCCAAAAGGTGACCTTCGATGGTACCAACTTTAGCGAATGGATAAGATACATTCGCACCATTGCACGCTACGAGGACAAAGAGTATGTCCTCGACGAAAAGCTCAAGAAGGTCAACCCGGAAATCGCTACTCCCGAAGAGATGGCTGTCTTTAAGACACACGAACGTGATGCAACGAAAGTTCATTGCATCATGATAGCCACTATGAACCAAGAATTCCAAAAGTCCTATGAGGACATGTATCTGTATGAAATGCATCAAGACTTGATGGAGAGGTACCACCAAAGCACGAGGCAAGAGCGCTACGAGATCATCACTAACATCATCACCACTAAGATGGGAAATGGAAAATCGTTGACTGTGCACTTGCAAAAGATGCAACGATATGTTGATCGTCTTCGCAAGTTAAATGTTAACTTTAGGGAGGATTTGGCCATTGACATCGTTCTTCATTCCTTGCCTTCGTGCTACAACCAGTTTAGGATGACCTACCACATGAACAAGGAAGACATCACCCTAAGCAAACTCCAAGGACTGCTGAGAGCAACCTAAAGGACAAGTTTGTTGCACCAACTCCCACACCAACCGTTGCTCCTGTCTTGGCTATAGGGCAGGGAAGGGGCAAGAAGAGGAAGGCTCCTTCAAAGAGCCACCACAAGGGAAAGTCCCAAGATGGTTCTTCTTCTAGTGGGACCAAAGTTGATCCCGTTAAGCCCAACCCTAACCCGAAGGAGGCAGAGTGCCATCATTTCCACAAGATAGGGCATTGGAAGAGAAGCTTCCCGAAATATCTGCAAGCCATCAAGGATGGAAAGATCAAGCCATCTTTTGCAGGTATATACACAATTAAATCTAGTAATTCATCTCACACTACTTCTTGGGTTCTTGACACAGGATGTGGTTACCACATTTGTTCTGACTTGCGGGGACTAAGAAGAAATAGAGATGTGGAGCAAGGAAGAATAAATTTAATCATGGGAAACAGAAGATCGTCGCCTGTCACCAAGATTGGAGTGTATTCTTTAGTGCTAAGTAATGGATTAGGTCTAGATTTAAATAATTGTTGCTACTCGCTAGATATGACAAGAAACATCATTTCATTTCATGGTTTGTTTAGACAAGGATTTAGATATTCGTTTAATAATATGAATGGTTCTATTTATGCTTATCTAAATGGTGCTTTATACTTTGAAGCTATGCCTTGTAATGGAATTTATGAAACTGTTATGGTTGTAGATAACCTAGGAAATGATGTGTTGTGTATAGATTCTTCCAATAGTATGGATAATGCGTCTTTGTGGCATTGTCGTCTTGGACATGTCAACAAGAAGCGCATAGCCCAACTCCAAAAGGATGGAGTGTTGGAGTCATTCGACCTTAGGGAAGATGACACGTGCGAATCTTGTTTACTTGGAAAGATGACCAAGTCACCCTTCACTGGCACATGTGAGAGGGGTGAGGGTTTATTGGATCTCATACATATCGATGTATGTGGACCCTTTAGATCCACCACAAAGGATGGAAACCGCTTCTACGTGACTTTCACCGATGATTATAGTAGATATGGGTATATTTACTTAATCAAGCATAAGTTTGAAACGTTTGAAAAGTTCAAAGAGTTCAAGAATGAAGTGGAGAATCAATTGGGTAGGAAAATCAAGATGCTTCGATCCGATCGAGGAGGAGAGTACCTAAGTCTTGAATTCCACGACTATCTCAAGGAATGGGGAATAGTTTCGCAATTGATGCCACCTAGGACATCGCAGTTAAATGGTGTGGCAGAAAGGCGCAATCGAACCTTGTTAGACATGGTTCGTTCTATGATGAGTCGTGCTTCACTACCTATCTCATTTTGGGGGTATGCCTTAGAGACTGCCGCCCATATCCTTAACCGAGTCCCTACAAAGAAGGTTGCCAAAATACCTCACGAGATGTGGACAGGGAAAGCTCCCTCGTTGGCACATATCAAGGTTTGGGGTTGTGAAGTTTTCGTAAGACGAGAAACTCATGACAAGCTCGAACCTCATAGTGAGCGATGTATTTTCATCGGCTACCCACAGAAATCCTTTGGATATCTCTTCTATAGACCGAGTGACAATGTAGTCTTCGTTGCGAGGAGAGGGTTTTCCGAGAGAGAGAACTCATAAGCCAAGGAGATAGTGGGAGGCAAATCGATCTTGAAGAGATTCAAGAGTCGAGTGATGAAGGAACCTCTACCGCTGGTGTTCAACCCGAGGATGAAACTCCGGTTGAACCAATTGGCGAGTCATTACCTCTTAGATGTTCCGTAAGAGTTAGAGTTGAACCCTAGTTGTATGGCTTTCATATTACTACCGAATGGGACATGTATATTAGTGATAGTACACTAAGAAATCTAGATGAACCTAATTGCTATAAGGAAGCCATGGCAGGCCCGGAGTCTACAAAATGGAAAGAGGCAATGGACATCGAGATTCAGTCCATGTATGACAACCAAGTTTGGAATTTGGTTGACAATATGCCCGGACGTAAGACGGTTGGGAGCAAATGGATCTTCAAGAAGAAGACCGACATGGATGGAAACGTGCACACGTACAAGGTGCGATTGGTTGCGAAGGGCTTTACTCAAACTCCCGGAGTTGACTATGATGAGACCTTCTCAACAGTTGCGAAGATAAAATCTATTAGGGTGATGCTAGCTATTGCTGCATTTCATGATTATGAGATATGGCAAATGGATGTCAAGACTTCTTTCCTTAATGGGAAGTTGGCTGAGGATGTTTACATGGCTCAGCCAGAGGGTTTTGTCGATCCGAAGCATCCAAATAGAGTGTGCAAGCTTGAGAAGTCCATTTATGCACTTAAGCAAGCATCTCGCAGATGGAATCTTTGCTTTGATGAGAAAGTCAAAGAGTTTGGATTTGTATGAAGCGAAGATGAATCATGTGTATATGTCAAAGCCAGTGGGAGCATAGTTAGCTTTCTCGTTTTGTATGTCGATGACATACTGCTCATAGGAAACGACGTCCCGACTCTACAGGAAGTAAAGTCCTAGCTCGGGAAGTGCTTCACTATGAAGGACCTCGGAGAGGCTTCCTATATTTTGGGAATAAGGATAGTGAGAAAAAGAAGTAAGAGACTAATAGGACTTAGTCACAATACTTACTTAGATGAGGTAGTAAAACGTTTTAGTATGGAAAACTCGAAGAAGGGAGATCTACCGATACAGAGTAATACCAAGTTGAGTAAGACTCAAAGTCCGAGTACCGAAGCCGAGATAGCTGAGATGAGCCGAGTACCTTACGCTTCCGCAGTTGGCTCGATCATGTATGCTATGACTTGTACTCGACCCGATGTGGCCTTCGCTTTGAGCATGGTCAGTAGATATCAAGGGAATCCTGGTAGAGCGCATTGGATTGCGGTCAAGAACATCCTTAAGTACCTTCGGAGGACCAAGGAATGGTTTCTAGTCCTCGGAGGGAGTGATGACTTGAGGGTGCGAGGGTACAGTGACGCAAGTTTCCAGACCGACAGGGACAACTACCGTTCGCAGTCGGGATGGGTCTTTACCCTTAATGGAGGAGCAGTAACTTGGAAAAGTTCCAAGCAGGAAACTGTAGCTGATTCAACGTGCGAATCAGAGTACATTGCAGCAAGCGAAGCATCAAAGGAGGCAATATGGTTGAAGAACTTCATTGGTGATCTTGGAGTTGTGCCTGCCATAAAGGAGCCCATGGAAATTTTCTGTGATAATGAAGGAGCGGTTGCCTTGACCAAGGAACCGAGGGATCAAGGTAGATCTCGGCATATCGACAGAAAATATCACTTTATTAGGCATCGAGTAGAAGAAGGACACCTCGTGGTTAAGAGGATATCATCAGAAGATAACCTAGCAGATTCGCTTACGAAGGGACTGAGCAGGATTAAGCACCTACAGCATGCTAGGAGTATTGGGCTGAAGGATGATATTAGTTTAGATTAGATAGTATTAGAAACATGTAATAGATAAATGTGATTGACATTTGATGATTAAATAAAGGAGTATTATTTATAAGTATTGTTACTATCTTGTGTTAATTGTTTAGCTATTGTTTCACTTTGCATGTTTTGACTTCCAGAATAATTAAGTTTATTAAGAATAATCGAATTATTCAGACTGTCCACAATCGTTCATATGTTGGAAGTAGGTATGAATGAAGATTGTCGTGAATTGTTGTGTAGATTGTCTAAATGGTATTAGACATAGCAAAGGTTTGCTGCAATGTTCATGAGTGCTTATGAACAAGTTTTGAGCATTGGAATAAACCCGCGCTTGCTGGAATCACTTTGGAGTGATCGCAAGACGATAATATCATATGGTCTTAAAACCTAGATATATGGTTTATTATTTACTAATTGGTTGTACATTTATAATGCGAAACCGCATCAGTAAATTGATGTTATAAAACGCATTGTTGTGTATAGTTGGTTAGTTGATAAGTAAATGCATATAAGTCGAAGTTTATCTGTTACTTTTATTCTTAGAGAGTAAAAGCGATATCACGGCCGCTCGATGATTTGATTTGACTTATGTGACGGGCCCGGTCAGGACTGAATTGATGTGTTCAATTAAGTTCTATGTCGAATAAATCGGAGATCGAGAAAATAGTTGCTGGACAATGACTATGACAATGTCTTATGAAATCGTCTACACGATATCAAAACAGAGGACTATACGATCGTTTATCTAAAGGACAGGTTACTGATATGATCAGAGTTGACAGTGTCTTTGAGAGCTATGATTGCTAATTGGATTGTGTTTGCGTTTATAGTTACTAGACTTATCCAAGTAGGAGACTGTTGGATTAGTGTCTAAGGCTGTAACTATATTTGGTAAAGTACTTGACCCGGTTGTGCATGGTCCTTTTGGGTTGCCTTCACCATAGCAACTTGATAGGGTGATTTAGAGAGAAGAGATATTATTATTAATATATTGTAAGAATAATATGTTAAAGGAATAATAATATTATTTGATTAATATAAGTCATAAATTAATTAGGAATTAATTTGGTGACTTAAAGAGATTAATTGAATAAGGGGGTATAAACTGTCAAATGTGTGAAAGTTGTATTTTGAGCTGATAATCCTTATGGATATAGGGTTGGTACGAGTTGAGCAATCAGTCGATAGAGGAGATGTCACCTTCTATGACCTGAGTGGTGCTATTTATGTTCGTGTGCGGAACATGAGAGGCTTGATGTTTATGTTTTGGGTTTGGGGGTAAAACCCTGCAGGTTGTCATTGATGATGATTTTTACATCAGGGTATCAGGTAGCATGTGTGCTGCGAGATAGTGATTTACCATGAGCAGATAGTCAGTTGGGACTGAGATAGTCGAGGACCACGTTACACCTATTTGAGTATAGTAGGGCGTGTTGTAGAGGTATCAGTGGGGAGTCCAGTCGAGTTAATCAGTGCAGTGGTTTTTCTATCTATGTTGGGTATTGAATATGGGAGTGGGTCCCTGTTCTTGGGATGATCCATGTGTTGGAACGCCGGTTGATGAGTCGAAGTGGGGGAATATGATGATTTTGTGGTCCAGTCTATGAGTCAGTGATGTTATTGGACAGTTGAGTTGTTTGGTATTGGATTGGTACGTGACTTGGAACGACTAGAGGCAGTCGTGACGAGAAGTTTTTGAGGATTTCATCTGAGGTTCAGAGTTATGAGATCGATTGATTTTTCCCTTAAAAAGGGAACTATCGGGGATTGCGTAGCACCTTCCAGGGGCAGGTGCGTTATTGCTAGTGAAAATAGTTTGTGAGGTTGTTGATGTGTCAGATAGTGATGGTTCGAACCCTAAGTGGGGGAGAACCGGGTGGTTTATTAAGAGAACCAGAGATTTGTGCAAGAGCGGTTAGGGGTTGGATGCAGAAACCAACGGCTTGAATTCATGAGATCAGGGTCATTGGTGATCAAGGAAAGGTGTAGGGCGAGATAATGCATGTGGTATATGTCTGAAAGAAGGATGGGTGTCTCCACGGCGGGTGGTCGATGGTCAGGAATCTGGTGGTGGTTAGAGTCGTCTCAAGTAGAAGACTCGTAATGATGGAATGGGCAGTTGAGAACTTCTGGGTGGAAATATGGGTAGAAGATGTCGAGTAGCCAACTCCCGGGCTGGGATGTGTATTCTCGCTTGGATTTTGAGCAGTAGTGGAAAGGGTTTCGGAAGATCATCAGTGTGCTCTGAAGGGTTAGCGCCTTCCTTGTATTCCAATTGAGTGTTTGGATGCACTGAAGTTGCGCATCGAGTGATATAAGAAATTATTATGGAATTCAGAGGAAATGTATTGTTGTATGTGTATGGTGCTGGGAGTAAAGGAATCAGTGGTAGAGGCAGGACATTGTGATGCTCCGTTAGGGTGTTCTGTGGTTTCCGCGTACAGCATCCCGATTTCAGAGTTATGTAGAGTCTTGGGTTTAAGATGTCTAGTGATGTATCATGTATCCACGGTTCCAATGGGAGCCCTTCGTGTATTGTCATCAATATGGATTATTTAAGGAAGTGGATCTCCACAGAGGTAGGTTCTGTGTTATGGCGGTTGCCGCCAGAGTGTTTAGATGCACTGAAGTTGTGCATCGAGTGATATAAGAAATTATTATGGAATTCAGAGGAAATGTATTGTTGTATGTGTATGGTGCTGGGAGTAAAGGAATCAGTGGTAGAGGCAGGACATTGTGATGCTCTGTTAGGGTGTTCTGTGGTTTCCGCGTACAGCGTCCCGATTTCAGAGTTATTTAGAGTCTTGGGTTTAAGATGTCTAGTGATGTATCATGTATCCACGGTTCCAATGGGAGCCCTTCGTGTATTGTCATCAATATGGATTATTTAAGGAAGTGGATCTCCGCAGAGGTAGGTTCTGTGTTATGGCGGTTGCCGCCAGAGTCTGTAATGCATATCGGGGCAGGTGTGTGTGTAACTATCTATGATAGACTTTGGTGCATGAGTTAGTGAACATAGTGTGGCGTTGTAATGAGAATGAGAGTATAGGGTGAAGCTACGGGGAGCCGTAGTATTTGCCAGTCAGAGGGTGTTGTGATGCTACGGGGAGCCGTAGTACTCACGAGAGAGAGAGTCGTGATGCTACGGGGAGCCGTGGTATTTTCCAGTCAGAGGGTGTTGTGATGCTACGGGGAGCCGTAGTACTCACAAGTCAGAGAGAGAGAGAGAGAGTCGTGATGCTACGGGGAGCCGTAGTATTTGCCAGTCAGAGGGTGTTGTGATGCTACGGGGAGTCGTAGTACTCACAAGTCAGGGGAAGGGAGTCGTGGTACTACGGGGAGCCGTAGTACTCACTAGTTAGTTGGCGTTGTGATACTACGGGGAGCCGTAGTACTCACTAGTCAGAGGTTGCCGTAATGTTGCGGGAAGCCATAGTACCCACTAGATGGCAAGAGAGTGTGATGATGGAGTGTTCTCCAATAAGTGCATGATGCAGAAGAGTTTTAGGCTTGAGTAGCCCTAGTGTTGAGTTTTTCGAGCCTAGTGGTTAAACCAGGGTGAGACTGGGGTCTCCGTCTCTGTCGGGAGGGTCAGCGAGGCGCGCGGGAGAATATGCGCAGCAGACGCCAGAGGTTAGAGCTGAGTCGATCTTCGATTGAATTGTATTTTTATGAGGAAAAGGGAATTTCGTGACTTGCGTGTCATTGGGTCGTGACAGTGGTCAAGAGGGAGAAGTTAGTGAGATGTTTGGATCATGTTGTGTGTGACCTTTGGGGGTTCAGCTGTGGGGCCAAAAGCTGACCTGGTGCTCGGTATCGAAGATGAATACGAGAAATGAGCTAGAGTTTACCATGGTGATGTCTGCGGACACTTCAGAGCGAGCGAACGATTCAGATGCTCGAGGATATGTTTCGGGCATGTGTATTAGATTTCGGGGGGAAATTGTGGCCGTATTTGCCCTTGGCAGAGTTTTTCTACAACAACAGCCATCATTAGTGCATCAATATGCCACCCTTTGAGCTATTGTAGGGAAGGGGGTATTGGACCCCATTTGCTGGGGAGAGCTAGAGCAACGTGTGATGGGAAGTACAGAGATTGTGCTTCAGGCGTCAGAGCAGATACAACAAGTCAGGCAGAGGTTGTTGACCGCTCAGAGTCGCCAGAAGAGTTATGCGGACAGGCGCCGGTCCGAGCTCGAATTTTTGGTCAGTGACTTTGTACTCCTGAAGGTCTCTCCTTGGAAAGGAGTGATTCGATTCAGGAGGAGGGGCAAGTTGGGGCCCCGATATATTGGTCCATTCCGAGTGATCGCAAGGGTAGGCTGGGTAGCCTATCGTTTGGATTTGCCAGCAGAGTTGGGGCAGATTCACGACACTTTCCATGTGTCGCAACTGAGGAAATGTTTAGCCGATGAGTCGGCAGTGGTTCCATTAGAGGATATTCAGGTGGATGCGAGCCTGAGTTATGCTGAGAGACCAATGGCAATCAGAGATTGGAAAATCAAGGTTCTGAGGAACAAGGAGATACCCTTGGTTTTGGTTCAGTGACGGCATCGGAAGGGGTCCGAGATGACTTGGGAACCGGAGCGTGAGATGCGTGAGCAGCATCCAGAGTTATTTGTGGAGCGAGACTTCGGGGGCGAAGTCTAGTTCTAGTGGGGGAGAATTGTAACAGCCCGGATTCCCAAGTATTATTCATTTATTTATTTTTGATGATTTGTGATGAGACTCGGCGAGTTGGAGCCTAGACTCGCCGAGTATGATCGCGGATTTGGACGCGGGTTCACGCCTGGACTCGGCGAGTCCAAGGTATGGACTCGGCGAGTCCGCGCTATTTAATGAAACCCTAATTTCTCAGGTTTGGGGCCTATTTAAAGGGCCTTATGGCCGTCATTTATGCTCACCAGTCCCCAGAGTGAAATCCTAGTGAGCTTGAGCGTTTGGAGTAAGCTAAGGAGCCATTATTGACCTTGGAGGTGATATCTAGCAAGGGAAAGGAAGCAATAGCCAAGGGGGAAACAAGGGGATCAACTTCCTGAGGATTTGAGGGCCAGAACATCACGTTTGAGGTACTATTTTCGAACCATTCTCTGATATGTTGATGTTCATGTTGATTTAGGGCTTATTGAGCCCTTTTGTGGCTAGATCTAGTGTTTCCTTAGTCCCTTAAGCGAGTTAGGTTCTGAATCTAGACCCTTGGAGGTCCAGAGTGTCCCTTTGTCCAAGCTTTTTATGAATCCATGGAGGTTTTGGATTGGGGTCTTTGTGCTTGAGGTCAAAACACCATTTATTAGTCATTGGGTGTGTTATGAGCGCCAAGACATGAACTTTACGTGATGAATAAGCTTGGAAGGACTGGATCTATGAGTTAGTGAAGCAGATCTGACCTCAGAAGGTCGTTTGGGGTTGTGCATGGAATGCACTCGCCGAGTCCATTTCCAGACTCGACGAGTTGGTGCGGGTTGATCGGTGATTTCGAACCAGGGTTTGAGTAACCGAGTCGGGTGAGTGACTCGGTGAGTCGGAAGGGACTCAGAGGAATCGGGTCCCTGTAGAGACTCGGCGAGTCCACGCCAGACTCGGCGAGTTGAGTTGACCGTTGACCAGAGTTGACCAGCGTTGACTTGATAGGGTTAGTCAACCTTAGTTGGGAAAGTGTTAATTAGAGATGTATTGTGTTATAGGAGAACTTTAGCTCGGAGATCGAACACTAGTGATTTTAGGGATTTGCGAGCTATCGAGATACGCGAGGTGAGTCTTCTCACTATACTTTACCTTGAGTAGGTAACCAGAGTTATGTGACAGAGTATTTATATGTTGTGTATGTTATGTGTTGTACTGCATTATTTCTATGTGATTTATGTTGTGCATGTTTACAGAGTTAGAACCGGAAGGTTCACAGAGTAGGGTCCACGGACCCACAGAGTTATAGCCTCGAGTGGCTAATATGTGTAATGTGTGGTATATTGGGGAACTCACTAAGCTTCGTGCTTACAGTGTTTTGTGTTATGTGTTTCAGGTTTCTCTCAGAATCATGGGACGGCACCGGCTGGATTGTACACACCAGAGAAAAAGTTATGTTTTGGGGATCCTGGTTTATTATGCAAGTGAAAATGGAGTTATGTTTTGTAATTCGATTATGAATGAGATTTTAAACAACGTGTTTTTAAGAATTAAACGATTATTTTTAAATGGAAAATTGTTTTGAAATTTTCGGTGTTACATAGTTTCTCCTTTGATTTCAATTTAATTAATTGTCAGGCCTAATATTACAATTGTAGTATAAAATATGTACTGATGATTGAAGATAGGTTTGTAAGTTACAACTTGAAAAAAAAAACATTACAGTTCTCATTAGACAAGTCCAATGTAGCTAATTGTATTAAAATAACATCGAGCAAGATGACAAAGAAGAAGAAGAGTTAGTTAGCAACATCACACATAGTTACATAGAGAACATATGGTAATACAAGTAGCATGAAAAAAGGTCAAAAGTAATAGATTACCTTTTGGATGCCCTGATCACTGGTTCTTGCATCACCATGAGTCTTGTAAAGTAGAACTTGCAAACATATGTTCACCAATAAAGCAAAAAAAAGTCAAGAATGCAATAATATTATAAAAATAATCCAAAATAAAACTCAAAAGAGTAATATACATCAGAAGTGAACTGACTGGATGATTACGAAAATTGTAGATATTAAAAGAGCATCCATAGAAGAATACAAAACCGGTTTAAGTGGATGGATAAAATTTTAAGTAACTACCATTAATCTGTTCAAGAAGCTTGAAAATAAGTGGATTTGTGGAAGTAGAACATGGGTCGATAATCTAGAGGATATTGCCAAAAGAGAAATCAATATTTATTTGTCTTTTTTATGGGAGATCAAGATTTCAAATTAGGGTCTTAAGAGATTCGTTTGTAAGATGCAAAAAAAAGCAAATCATTCTTCCTTCCAGTTGCTTCCATTATAGAGTAGTAGGTATGAACTAAGAAAAGAGAAGATGACAATAATCAATGTGTATAACAACATCTGAAACGAAGGGTAAATAACATCTCATTAATTATAGAAAATCCAACAATTTGTAAAACAGATTGCAATACATTTGGCTTAAAGGGTGAATGATTTTTATTGTTTCGTCCAATATAAGAATACAGATTCAACAACAACGTTCCATATAGAAAGTATTGATTGGAACTAAAAACAGGACACATCAATGGTAAACGAAAGGCAGAACAAAAAATAATCCAAAGAACCCAAAATAAAAATATTCAAGGGTTTAAAAAAAAAAGATTTACGAGAACCTCTTATTACCCTGTAGGTTTTTGAAAAATAGACTTGAGGCCAATTCCATGTTTCATCTCGATTGTTTATGCCCCTGCTCCTGATTTGCAAGATATGGAGATGGAAGACCAAATGGTAACGACAAAATCAGTGAGTGGTAGTGGTATATGGTTTTTAGAGAAAACTATTGTCCATGGCAGTCATGTTGACGACTGCACATGGTGGTGAAGGCGGCAAATAATGGTTAGCGGTGCTAGGTTTTGAGAAAAAAGGGGCTGGTGGGTGGATTGTGGTAGTGAAGGTTGTATGACGGAAGTGATTGAGCGATGACTGGAATAAACTCTTTCCTTATAGAAATAGAGGGGTAGCGAACCCTAAAAAAGAGTGATGGTGGCGATGGAGGCAATCAAACTACGACGTTGCTGTTTTGTAGGATTTAAAATAATTGTCTCCCTGATTATTTGGGATTTAATAGGATTACCATTAATGCTCCATTGCTGATTTAAAAAATGATCCCGACATATTTGTGTTTCCTTATTTTTCGGAATCCTTCTTAATAAATGAAGGTTTTTTTGACACGTGTCAATCTCTCATGAGTTTTGACACTTGTCATTTTGTGGTATTTTTGAAATAAATATTATCCACATGTCAATTTCTAGGTTTTTTTAATTTTTAAAATAAAAAATTTACATAATACTTATATATGCAAAGTATTAAATGTAATAAATATGATAGTAATTCTAATTAATACATTTATTCTTTCCTTATTTCAAAATTTTGTTTAAATAAATATTTAATGTTTACATTTTAATATTTAATTTTTTAATCAACCCGTGTAATACACGGGTTTTACACCTAGTGAAATTGAATATTGAAGAGCAGGAATAGGCGGGAAAAAAAAAGAACGGTGAGTATAAAAATGCCATGTGGCAAAAACATAGTTTAGAAATGTGCCATGCGTCAGTTTAGAGATTGTTTTATTAGGGATACTAGGTGTGAAACCCGTGTATTACACGGGTTGATTTAAAAAAAAATTAAACATTAAAGTGTAAACGAAAAATATTTTTTAATGTATAACTTTAAATTAAGGAAGATATATATTTATTGCAATTTAATATATCATATATATCATATTTAATAATTTACATATATAAGTATATGATTTTAATTTTAAAAATTAGAACAAACCAAAAATTGACAAGTGGATAATATTTATTTCAAAAATACCACAAAATGACAAGTGTCAAAATTAATGAGAAATTGACATGTGGCAAAAAAACCTTCATTTATTAAGGAGGATATATATATATATATATATATATATATATATATATAGAGAGAGAGAGAGAGAGAGAGAGAGAGAGAGAAAGAGAGAGAGAGAGAGAGAGAGAGAGAGAGAGAGAGAGGGTAAGTTAAATTGAGAACATGACAAAGGTTGAGAACGCGAGAAAATATCATGACCATCCAATTTCTTAGATATAGGGCTAATATGTAAGGGGCCATTTCTGTTAATATGAAAACTAAATATCTTAAAATGTAAATAAGAAAATACCGTAAAGGGTATTGAGGTAAATTCAAATGGCTTAATTAGGGTAAGTGTGAATAAGAAAATAACATAAATCTAATTTCCTTAAATTAGGCTTAATATCTTTAGTTTGTTATGACTTCTGCGTGTTTGGGAGACGACCTTTGTTCCTTGGCACATAATATCACCATCATCACCACCTGCGCTTATCTACTCCAACTTCTACTCCCCTGTTCAAGCTTTAGAACAAGATTGTCTCCATCTACAAACCATCGGTAATACACCGTCTTCAACCCTTTATGTTCATCTATCCACGCTTCCTTCCCCCTCTCTATGTATCGGTTTCCATCAAGTCCTAATATCAACCAACAACTACCATTTTCGTTTAATCGAAACAAACCAGAGAAGGTAGAGATTGTGCAACAGGTATTGTGAGTCGGAGATAAAAGAAAACTAGAAAAAAAAATATGCTTGTCTACTACTTCTGCGACATCAAAAGTTGATGGAGGCCATAGAGCCGACATCGGTGCAAGTTACAGTGACGAAGGCATCACGGTGGTCGGATTTTGGATCCGTAAAAAACAAGGTTCATCATTTTCTTATTATATAGAACGGAGGCTAAGGCTTCCCAGTCGGTGAAGAAACTCGATTATCCGATGAACCCTTCAATAAAACAGCTAAGCAGTTTCACAATCGAAGGTAAGATATGTTTAATAAGATACTTTAGGCATTAGGCTCTCGATTGTTCCCCTAGATGATTTGGTAGTCCGACTAATGTGGGATGCAATTTTCTATTCGAAGTCTCTATTCTATATAGTCAGTTTCATCTCTTTAGAGATGTCACATTTAACATGGATTCAATGTAATTGTGCAATAAAAAAATTCACTTCACATATAATGAATAATTAGAACACACTTATTAAGAGGAACTTGAAAATATCAAATGCAATTATGTTATTGGGCTTGATACTTTGCAAGATTTGAAGTAATTTCGAACATTAGTGACTCATTAAAATTATTATTATTATTATTATTATTATTATTATTATTATTATTATTATATAGTATAATTGTTAACATATGAAAATAAAATGGGAAAAACTTGTCAGGAGCAAAATACCAAATTCACTGTTACGTCGGTTTTCTCGTGATCTTGATGATTAGTCTTTTAAATGTCGTTAAATGATACCTTTAATCATTAATAAATATAACTACAATCGTAAATGAATAGAAAATACAAACATGATTCATTTAAGTTGAGTGGTACCTTTAATCATTAATAAATATAACATGTATTGCGCATTCACTTAAGTTGAGTGGTACCTTTAATCATTAATAAATATAACATGTATTGCGCATTCATATAACTAACGAATTTACTTATATACAAGATTTCATTTATTGATATGTTTTAAGTTCTATTCATCCATGAATGTAGTATATATATTTTATTGTATGTACATTTTATTGCAACTTTTTATATAGACTATAGACTGATCAAATAAAAGGGTTGTTGCAATTTTGTAGGTGTCAATATTGTTTGTTTGACAAGCACGTGAATTTTAGAAGCCAACAAAAAACACAAGTTCATGTTAAAGCAACTCATTCCAAGTCAAGATATTGTGGAGATATTCAACACAAGAAAAAAACCTATTAGAGCAAAACCAAAACCAATTATGTACTAATGAGTAAAACTGAATTTTGTTTTATTCATTTAATAACATAACAAGAGTATGAAATTATGAATAGAAGTGAATGTTATTTTATTCATTTATGAATAGAATTGTATGATTATATATTTGTTTTAGGTAAATGCATGAAGATTGTAATCTATCAAAATGCTTAATGTTTATTTATTTATATAATCATTCATGATTAACATAACTAGTCAAACGGTATCCGATGTTGCCCTCTTCTTTGAAGTTGAGGGTTCAAGTCTCATTGTGGACATAGGTGGAATAATTTAGGAGTAGTTTAGTATATATTTGTATTTGCTGTTCCAAAAAAAAAAAATTAACATAACTATTAACAAATAAAAAGGAAAATTATGAATGCATGTCATGTTTTATTACTTACCGCATAAAAAATGTATTTATATATTTTTTATTAATTTTTATTCTATCCAAAAAAAAATACATAAATATATTTAGCATAATATATTCTTAATAATGGCGATTTTTTTGTGTGTAAATGAGAGTTAAACTTAATTTATTAATAAGACATCGTTTTTAATTAAATAATAAAAGAATTTTTTTGATATGTTACATCAAAATTAATGAAATTAATTAATGAAAATGGAAGTTACAAACAAACAATTTTATTTATATTAAATGAAAATGTAATTTTCTTATAATGTAATGAGTGATCTACAATGTTATCGCGATTTCAACCTTTTCATGTTCTCAATATAACCTCTCATATATATATATATATATATATATATATATATATATATATATATATATATATATATATATATATATATATATCCTAATCCTAATTCTAATAAATAAGTAGAACTCGGCCACGTGGCATTTTCCAAGGCCCCAAAATAGAGTTTTCCCGCTCATTTTCCTTAGAGTGTAATTACTAAACTATCCTTTTATAGCTTCAAATTGGCCGGCCCTTTTAATCTGCATTAATCAATCCCGTTAAATTTGCAACAAATTGATCGACTAACTATAATATGCGTAAAGATAGCTAATTTTGTGTTTGCATTTCCAAAATCAAATCAAACAATCATATTCGCTCATCGGTTTAACCTATTCACTCCATTATTTACGTTCAAATTATCTATGCGATGAAACTTGATCCGAGTATACATGACCGTGAAAAATCAGGGACGGAATCACAAGAAATCACATACATATCTTCTTCCTTTCTCTCTCACGAACACCTGAAAAATTTTCTTCTGTCTTCTGTTGCTCCTGATTTGAATTGATTTATTGGTGCAGGTATCTAAGTAATTTGAAGAAGTTTGGTCCCGATAGGAGATAACATAAAATCGTCGTTGAAACAAACAGATCGCAAGGTTACAATTTTTCCTTCATTATCGCTACCTTATTGCAGCTCTATCTCCATCTTTTTCAAATTCCGATTTCTTCTCCACGTTCCCTTATTGCAGGAGGCAGGCGATGGTTCGGTTATATTATCGTCTTATGACTCTGGTCTCATCAATTGGTTTAACATGTACGGATGTTAACGATGGTGGATTCACTTTGAGAATTTATGGTTCACGATTTCTTCTTATTAAGGTTCTTAATTCATGGTATTCAATTTTATTTTTTCTGTTCTGTGTTTCTGATTTACAAGATCTTTTTACATTAAAGTTTGCTCCTTCGTTGTTTGAGTTCTTGGGCAAAAGTTAAGGACAAACTTTGATTTAACCTAATTTCTTTCCAAGAGACATCTTCATGATATTCTTAAAATAAATGAGAATTTTTGTATGGAAGCATAACAAAATCGGTTGTATTCTCCTTTACCCTCCACTAATTGCTGATGAACTCATTTATCTAACACCTGATACCTCCCCTTCTCAACACACCGATGAACAAGGTAATCTATATCATCCTTTCATATTCTTTTTGAAAAAAAAAAAAAACAATTTTGAGCCCTTGTGTATGTTAATTTGTTTTTTTGATAGAATTCTTTGCTTAAAGATGCATTGGATTCTCTTTGGTTTACTAATTCAAATTTTATGTGATTCTGTTCTTTGGCCAATAGGTAACATGTTTGTTGGTGATTTAACTTTTAGTTCTTTTTGTACTACGGTTCAAGTGTATAGGGTGAGACAATTATTCCTTTCAGTTGTGCATTGGAACAGAATCTTGTTGATCTTCCAGAAGATCAAGCAGCAAAATACTGTGAGGAAATTTCTTTATTTTAGGTATAAATTCTTTGTTAAAACCCAAAGGACGTTTTTTTTTTTGGTTTAGAATTCCATGGATAATGGACTTATATCCTGCCTTGCAAAATGACTCATTTGATTGCTAAACACCCCATCTTTCAGTTTTTTCAGATATGAAGGCATACCTATTCTGCTTGGTTTCAATTTCAGCTTACACCAAAAACTTTCAAACATGAACTGTTTTGTTCATTTTGTATAAAATTGTTTTCTATAATGTCAGTCAGTCTCTCATCTTAAATTAGGTCAAATTAGGTTTATTTTGAGTTGACTTTGAGCTTTTTTTAGTTGGTTTTTTTACCTCAACACACGAGATGAGGAGGCCCATGGCCTTGGTGCTGTCATAGTATAGCCTCTGTAACATAAGGATGCTAACTAGGGATGATAAAAATGGTGACATTATTTAGAAACCCGTTTCTCTAACTCCATTTTGCTAAGACTCACACTCATGTGTCATTGATTACTAACAATTTAGAATGGGTGAATAGTAACTTTTGGGTGTTTCTTTTTGAATTAATAGAAAAAGGCTCAAACTTTAAAGTGGAAGGATGGAGGGTGTATGTATTCAGACCCTAAACTATGTTAGAAAGTATATATACAGAGTATAAGAGGTCATCAGCCATATACAAACAGGGTAATAATTTGCATGATGTTGTGAATTCATATAACTAAGATTAAGTTACATTTTGAGGCCTTTACGCATAAATCGATTTGCATTAACATATTTGAACAAACAGGGATGGAAATTTTGACATCAATCTTATTCCATAAATTATATTAGCTAATTGCAGAATAAATGTTGAAAAGAACTGTTATCAATTTAACAAACAGTTCTCTTTTTTTCTCCATTAAATGTGATCTAAATCCTGGCGTTGGTTAGAAGAGAATGAAGTTCTATCTCTTCGAAAGCATATTGAACAAGGTAGGTTCTCTTATACATCAGTAGCCTACTTTTGCAGCAAATTAACCCTTAATCTAGGATAAATCTAAGATTTTTTCATCATCTTGAAGGACATCTTCAATGATTTTCAGTTATCTCATTAGGAAGCTTGTTGATTGTTTGTGTTGGAATATTTTATGATGTTTTTTTGTTTTCTGATTATTTGTTTGGTTATTGTCTTTATATTATTCAACAGCTCAGATGGCTATTGCAAATGGTGGAGATTGGCAAAAGGAAGTCTATCAAAAAGATGGTGCATATGAAAGTAGATTTGTGTAAGTTTTGCCATATGTTATGGTCCAACATTCTGTAGATTTGTTTAATTTTTTGTTGTATTGCTACCTAAGTTTTGTAGTCGCATCTTTGCAAGTAAATGATGATAAAGTAAAGTCTGTACTTGAGCTGATGGTGGCCGTGTTATAGAAAGCATGAATTGTCATAGTTAAGATGAATGTGTGATGTCGAAGTAATTTAGTATGATCAAAATGACTTAACTTAACGACTTAGATGTTAAAGTTATTAAATCAACATTTTCTCCATACCATGGTTTAGTCTATACAAAATTTGATCATAGTGGAAGTTAGTTAGCAGTATGAGGTGCCAGCATAAGGTACTTGGATTATATCTCATACTACACCTGAAGGGTATTTTGGTCATTTTACACAAACATTTTAACATGTATGATTTGTTTAATTGTTACACTCAACTACTTAGCCATCGATATTATATGTATTTTCAATTACGAATATTATAAATTATATGTTCAGTTATGAATATTAGAAATGTACTTTTACGGTATTATACGGATTTTAACCATCAAAATTGTATCATCTGCACATGTCCAATAAGAATGATGAATAAAAAAAAATAGTTTTCAAAAATCTTCATTCCTAATTAAATACTTCTCATTTAGTTAGTAATTAAATAATTACAAATAAAAAACTATTTAAATATTCAATATTACAATTTATAAGTTATAAGAATTATTGAAATAATATTTTATTAAATAATTAATTTTTAAATTCAATTCAAAAACAGCACCCGTGGGTTCCACGGGTTTTAACCTAGTATATATATATATATATATATATATATATATATATATATATATATATATATATATTCTTTACAGGGAAGCGTTTAATAGTGCTAACGGAGTGGGCTAGAAAAGTAGTTAGGAAAAATGAAGAACGTACAACATGATGGTCCATTTCAGGTGTTTCAGATGCGTGGCATAGTTGATCTGAGGCAAGAGACTTGTACATGCAAATATTGGGAAGTAACTGGTTTGCCTCGTGGTCATGTCATAATGGTTTTAAAGCACTTGAAAAAAACTAACTTTGGACATCTGACTATAGATGCTTACAAAATGGAAACGTACCGAAGTTCGTATGAGGAGGCGGTTTACCCCCTTCCAGAACCGTATGATTGGGAGATTCCTGCTGAGATGATGGTTGTTAAACCCCCGATAATGGATGCACGTCAAGCTGGTAGACCGAAAAACAGAAATCGTATCCCGTCACGAGGTGAGGAACCTATAGTAAGAAGGTGTAGTAGATATGATAATACAACCCATAATGCAGTAACTTGTCTGACATTGATCCCAATGAAGCAAAAGAATCCTAAAAAAAGTAGCTCGACGTCAGGTAGTAAGACAAAAGGGAAAGGGACGCAAGGGACACAAGGGACTCACGAGACGCTAGAGACGCACGAGACGCAAGAGACGTGCAGGACGCAAGGGACACAAAGAGAAGACTATTTTTCAACGTTTGATTTGAATGATTGATGTTGTATTTATAATTAATTATGTTATGTTTTGGAAGACGTTGATTATGTACTTTGAAACGGGTAATAATATGATTATATTAGTGCATCATTACTAGCAGAGTAATAACTAAAACTCGAAGATAATACATACAACAAACCAAAAACACATAATAAACGTACAACAACAGTAATTAACTTAAGGGAACTGCAATGGATACTTTTCTCTCTCCATTGTTATATAGTCGTCCCTAATTCTTATTTTATCTTCAAAACGGTCCTTTTGCCGCCCAAGATCTATCATTTCTGCATCCTTCTCAGCTGACCATTTTTCAGTCGTTTTGATAGTCTTCTTAGTCTTTTTTATCCATTCTTCGTGATCTTTGATTTTTTTTTTTATTAATTTGTATCCTTTGCTCAACTTCTTTGCACTCGGGCACAATGAGGTCACGACATTCAGTGAGAGCCCGAGATGACTCTTTATCTTTTTTTTGTTCTTCAGCCCATTGTAATTGTTGCAAAGTATCATCAGACATATACGACTCTCTCATGTTTGGTGATGGGGCAAGAAAAGGGTTGATCAGATCATAATAGTAACAATCAAGTTTGTTGCACGAGAAAATATAGAAATTTGAAGATGAACTCATATTAAATTTCAAAATAATTTGTAACTTTTTACCAAAAAATCAACGATCATCCATGACAATATATAGACCCTTCAACTCCGCAGAGAGGTGTTTGTCAGTCCGCAAAGCTGTCTTTTCAGTCTGTAGAGCTGTTTTGTCAGTCCGTAGAGCTGTTAGTCAGTTCGCATACTGTTTGTCAAGTCGTTGTCATCCATACATTACAATTATTTATTAAAAGGTAAATACTATTTATTAAAAACTAAACAACGCCAATGGACCAAAAGCAAGATTAACATAGAACTAAATACAAACTAATATTCGTTGTGATCCATACATTACAGTTCAATTGAATTGTCATGGAGGTAAGACGACAACACTTTCAACTGGTATTTCCCAATGCATAAGGGTTGGAATAGGATTGACCATCTCAGTTTGAAAACAATTTCGATACACTAGGGCAGTTAACTTTAAATTTACCATTTGTTGTATTTTTACAATTCAAGCCTTTGTAGTGATGCTATAGCATGCTCACAAGGTATACCGTAATTTTTCCATTTCCCGAAACTACTAATATCACGGTTTAATTGCACGGATATAGTGGTTAAATACTTACTCACTTCATATCTGTCACCAACAATATGCCTAACCCTACAACCATCGGAGTGGACAAATATTTTTTGAAGCACATTAAGTGCATAAGGGGTTAGAAGACCATGAAAATCCCCTGTGAAATGACTGAATCATAAAACAAAAGTTATGATGTCATAATGTATAATAACATATCATTTGACCATTTGAATGATGTCGTAATGTATAATTACCTCCGAATGCAGCACGTTTGAACATACACTCCTTGCATCGAGTCATGGACCATTTGAATGATTGTTGTTATTGGTAACTCATGTCTGTTTGTTCTTACCCAATTCACAACATCGGGAATATCAATGAATTTAACATTGAAACGTACTTTAGGGAAAAAAGCTTGTACCCATTTTGCAATGGGAATATTGTGAAGCTATTCATTATCATTCCCATTCACCTCATTTTGTAAGTTGTTCAAACATGCATAAAAATCAGACATATTATACGCTTTACAAGTTTTCCGGAACAATTGCTCTACAACTGTATTGTTTCCTGTGGAAGCGTGTATTTTCTCAGCTATATTTTTACAACAATAGCCATGATATGAATCAGGGTAAACTCTCTGAACTGCAAAGTCTATGGAATCAGACAAATGGCTTATGAAACCAACTTTCGTATTGTCACCTAAACATTCTTTAAGCCTCCTCATGAACCATAACTATGACTCGTCACAGTTTATCGTTCCCAAAGCAAACGCTATAAGAAGGGGTTCATGGTTTCCATCTAAAGCAACCATAATGGACATGGATGTTACGTATGTACCAATTAGAGGTACGTGACCAACGAATATGATTGGTGTCATAGACGTGAGAAACATACGAATTTGCAAGTAAAGATAAGAATATTAGCCATATAACAACTTCAAATAACAAAAAATTTACTATAAAGGATTACATACCATGCATCCCAATGCCACAAAATAAAGTTGGAAAAGATTACACTGATATTTCTTAATGCACGTGAACGTGTTAGGATTGGTTCTTTGCAGATTATGAAAAAACAAATCGGTAGGTTGGAGAAATTTTTTTTGAATACCTCATTGACTGAACTCATTTTCACAACTTTGCGTTTTTATTGTTAGTCGTACATCTTATTAGTAATGTTTTTTTTGTGTAATGTTTTTATGTTATTTGTAATTTTTATTTTGTTTGAATGTGTCGTAATATTTGTTGGTGAATTATGTTTCAAAAAATAAAGGATAAATAACACAAAAACCGCAAAAAAAAAACTCAACAATATTAAAAATAAATAAAGCAATACAAGCACAATACAAAACACAGTACTAATTAAAAATACGGGAGATTTTCGAAGGGGCTTCATAGTCGAAACTCTCTCCATTGCTAATGAATTTGTATTATTCTTTAGCCGCCTTCAAGATGTCTTCCTCAATATCATTCATACGTGCGTCTTCAATCTTCTTATAAAGATCGTTGAATAACACAACTTCTGTTTTCATTTCATATCATTTTGCTGTTATATCAAGCATGATGTGATGGTCTTCTACGTGTTGAAGGTGTTGGTTAAAAGGAGCCAAAACATTCTATCATCCAAACTGTTGTTCTCGTAGACATTAATATATGAACAAGTTAGAAGCAAATACTCCTCAACGGTCCATGGTTTTGAACCCATTGTAAAAGTTACAAAGTAGATGACGTGACATAGATTAGATGAAATGATACACATTTTTGAGTCTTTTTATAGTGAAATGACAGTTCGCAGAAGTGACTCGACACTCCATGAAACATATATAATAACAAAAATAAATAAAACACATATTTATATTAAACAAAATTACTAAAAGCAAGTATTTCATATTAATATATACAAAGTTCCTAAAATCAAGTTATATAGTATCCCAAATAATTTTTGTTATCCTATTTATATAGAGAAATCCCACATCTCTACATGGCTTATCAATCTTCACCGGTACCCCCGAAACAATCATTTCCATAAACATCAATACAAATACTCCACAATCCCCTCTATCAAGAATATATTTCTGTTGTGGCACTTCTACAATATCAATAAACTCCACAATTGCGTTGTCTTTGTGTACATTAGGGAAATCATTCCAGTACTCAATGACAACTAGCTCTGAGATAATACTATCCCAAAACTTGTGAATTCTCCACCAGTCAAGTACTTTGAGAAGAAATTTATAGATCGTGTTGTATCATAAATGTGTACTTTCCAGGTATCTAAATGTAGCATTGTCAAAAACTAATGGAAACTAATAGGGAATAGAACCTACAAACAAAAAAAATTAAATAGTCGTAAATTCAGTAATATTATATCTTTATTACTTATTATGCAAATTTGGTCAAATGCTGAATTTTAAGAGGTACAAGCCCTTATTGCTTCGTGTACAATGATTTTATGCTTTGAAATCTAATCCGGTCAATTTGAGTATATAAGGATAAGTAAGAACTCAGTAACATTAAGCACATCTTGAATTGGTCAAAGATGAACGGGTATTCCACATAATTTGCCAACTGAATCGGTCAAGTGAGAATGTTGGTCAAGTGAGAATGCTCGATTTTACAATCTATATCCACCATAAAAGAAACAGGAGGCTTGATTATGTTGTCAATGAAAGATCCATGTGGTTTTGTTCTTTTATTTTAGAAATCTGACATTTGTATGTTTGTTTGTTGTGCATATTCAAGAACGGACAATATGATTTTCATCCATGATCCATCTCTTCAGGTTTGATCTATCTCTCTCACCATAAGAAACCCTAATCAATTCGAACCCTATATGTCTGTTCCTCTTTAGTTCCTTCACATCATCGTCTCAAAGCTCTCCATTATGTGTTAACAAAACCACCACCACCACTCTCTTCCCTAACCAGTGACCTCCACCAACACTCACGTGCCGCCGCTGCTTTCCCTCTCCGCCAAGAACGCAGTTGCGATTGATTTTACTCTCCGCCAAGGCTTACTTCGGCATGGGGGAGGTGGTTTGAGTTATTTTTTCGATATGGGTTTTTATTTATCATCCTTTGCAGGAACAACTATTGTATTAGATTACTTAATGATTCAAAAGTTTTTTGAGATAAAACTTAGGAATGAAGCAGCAAAAAGATGCCTAAGATTCATTGACACCGCCACCAGGTGCTCTCTCTCTCTCTCTCTCTCTCTCTCTCTCTCTCTCTCTCTCTCTCTCTCTCTCATTGGATTTTGTTTGATTTCATGTTCAATTTCTTCTGTTTTGTTGCTAGCCCCTCTCTTGCATCGTCGATTTAGGTAAAGGACCTGACCCTGTTTCAATCTTCATCAATTGGTAGGTTTTTTTTGTCCTATTTTAGATTTCAATTTACGCTTCTTATAATTACTATCTACAAAATCCAAATTAAATCTTTGATTTTCTTTGTCTTCCTTTTGGTTTTGGTTTGATTCTTGAATACCGATTGATTTCTTTTCATTTTTCCGGAATAAATTTGGTTTATTGTACACTTTTCCCTCCTCCCCTTTTCACCATTTCTAGATTTAAACTCCCCTATATCACCTCCACCCTATTTGTTCTCTACCCAACAGCCGCCGGCCACAACAATTGTGCCACCATGTCTTCCATACTACATGTAGCTGCCGCCAATTGCCTCCACTAGGATCTAAAAAGAATTTATGGATGATCACCATTCACTATGTAACATTGTAAGTTCTTCACATTAATTCATGTTTTTTTGTTTAATTTTATTTTGGTATCAAAATAGATCCAAAACAGGTGAAACCTAAGGATTTAAGCGTCGTCGCCGCCGGATTTCAAGTCGTCGCTGGAAATAAATCGGATATGAAGTCGTAGCAGAGATACGTTCAAAATCAAGAGGAAGTTAGGGGACCAGTGGGGGATGAAAGAAGGGGGGGGGGGGACCGTTTTTGTCAAAGAGATGATCAAATTACGAAAGTACCCCTCTCCGTGGAGGAATCTTCGTTCCGCAGAGCTCCGCAGAGGTCCCTCTGTGGAATGCATGTCTAGGGCTGTCAAATCGGGCAGTCGTGTCGTGTTTTGTCTGACACGACACGACATGAAAAGGTTTTGTATAACACGAACACAACACGACACGATGTCGTGTTTTTTTTCATTAACACGAAAACGAACCAATTAAAACTCAACAACACAACACGACACGACAAATATAATATTATATAACTATTAGTGTATTCCGTTCACACTTAAAGATATATAACACGACAAAAACCACAAACACGAAAAACATGACAACCACATGCTTAATCGTGTCAATTTATGAACATGAACACGACACGGCATTGTGTTTTTTTTAATATTGACACGAAAACGACACAAACACGAATTTGAATTTTGATTTCGTCCTGATTTTATTTCGTTTCATGTATTTTTATCGTGTCGTGTCATTAATTGACACCCCTATGCATGTCTATGCGTAAAAAAGTCACTTTTCATGTCTAAAATTTGAAACTGCCCTCCAAAAATTGATTATACCCGGTATTTTCACAACATTTGAAGAATACCGCTGAATTTAGGCACACAACAGCACACATGCACACAGAAAAAGTCAAAAATTTAAAATTAGAAAAAAGGGTTAAATTCATAGAATACAAGTAATGAAGGACGAAAACTATAAATTTTGAAAACTGTTGTATATAAACTTTATTGTTCCGTAAAGTTTGATGCTTTTTAATATGTATATGTATTAATATAAACTAGAAAGGTATCCCGTGCGTTGCGTGGGGCGGAAAGTGTTTGTTTTGTGTGGATGTTCATGTGTTTCATACATTACTATTATCTGAAGTACACTGCCTAAATGGTATCCATAGTAAAGTACATTGCTAATCTATGTAATTTGACATGAATCGGATGAAACAAACCTGTCGTTAGTGGGTAGCAAAATAACATCAATAGTTCAATACCACCATCAACTTTCTTAGCATACCACAAAGCCCAAAATAAGAAATGCAACGGTAAATCATGGTAGTATTAAAGACATATACATCAATATTGATATTAGAACAACTAAAACTCAGGAAAAAAGGAAAAAGTAAAAAACCAAAAACACAATCCAACCATAGCTTTTACAAATTCACGTCAACAACTTGAGACTTTTCTTTTGGGAACTTAACAACAAAAGTGTAAAAAGCTTAGTGTGAGTTTTTTTTTTATGTAGCCAAACACCTAATGTTCATCTCTGTAGTTTTTTCCATCATATAATAAGAAAACAAAACTGGTCAAATGGAGATCGCACTTACATGATTCGTCCATTACAGCATGGACAAAATTGGTGGGCAAGTAAAAAACCAAAAACACGATCCAACCATGGCTTTTACAAATTCACGTCTAACAACTTGAGACTTTTCTTTTGGGCTACCTTTCTTTTCACCATAGGTTCCTCTACGAATAATTATCTGTCATTCAAATATTTTGTTAATATTTCATCGTTATAGTCATCATCCATATCCATTGATACTAACAACAATTATCCTTAAAATAATTTACTTTCTTCATGTGATCATAATCCTTTTTCACTTACCTCCATAAAGACACAAAAGAGAAAAAAAAAATTAAAAATAATTTTCCAACCATCAAATCACCTTCAACAACCTCTTAAATTTGGATGAAACCTTTAAACCATCAAACCAATTCCTTCTTACCATGCACACCCTTTAATTTTGCTTTTAGTTCCCTGTAAAATTTAACCACAAAAAAAAAAAAATTAACTTTCATAGATTAAATTATAAATAAAATTATCGTTCCAAAAGTTATATAAAAGGGTAAAAATGGAAATGAAAATACCAAGAACCGAAAAGCAACTTATGAACCCAGCTGAGATTTACACAACTCTTCAGTTGCCTAAACGGGTGACATGTAGCAGACCCCCGTTCACACTGTGATGCGCAAACCGTTAAATTTTTTTTAGTGTTTTAGAAGGAAAATAAATAAATAAATAAAAATTTTCAGCGATATAAGTTTAACAATAATAGAACAACAATTCAACGTATTTCTCAAGTAATTCTTCAATAACAGAAGAAAGTAAACTGCATATCATAGTATATTATAAACCATGAAGATTTATGAGTGTGAACAAAAACTTTTTTTCTAACTTGAATGTAGCACTGAAAACAATTTTTTTTTATGTTAAGCCTTTATTAATAGATAGCTCTATAAAATTTATTTTTATGAACAAAAGAATACGAAAAGAGAGATAGAGTTCATTTGTAAATCGAACATACATGGCTATCACTTGCACCTGGCAGCTACAACACATTTTAATTCTGCATTACCCCTGAAAAGAAGTGCTATTTGGTCCTTTAACACGAAACTTTTTGTAACATAAACAAACCATACCAAAACTAATTAAGATATTTGCAAACAAAAATTAGAGAATTGCCCTCGTTGTCTATTAAAAAGAATTCCCCATATACATAACCTGCCAACACAAAATTAAGATAGAAATATCACTTCACAATTGAGATGAATAGGTTGGACTATAGACTAATATGGATTTTTTTTTGTCCTACCATGAAAAAGTAGCATGCATATTTAGGAGCAACAACCTGCTTTTTCTTTATAGTTCTTATTCACATCTCGAACTACCTATAAATATAGATACTTTAAATGTTTAGCTCTATATATAAAATCATATAAATGGTGGGTTTTTTTAATTTTTAAAAATTGCTAAAAAAAATTAATAAAAAATTGATGCCGTTACCAGAAGCTATTAATGGAAATGTGTAAAACGTGAAGATCACCAGTATTTTAGGTGCCACCAGATTCCCCGACCCAAGAGGATGCAAACACTCATTACCTACAATGGACTTCACATCCAAAAAATTATAAAAGAAAATAAAAATAACAAATCCTTTGCAGATATGAAATCTGAAAAGTAATCATAAGTGCCCTAATTTCAAGACCGTTTTCAGACTTAAAAAAATATCATACATCAGGTTTTGGTTAAACAAACGAAGAACAAAGAAAAAAAAGCCATATTTTATTACCTGTGTTGCAGGAATATTTCTTCCGGTTTGGAGAGTTGGAATTAAAAAAAATATATATAGGTAGTATGTTGTAAGTTTCAAACACGAACCAAAAACTTTAAGAAGTGTATCTTTTTCTTATCCCTTTTTATTAAAAAAGGAACAAAGAGAACATGTTTCACCCATTTGAAAAATGAGAAAAGAGTTAATCTAAGCCAGTGAAAAATTGGTATGGAATAGGAGATACCGGTGCAATTGAAGAGTTGGTGGACACGAAAATATTTGATTCCAAAGTTCCAGTGCAACTGAGTCAACGATCAATCAAAAATGTTTAACCAAAACACACATACGCAATGGCCAAAAGGGTATTTTTGTTATAGTTGTTGATTTTTCTACTGAAAGAGGAGAGGAAGTTGCATCACTTTGACTGCAAACTTGATGATTCCCAAATCTCCACCGGTAGAGACTTCAGTTGTTGTCGGTCACGGTGTCAAAGTTCTTTAAACATAGAGAAATAAAAACCAATAAAAAAAAAGGAAGCAAGATGTCAGTGTTCCCTGACGGTATTTGAATCAGTTAATCAGGCTACTTGATACCTGGAAGCAGCAGATGAGAGAGGCCTGAAGGGACCTGGAAGCCGATGGCGAGCATGTGTTGTTGAAGAGAAGGAATCAACAGAAGCTGAAGAGGGAATCTCCATGGCGATCAGTGGAGAAGCATCTTTCTCAACAACGATTTCCTCTCTGATCTGAAATATAAACCCCTTCAAGTAGAGGGATTGGTGGCGATGGAAGCGGTCGCTTTTAGGCGGCGGAGAAAATTAGAGGGGTAGAGATGGCGATCTGGTGGAGCGGTGGTGATGGCGGCTTCGATTAATGTCGATGGTGCAGAAGAGAACAGGGGAAATGCGAAGAAAATGGAAGATTCGCTGAGAGAAAAAATTGGTCTCTCATTTGACGTAGACAGAGGAGAGATAACGATGGAGCAGTGGGAAGGATGGAGAAGAAACTGGAGAAATACTGGCGGTTGACACGTCCGTTCGATAAAATCAAGAGAAAACAACCTTCACGTTGACAATGTTGGGAAAAATTTACATAACACCCCCCTGCAAATCAAATACACCGGGCACATAAGGCGTAAGAACAATGCAGGGACTAAACTTGGATAAATTTCAACTGTTGAAATTTATTGCAAGTTTAATATATATATATATATATATATATATATATATATATATATATATATATATATATATATATATTAATTAATTCTGTGATCAATTAAATTAAAAAATATAAAAATAAAAGTACAATTAATGATTAATGATATATATGGAAATATGACGTCACTTTGACGAAGGGTTCGAGCGTCTTCCCCTCTTTTTAGTTTAAAACCCCAGTTCTTACAACAATTTAAAAGATACTCCGTATTATCCAATCAACCCCTGTTCTCTCCCATGGTGCCACATTGCGAACAGTCAAAAATCAAATCGAAAGAACCCTCTGTTTGCTTCGCGCTCGATTGAATCGTAGAAAAAATCTCATTTTCTACTGATATCTCCCAGAAATCAACTCTATTTGGAATTGAAGTGCTGCCTACAGGTAATGTGCGTGTGATTTCTATTGTTCTTGATAGAATTCATGATATTGTTCTTACGTTCTAGTATTTCTGTCATCTCTTTGCGTGTATTTCTATTGTTCTTGATAGAATTCATGATATTGTTCTTACGTTCTAGTATTTCTGTCATCTCTTGTCTCAATATTCTTGATGGGTGTATTTCTTAGTTCTTGGCATTTTTAAGAATTCTTAATCACATTTTTACTTGCGGCTGATTTCATACGCGTTTGTTTCTTGATTCAATCGAAAATTTTGGGTCTTGTGTCTGGTTAATCAAATCGAAAATGTTGGGTCTTGTGTCTAGTTAATCAAATCGAAAGTTTTGGGTCTTGTATCTAGTTGTGTTTACTGTTACTTTTCTTGATCAAAATCGTAGTTGTATTGATCAAATCATAGTTGTATTCTTTGTTAGTTTTAGAGAGCCTCAATCTCACGAATATGAAATGAAAAATAAACTTGCTGAACAGAAAGTAAAACAACTTGTAGGTATGAAGAAAATATTAAAGAAAAGTAAGAAAGTTGCGGAAAAAACTTAGTGTATTCATACCTGGGAATAGGCAAAAATAATAATAAACTACTCCCCTAAGCTAAAGACCCATTAAAGGGTTAGAACAATTCCCAACGTGCCTATATAAATTATCCAACTACACATGAATTATCCAATTAAAAATTGCTACTAATTCTAGTCATGCATGCATATCACGTGAATATGTGGTTAGTGAACCGATTAACACAACATTCTTCTCTCATGTTTAGAAGAAAACGTAATAATGTACTATTTTGAAATAGGAGTACTTGATGGAGTCGGCTTTGACAGAGTCCAGGAAAGAGTCTGAATATGAAGAGACGAAAACAAAGGGAAAGGTCGGGGGGTTTGACTTGCTTCCAGATGACTTACTGTTAGATATCCTTAAAAGACTTCCTGATAATGTCCTTCGCTATCATTCTAAGAAAGTCTGCACACAATGGTTTGATATAATTACCAACAACATATTGCTAGATCATGCTTCTTTCATCATCCAAAGGCCAATAGGATGTTATCCATCACGCCATGTTGAAATAAGGGTAGAAGGAGAAGGTATAGAAGTGAAAGAGCATAGTCTTGACATGCACTCCATAGGCCCTATAAAGTCTTGGTGTGATGAGTTTATTCTGATAGTTGGTCCCTATGGAGAAAAATCTATCATCGCTTTCAATATAGTCAACAAGGTAGGATCCATACTTCCACCGTGTCATGCACCTTGTAGAGGGCACTCTGAAAACAAATGTGCAGTGGTACTAACCTTTGATGCAATCAAGGGAATATACAAAGTCTTGCACGTGTATATGGGCCCACCAATACAATGCCATGTACTTGTCTTGGGCAAAGATGTTGTCTCTGGCCTTTCTTCCTCATATTGGAAAAGGATGGAGCTCCCTCCTAAAATGGAGATTTGGCAGGACTATAAGGGAGAGCCGGTTTGTGTCCAAGCAAGGTACTTACATTGGGAACTTTCTTCTGACTACATGGTGTCCATGGACACGGTGAAAGAGAAAACAGTGTTAATGAGTGTACCTCAATCCCATCATGGCACAGCTGGCAACCATTATACACTTTTTGAGATGGGGGGTTTCCTTTGCCTTATAACTCGAGTTTCATGGGCAAAAGCTGCAAAAACTGACATTTGGAGGCTGACAGACTTTGACAAGATGATATGGCAAAAGTTTCAATCGATTACAATTCCAAGGTGGTACCTTGATAAAGGATACACAGCTGCTAGTCTATACCCTATCTGTGGGGTTGTAGGAAACAGATTTGTCATCTTCAAGTCTTCTAGGTATAATAATGACTTATATAGTTTTGATTTGAACAAGGGTACGATGGAAAAGCTAAACATCGTCCTTCAACCTCATGATGGTTTAGTGCTTCATGCTGGGATCAAACCTCAGCAAAAGATTCAGAATTGAAAGTTGTTGTATGAAAGATGATGCATATTATTTCTCTTGTTTGATGCAAAGTAACTCTTGCTCTTATCCATTAATGATGGGATTTGATGTACTGTATATCTCTTTACATTGTAATTAATGATTCTTTAGAAGCAGCATATGAATAAGGTTTTGACAAGCATGACAAACTAAGTCTTGAAACATGAAATCCAACACACTACACACACACGATAAACTTTTTCTTGAGAAGAGTGCGGTTAGGACTCTACAAGAAAAGTCCTTATTAGTGACTAATTTTTAGTTACGATTTAAAATTTGGTCACTAAAAGCATCTTTTAGTCACTAGAAATTAAGTGGTCACTGAATTTTGGTATTCTTACAAATTTAATGACGAATTATATGTGGTGGTCATTAACTCAGTCACTATAATGCAAAAAAATTAAACTGCTTCTATTCTATATCATAACAACTATTTAGTGACTAAAAATAATGGTCGCTATGTTAATTATATAGTGGCTAAGACTAATGGTCAATATGTTAGAAGTTTAGTGACGAAAAAAATGGTCACTGTATTGAAGGTTTAGTGACCAAAAATAATGGTCACTGATTACTTTTGTTCAATACCACGTACCTATTCTTTAAGTACTCTTTAAATGAGGAAAAACAATTAGTGACCACTCAATAGTGGTCACTGATGAATTACAAGAAAATAACATTTAGTGACCATAAAGCAATGGTCACTGATTATATATATTATAGTTTTCAATTAATAAAAACTAAAATATTTTTAATTAATATATTTTATTTTTGAAAATAACTACAACTTTTTTTATACATAATTTTGTTAAGACTCATTACGTTATTGACTGGTATTTATCAAACATGTTTATTATAAAAATATTTGAACAAAGTTGAAAAAATAGAAAGAGAAACACATTAGAAAAAATCATAGTAGTATTTATTTCTTGACTAAATAAGAAGACTTGATTAATTTTGACTGACTAATTTTGACCAAATTAATTATACATATAATTTTTTGTAAACACGATTAATTGGTTTAGTAAGGAGATAAACAAGGTTGACTAATTTTGACTACAGTACTATGCCCAAAATCGACTCAATACGCTCTCTTTTGCCCTAAATCGATACACCAAAATTGACAGCATCCTGCCGACCCATCGTCGCCGGTCAATCGCCGCCGGTCCATCGCCGCTCCACACCCTCCCATTGGCGCAACTCTATTCTCCACTTGAAGTCAAACAGGTACTCCATACTCGCATGATTAGATTAGTCAATCGATTGAGTGACTCAACTTCGTTTTCTAGGTCGGCGGTCCATCGTCGTCGGTCCATCGTCCTCCACACCCTCCCATTGACGCACATCTGTTCTCCACTCGAAGTCAAACAGGTACTCCATACTCGCATGATTAGATAAGTCAATCGATCGAGTGACTATCAACTTCTTTTTCTAGGTTTAGCTGAGTTTTAAAATCACATTTAATCAAGTTGAATCACCTTCTCATATATACAACTGTATGCCATGATTTGTGCTATTTGACTAACCTTCCCTTCCCATGAATTTGTTATGATATCCTAATCCGCTTTTCACATATAAACTTTAATTTACTTAATTTTTCACACTAGAGAGTAAAGACGCATTGTATAGAAACCTTGGATTTCTTTTGCCTTATTGACGTCTAACCTAAAAAGTAAAAACCAACGAATTTCTAGTTGTTGGAAATTCTAAAACCTACATTGCAGATTGGAAAATCATCTCCACAAGTTCCTGCACAAATAATAAGAAAAGGGCAATCCCAATTATTAAAAACAGTCAACAAATCATAATGATTTTAAACTATTAAATGGTTTGTTTGATTGGATGGAAAGGAATGGAATGAACCATTCCATTCCTTTTTCTGATTCCATCATACAAAATAGTCAACAAATCACTTGCCATCTTTTAGTTTTTAGGGCTTGCTGAACTATTTCTTGATAAAAGTGGTAAATATATTCAATGGGATTATGCAACTTATATGAGTAATTTAGGCAGTGCTTTGTTTACTAGCATGAGAAAGGTTTTAGGCATATCCGTGTGCAAGGAGACTCAAAACTTGTTTGTATGCAGGTATATTTTTTTTTCCTTTTTTATTTTTGTTTCCAGTAAAAGTTACACCACTGCAAATTGATATGATAGATTAGAAATGGATAGAATTGTAATATATGCCATGCTAAAAACTTCAAAAATAAAATAGTAAATGGAACATGACATTCCTTTTGTGGCTAATGATTAAAGATGTTGCCTTTAAGATCAAAATCCACATTTCCTTCACATGACACTTTATGGAGGCCTTTTTGTAACTCTTTATTGTGTTTGTATTTGAAATAGAAACCTTAGATTCTACTTTTTTCTAAATATCGACTCTACAATATCTACTTCCTACCAAGATAATGACTTCACATTTGAAGGAAAATCACATATTCTTAAACATTCAAGTATTGAGTATAAACATTTCATTTATATTAATATTAATTTAATAAGCTACTTATAAGGAAGTAATTAGAAAGTAAGTATAAAATAGGAGGTGAATAAACATAAACATAAGTTTTGGTGTTGAAACATTTTAAAGGTTTATAGTGGTGTTTATGTTGTTAATGTGGTAAGTGTTATGAAAAAAAAAACAGGTGAATGGTTTGTGGAAAACGAAAACCCAGAACATGACAAGCTTATGCAAAGTAGCAAAGGAGTTGAAAGATAAGTTTGCATCTTTCCAGATCTGTCATGTTGAAAGGGTATGTATGCATTCAGACATATTATTCCTTCAGATCAGAAGTTATTATTGAATCCTAACAAGTTTATCGTATATATGAAATGAAAGGAGTTCAACATTGAAGCTGATCGATGCTCAAGCGAACCTGGGAGTACATCTCCAGGTAAGAACATCATTTCATGTTTTATTTTTATTAAGAGAGAGAGAGGGTTTATAATTGTTGTATCTGGTGTCTGTCTACAGCTGGAGAGGTTCAGGAGGAGGTTGACAGGAGATAGTTGAAAGGAAGGTGTGTTTTTGTTGTACTTATAGCTTAGAAGGAATGGATATTTATTCTACTCTTTTATATGTAAGTCTCATTGGTATTATAACACTATAACTAAACCTCTAGAGGGCAAAATGGTAATTTTACATAAGCTTTGGTCTCGTATGTTGTAGCACCTAAAGGAGGATATGAGGTTGAGTTATTTGGCACAAGAGCTAATATCAACGGATCGATTAGCCCTAAATCACGGTAACCATTTTTAAATATATAAGTGGTTGACTTATGTCTTCTATAAGGACATATTTTTTATATTTTATTTATTTTTTAAATATAAATGTGACAGGTGTGCAATGGGAAATTGCTTTAGTATGCAAAAAGACCACGAAACTGCTCTCAAGAACTTTCAACGTGCAGTACAACTGAATTCAAGAATTGCATATACGTACCAGAAGGTTCACTGAGAGAGCGATGTTTTGCCCGGAGTTTGCTTCGGAGCAGGCTCAGATGTCCTGATATCTGAGTGTGCTCAAGAGGGACATCAGGCAGTTTGTGTCCACGCAGAGGTGTGATACCTTATTAGAGCTGCAGGAGGCCGCCAGGCGGCCGAAGTTAGAGATGGAGTTGGAGTTACGGGAAGTAGAGGTAGGCCCCGGTGCAGTCACAGCTGGCGCCGAAACGGTCCAAAACCGTTGACTATAGGGTTGGAGGTCAGAGCAGCCACACTAGTGAGAAGTGTGGGAAGGGTCATGCCGGAGTTTTCCGATCCGGTGGTACGTATCGCAAGTGTGGGGGAGAGGGGCATTATGCGAGGGATTGCCGTCAGTCGGCCTCGGTGTAGGATATGAGGATTTGTTATCATTTCCATCAGGTTGGACACTTGAGGATCTTAGTAGTTAGGGGTTGTAGTCGGTTAGCATCCAAGAGGATAGGTGATCGAAAAATTGGATATACGATCTCGTTGCTAGGAATAGCAACTGCGTTGCGAGAAGTGTTCAGTTGAGATTCGAACTTCCTTGGAGTTTGGGATGTGTGATGTCGGGAGAGTGACCTATGGAGGTTGCTCACTCTGGAGGGATTTAGTTCCGGGGGAAGAGGGGGAACTTTATCAAGTAAGGTCGATCGAGTCATGCCGGTTTGTCAGCGGAAGTTATTAGTTGGTACAGTAAGTGGGGAGAATTAGAAATTCTTCAGTAAAACAGCAAGTATCCAGGGTGGTTAGCTGCTTAGATTTATCAGTGTTGTTATCCGAGAGTGTGGCATGATTGGAGCAAGTGGTAGACAAGTGGGGCAGGCAACAGACCATGGTTTCAGGTAATGTAGTTGGTTGATGTGAGGCATGGGTTTAAGCCATGGAAAGGATTCCGAGAACGGAACTGGAGTTCGGAACCCCAAGAGGGCTAGAACAGACTGCATGGGAGAGATTCCCGGGAAGGATGGTTCAGGGTAACGTATGATAGTTTTGAGCAGTCCGGATAGACTGAAGGCCGGAAGGCGTACCGGTCAGGCCGAAGGCTCGGGGAACGGTCCAGACAGGTTGAAGGCCCAGGAGGGCAGTCTAGACATGCTGAAGGTTCTGAGAGTGGTCTAGCTAGGCTGAAGGCCTGGTAAGGCGGTCCAGTCATGTTGAAGACTCTGTATGTGTTAGTAGATATGTATGCGGAGAATGAGTGACTGTGTCGCCATGCAATAGTAATCGATATGGTCTAGCCCCAAGTATTGATCATGATGATGGAGTTGGCTGGAGGCCGTGCGTGGGCCTAGTTAGTTATATGATCGGATTCGGAGTATATGGGAGTTCGAGGATAACAGTTGCTCTACATGGATAGTGTAGAGTGGAGTTTAGCTCAGTGGCACTTATAGGTGCGGTAAGGGTTGTTGAGTAGACTTCTTGGAAAGGAAAGGTATGTAGCTCCGGAAGGAGTATGGGTCCTATGAGAGGAAGGCAGCAGAGTAAAAGGATGATCGAAAGTGCTTCGGTTATTGGTGGTAAGCAATGGGATTGTACCAGATATATGGAAGCACATAAGGGTTGGATGCCCGTTGACGTTGCGGCAATATTGGATGATGCGCATGCATGTATTCAGTCTCCTTGGAAGAGGAGGAAGATAGTGGTTCCAGATTGGAGAGTGGGATAGAGGAAGGTGAGACAACATGTTAACAGACTCGGGAGTAGTCTGGACCGGTGCTGAGGACTGTATAAGGATATTACAATCGGGGGTCAAGGACCTAAAGATTGTGATAGGGAGGTGTGAGTGGGTTGCACTCTGTTGTGTCGAACCGAAGGGTTCGAGGGAGATGCAAGGACAAGGACCTTAGTTATTAGTATGGTTGTAGGCTTGAGTTATGTATGTGAAAGTATTTTAATCTGGGGTATTCCATCATGAAGATGACTAGACCCTATGATTGATTCGACCTGGTGTGTTTGGTATTTCAACCCAAGGCTGATTGGGCCAGGTACGAGCGGTTATGAGATATGTTTGGTTGATGGGTTATGGGAGCTGAGGGATGCAGTATCCTATCAGCGCGTAAGGGATAGAACCAGAGGGCGGAACAGGATTCGTTCCAGGTTGCATGTTATCAGGGTTATCACCAATTTTGGGCAAAGGAAGATGGATTAGTGTCTTCGCAGAGCTCAGTGGTTGTTTGTGGTATCTAGCGTTCGCAGGGCGCGAAGGTGTGTTCCTGATAAGAAGGGTTAGTATTATCGGGTGATTCGTGGTGCTATTGAGTTGAAAGGCCGATGATCGGCTTGGATTAGTGGCAAGGATTCCATGTGAGAATAAGCCATTTTAAAGGAGATGCAGAAGTAGGGTTAGTAAGAGCATGAGTTGATTGAGAAGTCGGAGACTGCAGTGCAAGGGGTTTGTTCTGAGGCGTATGCTGCAGTAGGCTTCGAGGACGAAGCCTAATTTAAGTGGAGGAGAGTTGTAACACCCCAAATTCCAGAGGTACTATTGAAGGACTTAAAGTGTAAACTAAGGAAAGGGACTCGATGAGTAGGCATGCTTACTCGCCGAGTCGGAGTGGGAATCTGTCGTGGGTTAAGTGGCCAACTCGCCGAGTCGATGACTTGGACTCGACGAGTTGGTGCTGTAGAGAGAAAACCCTAATCCCGGGGGTTGTGCCCTATATAAAGCACATTATAACCCACCCTCAGCCTCTTTGCTACCCTTTTGAGATCCAGAAACCCTAATTTTCGTGTGAGACCCCATTGTTGAGGAGATTGGATATTGGAAGAGGAATTTGGTGGAAGGAGCTTGAGAAATTAGAGGCTAGCATCAAGGGGCTTGAGTAGATCTGGAATCTACATCAGTTTAGGCATATCTCAGAGGTAAGGAGCCATTATCTTAAGCTATTTCCTTTTTGGTTCATCCTTGGTGGTTGATTTGGAGTTCCTTAGCTTGATTGTGAGCTATTTCGAGTTAGAGGCTTAGATCTGAGGTTACTACTTCATATCTAGACTTGTGATCGCCTAGAATGTCATAAAGCTCCTGTCTAAGAGTTGTTGGTGAAGCCCCCTAGTCCTTAACCCTAGCCCTAGAGTGTTTTGGGCTTATATCTCCTTGGTTTCATGTAAAGTTTGCAACTTTATGTGAGGGTTAGGATGTAGAAGAGTGGATCTATGGATTTGAGCCCCTGCATGGCTCGAAAGTCCACTGTATAGATTGAGAACTGGAGAGACTCGGCGAGTCACATGGGTGTACTTGACGAGTTGTAAGAACATGTGCATGGACTCGACGAGTTGGAAGAACAACTTGGCGAGTCTGTTGAAGTTTGCCTTCGATTCTGCGAGTCTGTTCATGGACTCGGCAAGTCTGGTTGCAGAACACCAACCTCTTCTGGTTAAGACGCAGATCAATGAGTCGAGGGGTGACTCAGTGAGTTGGACAGGATGGGACTCGGAGATCGTTGGACTCGATGAGTCTTGGGGTGACTCGGCTAGTTGAGTCGTGTACTAAGAGTTTTCAGAGCATGAGGACTCGACGAGTCAACGCGTTGACTCGGCGAGTAGGGTCAATCAGGAAGTTGACTTTGGCCTGGACTTTGACTTTGACCTTCAAGGGTGTTATGGTAATTGGTTATTTATGTCAATGGTCCATTGATGGCAATAGGTATTGGAGTTTGGAGCAGTGCTTTGGGTGTGTGCTTCCATGGTTCGGTTCTTCATTTCAGGTGAGTTATCCTCACTATATCGACAGGGTCGACAGCACCAAGGCCGACCCTTTATCGGATGGAAATCCGGGTATTGTTGTTATGTTATTACTTTGCTAGATCTGTATCCTGGTATTTGGGATGGTGTTATGTTAGTGACCTGGTTAAGGTCGGTACCTGGTAATTAGGGTAATGTTACGTTAGTGACCTGGTTAAGGCTGGTACCCGGTATATAGTGTTAATGTTATGCTAGTGACCAGTTAGGTCGGAATCCTGGTTAGGATGTTGATATGCTATGTGATCTGTTAGACTGTTGTCTAGTTAAGGATTTGTTACGCGATTAATTGTTTATGTGCACATGGTTGTTTGACGGGGGTTGGGATGAGGCGGGTCCTGCTTTGTGCTGTAGGCCAACATACCAAGGGCAGACCGGATATTCCGAAGGCCCATTGAGCGATCTGGATAGGCTGAAGGCCCCAAGAGGGCGAACCAGACGTGCCGAGGCTCGGAGAGTGGACCAGGCTGACAGAAGGCCCGGTGTGGGCGGACCAGTCATATTGTAGACTAAGAGAGTGGACAAGGTGGATTGAAGGCCCGGTGCGGGCGGACCAATCACACTGTAGACTCGATGTACATAGCTAGACTCGGAGGGTGGACCAGGTTGACTGAAGGCCCGGTGCAGGCGGACCAGTCACACAGTAGACCCGATGTGCGTGTCTGTTCTATTTGTGATATGTTATGAGTATGTTTATGCGTGGTTGGTATTTTGGGGGTAACTCACTAAGCTTTCGGGCTTACAGTTCAATGTATTGTTTCAGGTACCTCAGGAGATCGTGGCAAGGCGAAGGCGTGATCGTACCGCTCCTCATGTTTTATGATTTATGTGATATGGTTCTGGGGGATACTCTGATGTTTAAACTATTTTGAAAACGCGATGTATGAACTTAATGGTTTTTGAATGAATTAAAATGTTTTAATTTGGCTCAAATTTTATGGGTGTTACAAGTTGGTATCAGAGCCTTGGTTTGAGTGAATTGGAGGAACATTCGTGTGAATCCAGTCTCAAATCAAGGAGGGATTTTCAAAATGGTTTTCAAAAGGTTTTTTTCCAAATAAGTAAAGGAGGACGCAGAGGGTACGATCAGCCAGAGCCAGTAAGTAGACCCCAAAATACCATACAAGTTATTTGATTATGTGATATGTTAGAACAGCATGCTAGTACTAGGTTAGGGATCTTCAGGAATTGCATGATAGAATTGCCTGATTACATGGTGCCTGCTAGCCTAGAGTTTCCTTTTTGTGAAATTGATATCATTACTGTAGTTGTCTTGTGTATGCATCACGGTTATAGATAATTAAGATCTTATAGCCTGAGAATGTTTGATTTGGCCTTATGTTATGTTCTTGTCTGATTGGGAGCTTAGGGTAGGATTGGATATTCGAAAGTCTATAGGGTCTAGCGTTATGTATGACTAGCATACATTAGTGCTGCAGGGTTGGTGGAAGTTTCATGGATAAGTGGGTTGTGTGAGGCCGGGAGGCCAGTTATGAGATATTTAGCATTCCTCTACGAGTGAGGATTGAGTGCTCACTATGTTATGTACATTGTTAGAGCATTGTGATGATACTTGAGACAAATATGGGTAGGTGTGGAAGGTAGTATGGGCCCGTACTACTGAAAGCACAGGACCCATACGCGTAGCAAGGAAGTCCCAACCCCTAGGGTTGGGTAAGGAGTTGGTCCCCAATTATATTATGCATTATTAGAGATCTTTCTGGTGTCTTACCAGAATGGTGGTTACGAGACGTCTTGAGACCGGATCCAGGTTAGGATCGGGAGTTGGCAGCTAGGATAGGCCAACATTGTTAGAGGACCGCGTCAGTAGGATCATCCGGGAGGAGGTGATTGAGATTGTTCGGGGAAAGTTGGCGGAGATGTTTAGGTCTATCAAGACCATTATGGTGGAGTATTTCGACGAGCGCTATGCAACTAGTGCAGAGATGATTGTCGTGGCAGCTATAGCAGCTGTAACAACGACAGAGGGAGGAGCCAGTTAGGCTTTCTAGTATCGGGACTTCGATGATACGAAGCCCCGAATTTCGATAGGGTTCGGGACCCAGTTATAGCCATGGGGTAACATATGAAGTGAAGGGATGTTGCTTTATATGTTCATGTTTTACTGACCAGAAGGTCAGCCACACTCTGAACCTGCTAAAGTCCGGGGCGAAGGATTGGTGGGGACTTGTTATTGGGACATATTCTGAGGAGCAGAAAGCTGCAGCTACTTGGGATCATTGAGGTGTTTTGTACTTGTTATAGTATGCGGGATTAAGCGGGAGATGTTCAGCACTCGTTATGTTCCACGGGTTGAGAGAGAGAGATTGGTTCAGGAGTTCCCGGAGCTGAAGCAGGATTCAGAGTCGGTGACGGAGATCACCAGGAGGTTCACTGAGAGAGCGATGTTTTGCCCAGAGTTTGCTTTGGAGTAGGCTCAGATGTCCTGATATCTGAGTGTGCTCAAGAGGGACATCAGACAGTTTGTGTCCACGCAGAGGTGTGATACCTTATTAGAGCTGCAGGAGGCATTTAGGCGGCCGGAGTTAGAGATGGAGTTGGAGTTACGGGAAGCAGAGGTAGGCCCCGGTGCAGTCGCAGCCGGCGCCGAAACGGTCTAAAACCGTTGACTCTAGGGTTGGAGGTCAGAGCAACCACACTTGTGAGAAGTGTGGGAAGGGTCATGCCGGAGTTTGCCGATCCGGTGGTACGTGTCGCAAGTGCGGGAGAGAGGGGTATTATGCGAGGGATTGCCGTCAGTCGGCCCCGGTGCAGGATATGAGGATTTGTTATCATTTCCATCAGGTTGGACACTTGAGGATCTTAGTAGCTAGGGGTTATAGTCGGTTAGCATCCAAGAGGATGGGTGATCGGAAAATTGGATATACGATCTCGTTGCTAGGAATAGCAACTGCGTTGCGAGAAGTGTTCAGTTGAGATTCGAACTTCGTTGGAGTTCAGGATGTGCGATGTCGGGCGAGTGACCTGTGGAGGTTGCTCACTCCGGAGGGATTTAGTTCCTGGGGAAGAGGGGGAACTTTATCAAGTAAGGTCGATCGAGTCATGCCGGTTTGTCAGCGGAAGTTAGTAGTTGGTACACTAAGTGGGGAGAATTGGAAATTCTTCAGTAAAACAGCAAGTATCCAGGGTGGTTAGTTGCTTAGATTTATCAGTGTTGTTAGCCGAGAGTGTGGCATTAGGGTAATGTTACGTTAGTGACTTGGTTAAGGTCGGTACCCGGTATATAGGGTTAATGTTATGCTAGTGACCAGTTAGGTCGGTATCCTGGGTAGGATGTTGATATGCTATGTGATCTGTTAGACTGTTGTCTGGTTAAGGGTTTGTTATGCGATAAATTGTTTATGTGCACATGGTTGTGTGACAGGGGGTTGGGTTGAGGCGGGTCCTGCTTTGTGCTGTAGGCCAACATACCCAGGGCAGACCGGATATTCCGAAGGCCCAGCGAGCGGTCCGGATAGGCTGAAGGCCCAAGAGGGCGGACCAGACGTGCTGAGGCTCGGAGAGTGGACCAGGCCAACTGAAGGCCCGATGTGGGCAGACCAGTCATACTGTAGACTCAAAGAGTGGACCAGGTGGACTGAAGGCCCGGTGCGGGCAAACCAATCACACTTTAGACTCGATGTACATGGTTAGACTCGGAGGGTGGACCAGGTGGACTGAAGGCCCGGTGCGGGCGGACCAGTCAAACAGTAGACCCGATGTGCGTGGCTGTTCTATTTGTGATATGTTATGAGTATGTTTATGCGTGGTTGGTATTTTGGGGGTAACTCACTAAGCTTTTGGGCTTACAGTTCAGTGTATTGTTTCAGGTACTTCAGGAGATCGTGGCAAGGCGAAGGCGTGATCGTACCGCTCCTCATGTTTTATGATTTATGTGATATGGTTCTGGGGGATACTCTGATGTTTAAACTATTTTGAAAACGAGATGTATGAACTTAATGGTTTTTGAATGAATTAAAATGTTTTAATTTGGCTCAAATTTTATGGGTGTTACAGGTGGCAACCATAAAAACCGGGGAGGCCGTCGGGGAGGTGGTACTTCCCAAGAACGAGGAGGAGGTTGTGGTTCATTCCAGAATCGTGATAAAAGCAAGATTTAATGCTATAACTGCCAAGAATACGATCACTATGCTGCCGAGTGCAAAAATCCACGACGAGAAAGAAATCAAGAGGCTAATCGAAATCAAGAAGCTAACCTAGCACAAGTAGATGACGATGATGAGCCGATAGTACTACTACAATGAAATCGTATGAAGAGGTATTCTTAAATGTGGAAAAAGTAACTCCAAAGTTGAGATCTGTTAGTGATGACTTCAATAGGTCCAACATGTGGCACTTGGACAATGGCGCAAGCAACCATATGATGGGCGAGAAAGAGAAGTTTCTTGAGCTTGACACTAGTGTCCGAGGACACGTAAAGTTTGGGGATGGTTCGAAGGTGTGTATAGAAGGTAAAGGTTCGATCTTGTTTCAATGCAAAAATGGTGAACAACGATTGCTACAAGCGGTGTACTACATCCCAAGCTTATGTAGCAATATCATAAGCTTGGGACAACTCGTAGAGGATGCAGATGAAGTGTTGATGCGTGGCTTTTTTCTGTGGATTCATCATAGGAACGGGAAATTACTTATGAAGGTAAAACGCTCTCAAAATTGCTTGTACAAAATTATCTTGAATGATTCTGGACTTGTATACTTGTTAGCAAATTTAGATAAGCCATCATGGCTATGGCATGCACGCCTTGGTCACGTGAATTTTCATGCTATAAAACTAATGAAAGATAAAGAAATGGTTCATGGGTTACCTAAAATAGATCACCCACTCAGCTGTGTGAGGGTTGTTTAGTTGGGAAGCAAACTCGAAACCCCTACCCAACACAAACCAACTATAAGGCTGGGAAAAGACTTGAATTTGTGCATGGTGACCTTTGTTGTCCAATATCACCGCCCACACCTTCTGGTAATCGGTATTTTCTTCTATTAGTCGATGACTACAGTCGTATTATGTGGGTCTTTATGATAAAAATAAAAGATGAAGCATTCAGTGCTAGCAATATTTTTCGCATACTCGTTGAAATTGAAACAGGGTGAAAAAATCAAGGTCTTTAGAACTGATCGCGGTGGGGAATTTCGCTCGAATCAATTCATGGCTTACTGTGACGAGATTGGTCTAAATCGTCACTTCACAGCAGCATACTCCCCACAACAAAACGATGTCGTGGAGAGAAGAAATCGTACTATGATTGAGATGGCGAGAAGTATTTTGAAGAGCATGTACCTGGAAATTTATGGGGAGAAGCAGTACGACATGCTGTCTATGTACTTAATTGGGTGTCCACGAAAGCGCTTAAAGATAGAACTCCAAATGAGGCATGGTCAGGAAGAAAACCCCACCTTGAACACTTAAGGGTGTTTGGATGTATTGCTCACACAAGGGTAGCAAGCGGTCACTTACAGAAACTCGATAATCGTAGCATGAAGTTGGTGCACTTAGGCTGTGAACCAGGGAGTAAAGCCTACCGATTACTTGACCCAGATACCGAAAAAGTGTATGTAAGCATAGATGTAAAATTTGAAGAAAATAAATGGTGGTCATGGAATGAAACAGAAAAGTATCAGACAAGTAGAGGAGCCACTTTTGTCCTTGAAGCATACAAATCACTAGGCCACAATGGTGATTCAGAAAACCAACATTCCACACCATTGCACCCTGAGAGTGCAACCGAAGACTCGACCCAAATCCCCTCGCATGAGCAGCACCAGCCAATGAACACTCCAGAATCTCTCTCTACACCCATGGAATCAGATAACACGGTTGGTCCAAGTGTTTCCTTAACAAACTCGACAGGAAGAGATTGTCCAGAAAAGTATCTCTTGTTAACTGATAATTAAAATGATTTTAAGGAGCTTTTATTTTTGCAAAATGTGGACGAACCCACATTATATTCAGTGGCTACAAAGGATGAAAATTGGGTCAAGGCGATGAAAAGTGAGTTAGACACAATTGAAAGAAATCATACCTGGAACCTCGTCGACCTACCACCAGGTCGTAAACCCATCAGACTCAAATGGGTTTATAAACTAAAAAGGGACCCAAACGGTAATGTGTTAAAGCACAAGGCCAGACTAGTAGCGAAGGGCTATGTACAGAAGCATGAGATAGATTATGATGAAGTGTTTGCACCCGTTGCACGACTTGAAACAATAAGAATTCTACTTGCCCTTTCAGGTAAAAACGGGTGGATTGTACACCACTTAGATGTTAAATATGCATTTTTATATGGAGAATTGGAAAATGAATTTTATGTGGTCCAACCAGAAGGATTTGTAAACCATGATCAGCCAAATAAGGTATACAAGTTTTCCAAAGCACTTTACGTGCTCTGCCAAGCTCCTAGAGCTTGGAATGCAAAAGTGGATATGTGTCTTAAGAGGCTAGGGTTCAAAAGATGCATGAATGAATATGTTGTTTACACAAGAAACAAAGATGGAAAGCTTCTGATTGTAGGGGTATATGTTGACGATCTTATTGTCACTGGAAATTATGATACAGAGATAAAGAAATTTATGGATCAAATGAATAAGGAATTTGAGATGAGTGATCTGGGAAAGTTGTCATATTATCTTGGAATTGAAGTGCATCACCATGAAGGTGGAATCACATTGAAACAAGCGGCTTATGCTAAAACAATACTTAAGAAAACAGGTATGAAGGATTGCAATGCGTGTAAATACCCCATGGAGCCTAAATTAGAACTAACCAAGGATGAAAACGGAAGCCAGGTATATGCTACTGAATATAGGAGTGTGGTTGGTGCACTAACGTACTTAACCCATACCCTACCTAATATCTCCTTTGTTGTCGAGTTGGTAAGCAGGTTCGTGGACAGACCCACAGTTCAACACTTGAAGGCTGTGAAGCATATTCTGAGATATGCGAAAGGGTCAGTGGATTATGGTCTGATTTATGCAAGAGGTAGTGGTGAAGTCATTATTACCGGTTACACGGATAGTGACTATGTGAGAGATGTGAATGATAGAAGAAGCACAGGCGGAATGGCATTCTACCTCAATGAAAATGTAACGACGTAAAATTTTCAACCAATTTTTCATTTTTAAAACACCGTAAATTACATAACACATTTCTACAAAACTTTAAGTCTTAATGTCAAAACATATTTCAAATTAGTTTTTCACAAATCCAGGATCCACAATAAACATAACTCCAGCTTAGGTGTGTGTGTGTGTGTGTACAATCAAGTCGGTCCCTTCCCGCGATCGTCAGAGGTACCTGAAATACATAACACATAACACGGTAAGCACGAAGCTTAGTGAGTTCCCCAAAATACCACGCACAAATAACTAGCCACTCAAGGCTATAGCTCTGTAAGACCCCCCGGTCAATGTGTCTCAGTGGGACCGTCTAGTCCCACAGCTTGTTGGACCCTTCGGTCCGATCTGGTTGGGACTCTCCAGTCTCATGGATCGTTGGACCCTCTGGTCCGGTCTGGTTGAGAACCCTCCCGTCTCATAGTTCGTTGGACCCTCCGGTCCGGTCTAAGTAACACATAATAAGCATACAATACATATCACACAAAAATGCATAACTCAAGCAAGCACATAAGACCATCTGGTCACACATAGTTACCACTCTAGGTAAAGTATAGTGAGAAGACTCACCTCGTAAGGACTCAGATAATCTTGAACTCGAATCACCGGTCTAGCCTTCGCATAACACACACAGTAATTATCCCTAATTAATAACGGCTCTCACAAGGCTAGACTAACCCTTCCATGCACTCACAGAAAGGTAAAAGACCATTTTACCCCTCCATGGGCATAATAGACCACATGTTGACCAAACCCTAAAAGTCAACCGAAAGTCAACTGTCACACCCCAAATCTAAGAACGGCGGAAACGTTCTGGGGCGGAGGACATCATGTAAAGTATCACAACACAGTAAATGTAAATAAGCCAACAACATCATCCATTGCATTAAATATATAATTTTAATACAAGCGTGTTCTGTACAGTTTTAGACTCCAAAAATATAATGTAAATCAAAATAATGAGATGAGTCTTGGATGCGCTCCATCTTCTCAAAAGCTGGCCTCGGTACCTGTCTACTGATGACCTAAGAATACAAGTTATTTTGAAAGAGTTTATCAGCATTAAGCTGGTGAGTTCATAAGTATTTTAGTGTCGGTGTTTGTTATCAAAAACGTTTGAACCTGTCTCAAGTATAAGTTTGTAAAATGTAAGCAATTGTTTGTAAAAGTTTAAATTCCTCAGAAAAACCTATATTTTCTATTAAAGTAGCCTTCTACCAAGGCTTAACTGTTTTGTATGCTCGTTTGTTGTAAAAGTGTGTAATTTCCCAAATGTAACTATCATTTAACAAAATATAGTTTGTATATTAATGTTTAAGTGAAATAATCACTAAATATATGTAATGGGTAAATCATTGTAGTACTGTAGTTTTGTATTATAGGAACTACTGTTGTACTAACTACCTTAAACCGGATTTATATTAAGGCCTTATATGATAAATTGCACCATACTATAGACTAGTAACAACGACAACGTATAGTCGAAAAATAAGGTATGACGTTTGGCACCCGCAGACCTGCCGGTCCTGCTGTAGCTAGCAGCAAGGTGTAGGATAGTCAATCCAGTATAAATCTATACGCAAACTCACGCTCTCCCTCCAAGAGACTCTGGCTACAACTCGGGTCATGACAATTAAGGCATGATCCCATACAGTGGATCACAATTGTTAACGTATTCATGTATATGTAATGTAATGTTACTTGTTCTAGTATCGTTGTATATGTTCTAGTCCTAGTACAATTGTATATGTACTCTTAGTAATAAGTATTGACTCATGAATGAACTGACTCGTTGATCTAGAAATTGTAGTAGTATGATCCTATGTTACCCCGATGGTAACTTACTAATGATATACTGATACGTATGAATAAAGGAGTACTTTTATGTCTATATATGTAGATTTGATATATAATTAATATTTAAACGACCCTCGGAGGGCTACCCGAAATCCCACCAGACCACATCTCAAGCGCGAAAAGGAAATACGGCGGATGGCCTTCCTAAGCCCTTTAAACATTGCTTATATATCTATACATATATGGGCATGCAATTTATAAGAAGTATAATAAAGTTTAAATAAAAGTATTTGATAAGAGAAGAGTTTGTAAAACAGTTTGAAGTAAAACAGTTTGATAAACAGTTTGAACAGTGATAAAATCATTGGTTTTCTAGTTATTAATCACATGTGATTGATGTAATCACATGTGATTGATGCAATAACTATAAGTATTTAACTTGTATCCCCCCATAAAGTATTTAAAACATTTAAAAGTATTTCAAAGATTAATTAAAGGGGTATGAACTCACATGTGGTGAGTGGATTGGATTGTAGTGTCGGATACCGTGCTAGGTGGCAAACGGAGACTTGTTCACACGCACGAGCCTAGTTATCATATAATGAGCATATATATAACTAATTAGCCAAATAATAACTTAATGAAATAAGTTGGGACACTCAGGAACATGTAAACACTTGGTATATGTGTTATAGGTCCTAATGGTTGCATCTAAGTTGCTACGGGACAAGGCTAAAGGGGTTTAATGTACCAAATGACCTTGTATAAGAGTTTACTACCCAATAAACCCCACAAAAGGATTTTACGGTCGTAAAACCTTGAGTTTACAGCCGTGAACTCTACTCTTGGTGGTTTTGGGTGTTTTAAGGTGCTAAATGATTTCTAGAATAAGCCTAGCTTGGTGGTTTAATCCTTTGGGTAGTTTAAGGCATAGATAATACTCCTTTGAGGAGTTTACGGCCAAATGACCATATCCCTTAGAGTTTACGGCCGTAAACTCTCATGGGATGGATGTTTTAATTCTTTTAAGCCTCTTGCACAAGTAGGATAATTTCTAGGCTTTTGTTTAAGGCTAAGGGGGACTCTAGGCACACTTTGGTGCCCTTACTTTGTGTTTACGGCCTAAGAGCATATCCTTGGCCGTAAACTCCCTTTAAGGGGTGTTCTTGATGTTTAAAAGTCCATAAATTAGCTAGGATTAAATGGGGTTAAATGTCTAAAGCCTTAGGAGTAATTAGGACACACTTTTGGCCCTTGAAATTGGTGTTTACGGTCCAAGAAACTCTTGGGCCGTAAACTCCAAAAGCTATGTGTTCTTGGTTGATTTCTTGCCTCAAATGATGATACATAACATCCTAAACTAGTTGCCTAACATGGAAATGGGACTAGATGGCCTTTAAGCTCCATTTTGGAGTTTACTCCCCAAGAACGTTCTTGGGCAGTAAACTCCCGGATCTCACATATTTGACATGTAATATATGTTATGAAGCATAAAACAAGTATTATAACACAACTAGGGAAGTGTACTCACGATTTGGGATGAAAACCCGAAGATCCGTGAGAGAGAAAATGGCTTTTCTCTAGTTGGAAATGTGAATAATGAATAATTTAGTTCAGAATTCTATTTATAGTCCTGAAATATTTTTGGAAAAAATATTTTTATTCCAGAATTGGACTATAACATTATGAAGTTTTGAAATGCTCAAGTTTCACAGACCCAGGAGCATCCACTCTCCTGATATCTCCTTAAACGCAAGCCCTAATGTACACAAACTTATTCGGAAAAGTCTGAAAATCACTAAAACTGGACTAGCTTCTATTGAATAGATATTGTTCGTATAAAATGGAAATTTCGGGTTGTCACATCATCCCCCCGTTAGAAGGAATTTCGTCCCGAAATTAGAATTTAAGCAATTAAGAAGTTACAAACAATTAAGCGAAAAGATGAGGGTATTTCAATTTCATCTGATCCTCGCGTTCCCAAGTGAATTCCGGTCCTCGCTTGGCGTTCCAGCGAACCTTCACGATAGGGATGCGGCTTTGCTTCGTCTGCTTGACCTGACGGTCCATGATCTTTACCAGTTCTTCCACGAAGTTGAGGCTCTCATTGATCTCGATCTCGTCGAGTGGGATTACAAGAGTCTCGTCGGACAGACACTTTTTCAAGTTAGATACGTGGAATGTAGAATGTACGTTATGAAGTGCGTCGGGTAGGTCGAGTTTGTAAGCTACGGGGCCGACTCTTGCAAGAATCTCGAAAGGCCCTATGTACCTCGGATTAAGCTTCCAACGCTTTCCGAAGCGTATCAAGCCCTTCCAGGGTGAGACTTTGAGAAGGACTCGGTCTCCTACCTGAAATTCCAAAGGTTTTCTTCGTTTATCAGCGTAGCTCTTCTGTCGGTCTCTAGAGGCTTTCAATCGTTCACGAATCTGAATGATTTTCTCTGTTGTTTCCCAAATGATCTCCGGACCGGTGAGAGTACTGTCGGAAGCTTGCCCCCTGGCTAATTGGGTATCACCCACCTCATCCCAGCATAGAGGGGATCTGCACTTTCAGCCGTAGAGGGCTTCAAATGGAGCAGCCTTGATGCTCGTGTGATAACTGTTATTATAGGAAAACTTGACAAGGGGTAAATGAGTATCCCATGCCTTCCCAAAGTCAATCACGCAGGCTCGCAACATGTATTCCAGTGTTTGGATGGTCCTCTCACTTTGTCCGTCTGTCTGTGGATGATAAGCGGTGCTCATGTCCAGCCTTGTTCCTAGGGAATGTTGTAGTGATTGCCAGAATCTTGAGGTGAACCTACTATCTCTATTGGAGATAATGGACATAGTTACACCATGTAGCCGTACGATTTCCTTAATGTATGTTCTCGTAAGTTTCTCCATCTTGTCAGTTTCTTTGATAGGCAGGAAGTGTGCAAACTTGGTCAATCTATCGACGATGACCCATGTGGTATCAAGTCCACCCGTTGTCTTGGGCAACTTGGTTATGAAATCCATAGTGATCCGCTCCCACTTCCATTCTAGAATCTCTGGTTGTTGCAGTAAACCAGAGGGCTTCTGGTAGTCGACCTTAACCTTTGCGCAAGTAAGGCATTTACTTACGAAGGTAGCAATCTCTGCTTTCATATTAGTCCACCAGTATAGCTTTTTAAGATCCAGATACATCTTATCTGAACCTGGGTGGACGGAATACCGAGTGTTGTGCGCTTCGGTCATGACCAAGTCTCGGAAACCACCGTGTTTCGGTGTGCAGATCCAGTTCATGAAATATAAGGCTCCGTCACCCTTGGCTTCTAAATTCTTGTCCATTCCTCTAAGGGATTCACTCGTCACATTTTCAGGTTTCATGGCTTCAAGTTGAGCCGCCTGAATTTGCTTAGACAAGTGCGAATGGATGGTTATTGACAATGACTTGACTTTGCGACCAAAATATTCCTTCCGACTTAGGGCGTCTGCTACTACGTTGGCTTTACCCAGATGATAACGAATATCGCATTCGTAGTCATTGAGTAGCTCGACCCACCATCGTTGTCTCATGTTGAGCTCCTTCTGATGAAAAATATGTTGTAAACTCTTGTGGTCGGTAAAGATAGTGCTTTTCGTTCCGTACAAGTAATGTCTCCAGATCTTCAGAGCAAACACTACTACTCCCAGTTCAAGATCGTGGGTCGTGTAGTTAACTTCGTGTGCCTTCAACTGTCTCGAGGCGTAGACGATGACCTTACCTCGCTGCATCAGAACACACCCGAGCCCTTGATTTGATGTATCGCAATAGACTACGAAGTCTTCTATCCCTTCAGGGAGGGATAGTATTGGCGCGGTGCACAAGGCTCGTTTGAGCGTTTGGAACACTCTCTCTTGTTTCTCTTCCCAGTGAAAGGCCACGCCTTTCTGGGTCAGGGTTGTAAGAGGTTTCGCTATTCGGGAGAAGTTCTGTATAAATCTGCGGTAGTAGCCAGCGAGACCTAGAAATTGACGAATTTCTGTAGGCGTTTTCGGTGCTGACCAGTTCTCAATGGCTTTAATTTTGGATGGGTCCACGTGGATTCCCTCTTCGCTTACCACGTGTCCTAAGAATTCGACTCTTCGGATCCAAAATTCACATTTCGAGAACTTCGCATAAAGTTTCTCCCTTCGTAATGTCCCTAGAACTTGTCGCAGGTGATCGCCATGCTCTTCCTTACTTCGGGAGTAGATCAGGATGTCGTCGATGAAAACAATGACGAACTGATCCAAGTAAGGTCGGCATACTCTATTCTTCAGATCCATGAAGACTGCAGGCGCATTGGTCAATCCGAATGGCATCACCACGAACTCGTAATGTCCGTAACGAGTTCGTAAGGCTATCTTCGGCACATCCTCCTCTAGTACTCGTAACTGGTGATATCCGGATCTCAGATCAATTTTGGAAAAATAGTTCGCCCCTTGCAGTTGGTCAAATAGATCATCTATGCGAGGCAGAGGGTAATGATTTTTGACCGTCAGTTTGTTGAGTTCTCTGTAGTCGATACACATACGAAATGTTCCGTCTTTCTTCTTAACGAACAAGACCGGTGCTCCCCAACGTGAGAAACTTGGTCTTATAAAGCCCTTGCTGAGCAGTTCGTTAAGTTGACCAGAGAGTTCCTGCATCTCATCTGGTGTTAAACGGTAGGACGACTTGGCTACTGGGGTAGCTCCTAGGACTAAGTCGATTCTGAACTCGACCTGTCGTTGCGGAGGTAATCCAGGTAGCTCTTCTGGGAAAATGTCGGGGAAGTCGCTCACTACCGGGATGTTCTTTAGTTCTTTCGTTTCGAGGCTCGTGTCGACGACGTGAGCAAGGAATGCGTGGTATTCTTTGCGCATATACTTTTGTGCTTGAATACTGGATATTGTACGAAGACTCGCACCAGGTTTGTCGCCGTAGACTATAAGAGTTTCATTAGACGAAAGGTTTAGACGGACTGCTTTCTCGTAGCACATGATGTCGGCGCGATGGAGACTTAACCAATCCATGACAATGATAACGTCGAAGCTTTTTATTGAGACCGGCATGAGGTCGATTAGGAATGAATGGTTATCTAGAGTTAGGGTACAACCTAAGTATATGCTGTTCGTACTTTCAGTTTTCCCATTAGCCATTTCTACTGTGAATTGTTCCCTAAGTGTGTGTGGTTGTTGTCTAAGCATGTGAGCAAATTTATGGTTTACGAAGCTTCGCTCTGCTCCACTATCGAACATAATGCATGCATAGGAGTTATCGAGGAGGAACGTACCAGTCACCACTGTCGGGTCAGCAACTGCTTCCCCGTGGCCTATAGCTAGTACCCTCCCTGCTCCTCCATCATTCTTCGCTTTGGGGCAGTCCCTCTTAAAGTGGCCTGCTTCGCCACATCCATAGCAGGTCGGGCTCGCGCCAGAGCCGGGGACTTGGGCGACCGGTTTTGCCGGAGATTTACAGAAACGGACTGTGTGTCCTCTCCTGTGGCAGTTAGAGCACTGCATTTCATGGCAGGGGCCATTGTGGTGGTAGTTTCATTTGTTGCACTTGGGCAAACTTCCAGCATACTGACCCACCGGAGTAGTAGTAGCAGCAGCAGGGGTTATTGCGGCATGCACTGCCACAATTTGCTGCTTTTTGGCAGCTCGTTTCGTCTTCTTCCTTTCCTCCCAAAGTTTTCGCTTTGAGTCAGCGGGTTTGGAGGGTTCTAAGAAGGCTAGGGTTGTTATGGTTGCAGGGGTTTTGACTCCATGGTCAATGAGTCGTTGTGCCAATTGTTTGGCACTGTCGAAGGTAGTAGGGTTAGATGATAGGACATTCCCTTGATATGGAGGCATTAGCCCCCATATGTACCTTTCGATCTTTTTCCCTACAGTGGGAACCATATTGGGGCAGAGGGCCACCAATTCGCTGAATCGGGCAGTATAAGAGACTACGTCGGAGCCCTTCATGGTTAGGTTCCACAGCTCCTGCTCTAATTTCTGGATCTCGCCCCTCGGGCAGTATTCCTCGATCATGAGGTCCTTCATGGTTTCCCAACCCATGTCATTCGCCACTACTAGAGTTAGTGCCTTAACATGGCCGTTCCACCATGTCAGGGCCTTTCCTTCAAAGGTGCATGCGGCATATTTTACTTTGCTCGCAGCAGGGCATGAACAGATTTCGAAGACAGCTTCAGTCTTCTCGAACCATTGCGAGAGGGCAATGACTCCGCCAGTTCCATGAAAGGACTTCGGCTTGCAGTTGGTGAAATCCTTGTAAGAGCACTCTCTCGAGCGCACAGGGGTTTCAACCGGAATTGATTCAACAGGGGTTCCACCTCTGCTGGCATCAGATGAGTGATACTGAGCCATGGCAGTTGCCACTGCTGCAGCTACGGCAGCATTCAGGGCTGCAGTATCGATGACTGGAGGCGGAGGAGGTGGTGGAGGTGTAGGGTTATTCCGGGGAGACTTGCAAGAAGGCATCTTTCAGCTATAAGTTTATAAAGATAAGAAAAATGGTAAGAATCAATTTGTAAGCAACGTGAGAGTGACACATGGACTAACTAACCATAGCCCAACAGTTGAATGAGCGTTTGAGAGTACAACAAGGAATATTAGTAGGAAAACGCAAATGTACAGATTTTTCCCACAGATTAGATAGATGTCAATAATACTGGTATTACTGATGTAATTAAGTTTAGGGAAAATCGACCTAACAGTAGGTCTTACATCATACCATACATAAAAGTTTGACAGTTCTTAGATTCCTAATTAGAGTACTGAAAGTTAGGAATATTTCATAGACAAGTGCTACTTAGAGCACAGATGTTAAAGGCTATTCCTTAACCAAAAGACAGAGATGTAGTAGACATCATCTAACGGCGATGGGAATTTCTCGGGCGAGCCCTGAGGTCTGACACTTGACGAAACACCTCTTGAAGGTGTCGCTCCTGAGCCCTATGGCGGGCTCGAAGTTCCAAGACTTCAGCTCGGGAGGCAGCCAGCTGTTGCTGCAGGGTTTCATTTGTTCTTCGGGTCCGTTCCATGTCTTCTTCAAGACGGCGGATGCGGACTGTGTTGACACCTGAGTTGGCATCAATCTCCATGACCCAGTCGATGACTGCTCGTCCTTGCTCAACATTGTGAGCTATTCTGCGGATAATGACGGGCATAGCTCGGTCAGCATAGCCACCTTTACTGACATTGTAAAAGCTTCGGTTCCCAAAGTATGGTAAGGGTTGACCCTGTTCATCACTCCAGCGATTCAAGTTGGTTTCCCACAAGGGAGTAGGACCTGGAAAAGCTAGTCGGGGGTTGTTGTTCGGGGCTTGACCTACTAGCAGTAGGTTGTTGACTTCAGGCTCGGAGTCAGATCCATCAGAAAAGCCTTCTGCGAGGTGATCATCCAAAGGGATTGGATGCTCATCTTCGGGCTCTTCTTCGATACACCCGACATTGCCTTCATTTGGAACGTACGGGTCGCTGTGATGGAATCCAGCCATTTAAATCTACGCGAGAAGAGAGGTATAAGAATATAGTATACATGTAACTAGCAGTACAAAATACACCTATAGTATTTTAAGTTTAAGTTCTACTAATCTTCTTGTGGTATTGTTGGTAAGTTTTTAGACTTGTTAACATATCACAACCATTCTAGGGCATATGCTAATCACTCCCCGAACCAGCATAGTTGATCAGGCTATGCCATTCCCAGGACTGACCATACATCCCCGAGCTCACTTGTGATATTTAACAATCGTAATACTTTTGTTCTTGTCGTTGTGACACTGATTTTAGTATGAATGCAGACTAGTATACTTAATTAAATATTTTAATATTTAAAGTATAGACTCTTGGTCAGAGTGCTTTAATCCCTAATGGGTTTATAGTTTAGTATATCTTTTATGGGTTGATATACTTGATTCACTATAAACAATGCTCTGATACCAATCTGTCACACCCCAAAACCAAGAACCGCGGAAGCGTTCTGGGGCGGAGGACGTCATGTAAAGTATCACAACACAGTAAATGTAAATAAGCCAACAACATCATCCATTGCATTAAATATATAATTTTAATACAAGCGTGTTCTATACAGTTTTAGACACCAAAAATATAATGTAAATCAAAATAATGAGATGAGTCTTGGATGCGCTCCATCTTCTCAAAAGCTGGCCTCAGTACCTGTCTACTGATGACCTGAGAATACAAGTTATTTTGAAAGAGTTTATCAGCATTAAGCTGGTGAGTTCATAAGTATTTTAGTGTCGGTGTTTGTTATCAAAAACGTTTGAACCTGTCTCAAGTATAAGTTTGTAAAATGTAAGCAATTTTTTGTAAGTGTTTGTAAAAGTTTGAATTCCTCAGAAAAACCTATATTTTCTATTAAAGTAGCCTTCTACCAAGGCTTAACTGTTTTGTATGCTCGTTTGTTGTAAAAGTGTGTAATTTCCCAAATGTAACTATCATTTAACAAAATATAGTTTGTATATTAATGTTTAAGTGAAATAATCACTAAATATATATAATGGGTAAATCATTGTAGTATTGTAGTTTTGTATTATAGGAACTACTGCTATACTAACTACCTTAAACCGGATTTATATTAAGGCCTTATGTGATAAATTGCACCATACTATAGACTGGTAACAACGACAACGTATAGTCGAAAAATAAGGTATGACGTTTGGCACCCGTAGACCTGCCGGTCCTGCTGTAGCTAGCAGCAAGGTGTAGGATAGTCAATCCAGTATAGATCTATACGCAAACTCACGCTCTCCCTCCAAGAGACTCTGGCTACAACTCGGGTCATGAAAATTAAGGCATGATCCCATACAGTGGATCACAATTGTTAACGTATTCATGTATATGTAATGTAATGTTACTTGTTCTAGTATCGTTGTATATGTTCTAGTCCAAGTGCAGTTGTATATGTACTCTTAGTAATAAGTATTGACTCATGAATCAATTGACTCGTTGATCTAGAAATTGTAGTAGTACGATCCTGTGTTACCCCAATGGTAACTTACTAATGATGTACTGATATGTATGAATAAAGGAGTACTTTTATGTCTATATATGTACATTTGATATATAATTAATATTTAAACGACCCTCGGAGGGCTACCCGAAATCCCACCAGACCACATCTCAAGCACGAAAAGGAAATACGGCGGATGGCCTTCCTAAGCCCTTTAAACATTGCTTATATATCTATACATATATGGGCATGCAATTTATAAGAATTATAATAAAGTTTAAATAAAAGTATTTGATAAGAGAAGAGTTTGTAAAACAGTTTGAAGTAAAACAATTTGATAAACGGTTTGAACAGTGATAAAATCATTGGTTTTCTAGTTATTAATCACATGTCATTGATGTAATCACATGTGATTGATGCAATAACTATAAGTATTTAACTTGTATCCCCCCATAAAGTATTTAAAACATTTAAAAGTATTTCAAAGATTAATTAAAGGGGTATGAACTCATATGTGGTGAGTGGATTGGATTGTAGTGTCGGATACCGTGCTAGGTGGCAAACGGAGACTTGTTCACACGCACGAGCCTAGTTATCATATAATGAGCATATATATATATATATATATATATATATATATATATATATATATATATATATATATATATATATATTTATATTTATATCTAATTAGCCAAATAATAACTTAATGAAATAAGTTGGGACACTCAGGAACATGTAAACACTTGGTATACGTGTTATAGGTCCTAATGGTTGCATCTAAGTTGCTACGGGACAAGGCTAAAGGGGTTTAATGTACCAAATGACCTTGTATAAGAGTTTACTACCCAATAAACTCCACACAAGGAGTTTACGGTCGTAAACCCTTGAGTTTACGGCCGTGAACTCTACTCTTGGTGGTTTTGGGTGATTTCTAGAATAAGCCTAGCTTGGTGGTTTAATCCTTTGGGTAGTTTAGGGCATAGATAATACTCCTTTGAGGAGTTTACGGCCAAATGACCATATCCCTTAGAGTTTACGGCCGTAAACTCTCATGGGATGGATGTTTTAATTCTTTTAAGCCTCTTGCACAAGTAGGATAAGGCCGTAAACTCTCATGGGATGGATGTTTTAATTCTTTTAAGCCTCTTGCACAAGTAGGATAATTTCTAGGCTTTTGTTTAAGGCTAAGGGGGACTCTAGGCATACTTTGGTGCCCTTACTTTGTGTTTACGGCCCAAGAGCATATCCTTGGCCGTAAACTCCCTTTAAGGGGTGTTCTTGATGTTTAAAAGTCCATAAATTAGCTAGGATTAAATGGGGTTAAATGTCTAAAGCCTTAGGAGTAATTAGGACACACTTTTGGCCCTTGAAATTGGTGTTTACGGTCCAAGAAACTCTTGGACCGTAAACTCCAAAATCTATGTGTTCTTGGTTGATTTCTAGCCTCAAATGATGATACATAACATCCTAAACTAGTTGCCTAACAAGGAAATGGGACTAGATGGTCTTTAAGCTCCATTTTGGAGTTTACTCCCCAAGAACGTTCTTGGGCGGTAAACTCCCGGATCTCACATATTTGACATGTAATATATGTTATGAAGCATAAAACAAGTATTATAACACAACTAGGGAAGTGTACGCACGATTTGGGATGAAAACCCGAAGATCCGTGAGAGAGAAAATGGCTTTTCTCTAGTTGGAAATGTGAATAATGAATAATTTAGTTCAGAATTCTATTTATAGTCCTGAAATATTTTTGGCAAAAATATTTATATTCCGGAATTGGGCTATAACATTATGAAGTTTTGAAATGCTCAAGTTTCACAAATCCAGGAGCATCCACTCTCCTGATATCTCCTTAAACATAAGCCCTAATGTACACAAACTTATTCGAAAAAGTCTGAAAATCACTGAAACTGGACTAGCTTCTATTGAATAGATATTGTTCATATAAAATGGAAATTTAGGGTTGTCACATCAACGATAAGGAGTATGCTGCACGTACCAACTCTCTACGCTGGGTGCACTCGGCTGCCATGCATGCATCGGGGATGCTCGACCCCTACATTGCGCGTATTGGGATTACGCCCAACGTACGTCCCAATTTCACTCTCCTCACATTTTTGGTCTTAATCAGTTAAGACATGGGCTCATATCTCAGATCTGGACTCCCTAATGTCTATTAATCCATAAAGTTAATGAATTTAAGCCTTTGCATGGCTGATTAGGTTACAAAGACTCAAAACACCCATCCCCTTTCCTTATGAAGCTCATAACTCATGTATGGCTCACTCCTAAAGTCCAAGATTGGATTTTTATGACTCTACTCCACAAAATACACTGAAAAGGGGTAGATCAAGGTCTCTGGAGCTCGTTATATCATAAAGTCTCCATCTTTTGGGACCAAAACCCTAAAATACTCCATATGAATGAACCAAACCATAGAATGTGAAAGGTTGAAGATTATACCTTTTTGTGAAGCTTTCCACACAGCTAGGCTCAGATCCAAACTCTTGGGGCTCTCACTCCTTCTTTTCCTAGCTCCTTCTCTATTTCAAGAAACAAAATTACACTCACAAGCTCCCAAATTCACTCTCCAGCTATAAGGACGAAGATTTAGGGTTAGTAGGGTTTGGTGTCTGGGAATGGTGGCCAGGAATGAGGCCATCATGTCCTTTAAATAGGGAGCTCACTAACAATTACGGTTTCATTATGGGCCTAGTAGGCCCAACATACCCTCTGGTATGCCCAGCGTACTAGGTGGCCTCCACGTCACATGTACGCATTCGAGTACATTGAGCGTACACTTTAGTACGCCTTGTGTACTTGTTTACCACCTTTTCTCTAATAAGGGCCAATATGGAAAAGAGCTCAAAAGATCAAGGTTTTACAAGATATACCTGGACTTGGGATGTTATAGAAAATTTAGTTACGTGGGAATCACAAAAGCAATGGTGTGTTTCTCTTTCTATCTGTGAATCCGAGTTCATGGCAGCTACCACAGCAACGTGTCATGGAATTTGGATCAGAAGGTTGCTTAGCGAGATAACAAATTGTAACATCAAGCCACCGGTACTGTTCATTGACAACAAATCTACTCTTGATCTGGTAAAGAATCACGTGTTTCATGGGAGGAGTCAACATATCGATACAAGATTCCATTATATAAGAGAATGTGTTGAGAATGAAGAAGTCACAATTCAACATGTGAACATCAATAAGCAACGGGCAGATACTCTCACGAAGTCGATGTCAAGAACCAAGTTTGAAGAGATGAGAGATTTGCTAGGAGTGAAGCAAGTAACCACTTCTGGATTAACGGGGGGAAATTTTGGAATAATCCAGAAGATTAGAAGATATATCTCTTATTTTACTTTTCTTTGAGTTTCTTTAGTCATTATCATCTTTCCTGCAATTTAGAGATAAACACATCAGTTAGTTTTGTTTTTTCTTTTCTAGTATAAATAGGAACCTCTTTTTTGGTGTTTACGCAAGTTTTTTTGAAGTGAAAAAATCCAAGCTGAAAGTTGGACAAAAATACCCTTTCCTTTGTTTCTTCTTGTTCTCTGTTTTCTCTGTTCTCCATTCTTGTACTCTTGAATTAAGCAGGATCTGTTTACATCACTATAATACCCTTTTTCCTTACCATGCATAATGCCTACCTAATTCCTCGTGAGAATCATTCTTCTAATTTGTCAAGTTATTATGATAATCATACACACCAACAGTATTACCATACTCAAAATGGCAGCTCCCATCAAAATAAGAACTGCAACAAGCTTGATGACCTTCAACGAAGACAAGGGTCAAGGGTAGAACTGTTGGATTAGTGTCTAAGTCCATAACTATTTTGGTATGTACTTGACCCGATTATGAGCATGGTCCTTTTGGGTTGCCTTCACCATAGCAATATGTAGGATGAATAATATATTAAAGGATAAATTATAATGTTTAATTGATATTAGTCAAGAATTAATTAACCATTAATTTTGTGGCTAAAAGAGATTAATTAAACTTAAGGGACTTATTGTGTAATTATAAGATAATTACATAATTGGGCTATGGATCACCTTGGAATAATAGGTTGGACGAATTCTATGGGGAAGCCCATTAGAAATCGTCCAAGGCATGTTCCAGAAGGGGTCCACGGGCTGCTTAGGGCTTAAGCGGTCAGATTAGGTTTTCCTAGCTGTAAACCCTAATAGCCAGCATATATAAGGAACCCTTATGGCCCCAAAAACGTGGTGAACTAATCCTTTAGGGTTTCCAGCCGTTTTTGGTGCCTCCTCTCTCCTCCCTCTTCATCCAAGTTGCTTAGTGGTGTTTGTGACTCCATTAGAGGTGCAACACTTGAGGCACTAAGCTTTCTAAAGCCAAGGATTGATTGTTATTGCTATATAACAATCAAAGGTAAGATCTAATCCCTAATTTCAGTTATAGTTTAATAGATCTAGGGTTTATGGCTTTGGATTATCAATTGCATGTTCATTAGACAAACTAGATCCAAAGCTATTAAGGTTTGCATGTACACCATAGGATTGATGTATTGCTTGAAACCCATCAGTGGTATTAGAGCCTAGGGCTATTTGTTAGTGAATTTGATGCTTATTTGATCGAAAATTGGCTGAAAATCAAAATTTTGAGTTTTTCGACTTGACTCGCCGAGTCAACTGGGTGACTCGCCGAGTCCATAGTGAACTCGACGAGTCCAAGCCTGACTCGACGAGTCTGAGACACAGAATGCTGATTTTGCGGGATTTTGACCTGTTTTGGTCTGGATAATTACCTAAAACATTTTTTATTAATAAAATCCGATTTTTATCAATATTTGGAGATTATCCTTGCTAAAATAGTAGATAATTGTCAAAATTTAGATAATCTTTTGTTTTATTAGATAAATATTGATTATTTGTAATTTGATTTGAATTATCTTGTGAAAAAGTTTCAATTTCCCCTTAAGGTTTCATAGTTTAAATTTTAACTTAAATGTTTTGGTTTTGAAATTTAAATAGTTAAACCCTAATAGTTTTGAAAAGTTTCAAAACTTGCCCTCAAGTTTTGGAATTTAAATTTTTGATTAAAAGTTAATTTTGAAATATTTAAATTCTAATCCCAAATGTTTTAAAAAGTTTCAAAACTTGCCCTCAGGTTTTGGAATTTAAATGTTGATTAAAAGTTTGATTTTGAAATGTTAAATTCTAAAACCCTCGCATTTTGAAAAGTTCAAATTACACCCTTATGGTTTTGTTAAGTTAATTAAAAGAGAAGGTTAATAAAACCACCTAGTATTTTAAAAGTGTAAAATACACCATATACTATATATATGTAACATTAAAAGTCTAACATTATATATATATATATATATGTGTGTGTGTGTGTGTATATATATATATATATATATATATATATATATATATATATATATATATATATATATATATATATATATATATATATATATGAGTAAAGAGTCAGTCTTACCGTTAGTAGGCCTCATTCATGAAGCTGGTCTATAAGGGGTGTTTAAGGAAATTGCCTATAAAATGGCGATTGAATGGGTATCCACTCTTACCCACCGCACTCTTGACTAGTGGAGGGTCGTTAGCCGAATGGGTAGGATGGGACAGAAACCTTCCATTATAAGTATAATGAAGTACAAAGTAACTAAATGTTTTTCAAATTCCCAAATCATAGTTACTTTAGGCAAAATGTGAAATTGTATGCTAATCCATGGAATTACACTTCATACCCTTGTCAAACGTTAGTGGTGCATGTGTGGTTAACCGACACACTAATTTGGGATTAAATTTGGTGGCGAAGGGTGGCTCGATGTTTATCATAGATCAGTGGAGCGTGTATGGTTAACCGGCACATTGATTAGGCGATAGTAGCATTGAGTGCACCACGTGATTCGCACGGTTATTCACACCTTGTTTGTGATCCTCGACATCCCAGTCGCAAAACTGAAGGGTATAATCGAGATTAAACATGCCATTGAGAAGTTCAATGAATCTCAAAAGATCTAGGAGTTTCAATTCATTTAAAACTTAAACTTGATTTTTGCTTTTCATGGTGGGAATTGGTAAATCGTCATTTACCTACCTTCAAATATTCTACAGCTAGATTACGGCATCCGTCTTCTAGGTTGTAGAATATTGTGTTGGATCCTAGCCTTGATGTTTCATTTGGGTGCTACATCAAGGATCCTTATCAACTAACTTGAATTTCTCGCATTTTTTAGATGTATGAATCTAACAATGGACTTCCCAAATCCCATGGAACAAGTTTTCCAAATGAAGATGATATTTCACGATATGATCAAGGAACCAGAGATGATGCTTCACTTCCTCCACCTCCTCCAATTATTCTCCCTGACCCACAAGTTCGAAGGCTTGGAAAGTTCAAGCTCACTCAAGCCCTTTTGGCAATTAAACAAAAAGATGGGAAACCTGTGTGTGTACACGTCTTAGAGATGAAGTCACACATTGATAGGTTAAGGATGTTAGGTGTCGAGATTTCAGGTGAGTTGGCTGTTGACTGGGTTCTTCAGTCGCTTCCTGAGTCATATAGTGACTAGTGAGTTCGTAAGAGAGTACTATATGATGGAACACGACGTGACCCTCATTGATCTCACTTATTTGCTTATAGTTGTTGATCAAGAAAATTTGTCTGGTGAATCAAACTCCCAATCTTCAATGGACATTGGCAACATTGGAAGTCTAGAAAGGACTAAGTATGAGATTGTACCATGTGATTTGCTAAAGGAGTCCATTTGATTTTATTTCCAAGAAAAGGGGCATTGGAGACGAAGCTACCCAAACTACCTGAGAGATCTAAGAGACGGGACAGTCAAGGGATTTGGCTCTACTTCAGGTAAAATCCACTATCTAACTCTTTTAAGTTCCTATTCTAGATTCTAAATACATGACGTGATAAGATTACATTTTGATGTTTTGTAGGATCGAAGAAAAGAAAGGAAACTTAAGGGAAGAAGTGAGCTGAATCTGATCATGAAGAGATGAATTTTGATCGCATTCTTGAAGATTGGGTTCTTGAGCTACTACTTGGAGTTAGAATAGATTGCTTAGGAAATTGAAATAACATAGTTTTCATTTGAATTGCATTGTAAGGACAAGTTTTTTCGCAATAAAATGAATTTCGATTTCGTCTTATTTATTTATCCTTGCAACGACATATGTGAAAATGTATGTTTAGGTATTTCTAATTTTAGCAATGTTGAATTGGATGTGATTCTTGATTTTGTTATTTGTGGAAATATCGAGAATTTACCAAATAGGGAGAGTTTCTCATCGCCCAAGTTTCATTTGGACAGAAACTTGGAATCGTGTAACATGCATTGCGTGATGAATGAGAAACTTCATATTTGGAAATTAGACTAAATCTTTGACAAAGTGTCAAGTGAAGGACTAAGAGATTGAGTACACTAGGTTGTATGTTGATCAAGTCCACCACAAGAGTGATAAAGATATTCGTCATGATTTACTAAATTTAGTAAATATGATTATACTTATAAGAATATTTGTAATTCTGAGTTGATTGAAAGAGGTTGAATGAATAACAGAGAGAATAAAGAAGAATCAAGTAGGCAGAAAGATAAAACTTTCTCCATTCTAAGAAGGGAGAGTATAAGTCTTAATGATTAAGAACCATATCCCAATTTATCCTCTAAGTGAGTCTTAGTGCATTTGTATGTCTAAGAAGAGAAATCGAGAATTGTGGAAATGGTTAAATCAAGAAGTCAATCATACTTCATTCCAATATCAAGTCTTAGAGTTATACACCAAGATTGTGAATTGAGTGACACGTCTTTAGTAGCTTTATAACACTCAACAAATGTGGAATTGGGAAAAGTTTTCTTATTCTTGCACATTTGATATTGGTAAGTTGTGCTGTCTTGGATAAGATAAAGACCAACTGGGACCAGTTATGTGAAGTGTTTTGTCTTGATATGAACTACACTAACTCTTGAATATTTGTTTGTTAAGAAATGTTTCTTGATAAGAGAATCATTTATGTCAAGAGGTCAGTGGGAGTCTCAATTGTCTTGAAAAGTTTCAAAAACAAATCAAGAATAAACCGATAAGTTAATCACTAGCACACGACTTGAGGTTTGCAACCTTTCGTGTTGACGTAATCTTGTTTCTATGCCAATCCAGTTGAGCTAAGTATGTATGTGAGTTCTATGAGTTCTCATTTGTATGCATAAAGGAAAGCACCTTGATCAATAGAAAGTACATTGATAGGTAAGGGTGAGCTGCTTAACAACCTGGAAGCAATGGTGGGCACTCGTGCTACCATGAGGCAGGAAATTGAGATTGAACAAGTTCAGTCCATATGAGATGGATTTGTCACAAACATTGTCTTATGATTGTTGTTATGACAAATTTACATGGATAGGAATGCATACATCATAAAATCTAAGTGTCATAAGGTTTCCCTCCTAATGAAAATGGTTGTGAGGAAATGATTTCACTAAGAGAGATTTTAAGGAGATAGCAGTTGTGTAAATTGTATTCTCAAATTCGATTATGATTACGACATCCCTCTTCATAGTTCGAATTGTGAGATTTGACAATTAGTCTGAATATTTGGGACTTAGTAACATAAGTTATAAATTTGTTTAGACACAAACAAGCTATCTAAGAAAAGGTGTATAAGTTTAAGAAACTTAGATAAAGGATTATCAAAGCATCTAGTATTAGAAATATGAACTTAAGGAATTCAATAAGCATTGTTTTCTGGAAGTTCAGCTGTTTTCTGAATACATGTCAAAGCTAGTGGGAGCATAAGTGTTATGCCAATAAGGAAATAATCATCATGTTAGTGGGAGGATGATTATTATAGTACGTATTGTAAGTTAGCAATATTAATTATAGAAAACAAGAGTTATATTTTGCAAAGTCGCAAGGGTTGAAAAGTTGTTTTGCTATAATTAAGGGAGAGAATATTATACTTCGTTTCTAAATGTAAAGCTTAGATTGAGAAATTTTAATAAATTTAGTCAAAGGATACATAGCGTGTTTTCAAATTTCGATTATGTTTACGGCATCCCTCTTCATAGTTCGAATTGTGAGAACGTGACACATAAAATATTATGGCAGAAGATTGATAAAGTATCATATCTTTATGTAAGACATTATGCATCGTGTCCCATACGCTTAGGGTATAGGATCGATTGAAAATGCTATAATATTTGACCATTCTAAAATTTTCCAAATGCCTAGGGCATTAAGAGGGAAAAAGGACTAGAACTGGATTTGACTAAAATAATTAAACAACTATCAAATGACGATCTAAGGTTCGCCAAGGATTTGTTGCTTGTGAGTAGTTGGAAGTATAGTATTGGATGGACCATATTAACATTATTATGAATAGATAAGATTCTATTTAGAATGAGTTGTCATATGGCAAATATGGAAATGTTTCCATATTGTGAGTTGGAAATTGAGAATTTATGTCTAGATTAGAAAACTTTATGCAAAAGGATGTTCAAAGGAATGTACTTTGAGTGAGAGACATCACATCTATAGAATTGTTTGTAACAATTTCTGATAGAGACCTTGTAATTTCATTAGCCAAGTCCTGGTGACTTTTATGCTATGAATTTGCGAAAGGATCGTTGCATAAAATGTTAGAATCTAACGTATTCTAGTAGTGGCAAGAAGCTTGTGCTCTTACACTAACGATAAGGATTAAGAATTGTGAAATGAGCATCATTGGAAAAGTTTTCAATTGATCTATTTCACAAAGCATGGACCATAGGAAACAAAGTGTACATGCTTGGAGCATGGGACAATTATTGTTGTAATTCAAGTAATAAGTTGATTTTCTGAAACAGTAAGCAATGAATAATGAGTAATCATTCTGGTGTTTAAATAAAAGTGTTTTATTTACGCTCAAAAGTTTTAGAGCCACATAGGATTAAGTATTATCGTTGTGTTTCATTTTGCATGTTTTGACTTCCAAAATAACTAGGTTATTCGAACCTCCACAGTCGGACATACGTTGGAAGTAGGTATGAAGGAAGACTGTCATGAATCTGTCTGTAGATTGTCTAAGTGTTTAGACATAGCACAAGTTTGCTGCAGAGTTCATGAGTGCTTTAATAAGATTAGAGTATTGGATCAAACCCACGCTCACTTGAATCACTTCATGGTTTTATCATGAGTAATTATGAGATGATAACATTGTATATTCTTGAAACCGCGACATGTGAGTTGTTATTTGTTGGTCGGTTGCACATTGATAATAAGAAAATGCACCAGCAACTTGTTGTTATAAAACTTATTGTTGTGTGTGATTCGATCAATAAATGCAAGCGAGCATTTGATCGAAGTTTATCCATTCCTTTTAACCAAAGTGGGATAAAAGCCATATCTGTGGGGCCCTCGATGATTTAGTGATGACACACTAAACGCTTGGCCAAGCCGGGACTAAGTTGATGTGTTCAATTGTAGTCTGTTATCAGTCGTCATAAATAGGAAGCCGGAAAACAGTATAGAGAGAATGATCAAATTAATGTCTTGTGTCTATACGATATCTTGAGAATGGAGGATTATATAATCCCTTATCTAAAGGACATGCGTATCTGTTAAGATCAGAGTTGACAGCGGCTTTTGAAAGCTACGATTGCTGATCAGGTTCTGAAGTAATGCAAAATAGTTATTAGACTTATCCAAGTGGGAGACTGTTGGATTAGTGTCTAAGTCCATAACTATTTTGGTATGTACTTGACCCGATTATGAGCATGGTCCTTTTGGGTTTCCTTCACCATAGCAATATGTAGGATGAATAATATATTAAAGGAGAAATCATAATGTTTAATTGATATTAGTCAAGAATTAATTAAGAATTAATTTTGTGGCTAAAAGAGATTAATTAAACTTAAGGGACTTATTGTGTAATTATAAGATAATTACATAATTGGGCTATGGATCACCTTGGAATAATAGGTTGGACGAATTCTATGGGGAAGCCCATTAGAAATCGTCCAAGGCATGTTCCAGAAGGGGTCCATGGGCTGCTTAGGGCTTAAGCAGTCAGATTAGGGTTTCCTAGCTGTAAACCCTAATAGCCAGTATATATAAGGAACCCTTATGGCCCCAAAAACGTGGTGAACTAATCCTTTAGGGTTTCTAGCCGTTTTTGGTGCCTCCTCTCTCCTCCCTTTTCATCCAAGTTGCTTAGTGGTGTTTGTGACTCCATTAGAGGTGCAATACTTGAGGTACTAAGCTTTCTAAAGCGAAGGATTGATTGTTATTGCTATATAACAATCAAAGGTAATATCTAAACCCTAATTTTAGTTATAGTTTATTAGATGTAGGGTTTATGGCTTTGGATTATCAATTGCATGTTCATTAGACAAACTAGATCCAAAGCTATTAGGATTTGCATGTACACCATAGGATTGATGTATTGCTCGAAACCCATCAAGAACTGTATTTTACCCCTAGTAACTGTCCGTGGAAACCAAATTAACTGAGTAATCCATGATCTTGTGATTGGAGAATCGGATGTTGACAACCAACAACATTAGTTGTAGGGCTATAATGGGAATAAATATAATGTTTGATAATGAAGTATTTGTATTGTACAAATACGACACCGACGATGATGGTGATAATGGAGCATTAACATTGATATTACTATTTTTAAAGATCGATAGTGATGGGTGATGGAATTAATCTGATCTAATTGTATGCTAAATGGTGAAGGTAAACTGAGTGCTTAAGGTATTAACTTTAAAGTTGTGGAATACAAAAAAAAAATAAAATGGATCATAAAAGGGAAAACGGCTTAGGAGGGTAACAATGTGTTGGACTTATTCTCATTTGGTCCCTTATCTTTTTTTTATCCTTATTATATAATTAAACTTATTATTTCTGCTCACCAAAACCCTCACGACCAGTTATCGCCTGTTTTGCCGGTTTCCTTATTTTAAAATGTTTAATTACGGATGACATGTCGTATTATGTGGACTTCGAACACATTTCATCTCTGTTTCTCTTTCACCCCCTTTCTCCTTAAACTTAGGGTTCATAGTGAAATTGAAGACAACAATTCAATCGAAGATTACAATTACGAAATTGAAGAGAACCGATGAATGCGAGTGTTATAGTGAAGAAGATGGCCTCTGATTCCAAACGACGTAAGTATTTGATAGTTTATGTACATTAAAATGGTTTGTTCGCACCAAAACCATTAGTGTACTTAAACTTTGTTGTTGTTTCAATCTGTGATGACGATTATAGTGCAATGGATCTCAAAAAGTTTATTTTGTTCATTGAAAAGTAGATTGAAGGCAGTTGCGATAATGTATATTACTACACTAGAAATGAACCATTGGCAAAGGGTATTAGGAGAGTTGGGAATGATGCTAACTACTTTGAGTTTATTGAAACAAATTATAGTGATGAAAATGTTCTAAGAGTGAATGTGTATATAGACCAAAAAAATGAACATGTACTTGATTGGGCTGAAATGGAAGTAGTAGAAGATGATGAAGGGAATTATCCTGAGCAAGACCTGGATGATGACAACGATTCACAACTTTCTGATGATATTCCATATGAGCATGAAGCAGATGACTACATTCCTTCTCTTGACAAGACTATTGGTGATGAATTTTTGCACCGTGTGTCAGGTATTTGTAAGGATACAAATGATGAGGTTGAAACCAACAATGGAGATGACAAACTTGTGTACTCTATCCATAATGAGAACCAGAAATGGTGCCAATTCTAGGTATGAGATTCTCTACCTCTCTGTAATTGAAAATTTGCGTGACTTACTATGCAGTGAAGAATGGCTACAACCTTTATTATGATAAAAACAATAGCCAAAGGTTTTTAGTAAGATGTTGTAAAGATAACCAGAACCCCTCTTGTCCTTTTAGACCATGGGCTTCCTGGATGAGTAGTGAAAGGTCTTTCCAGATTAAGTCCTTAATTGATGACCATAATTGTTTAAGTGTCTTCAAACTTGGTTCAGTTGTAACATATAAATGGATTGGAAAACATTTTAAGAATCAGTTTTTACAGAACCCCAAAATAAGCATAAGGAAAATGAAAGCCAAGGTAAGTACAAAGTTTAACTTGATTGTTAGTGTGACTCAATGTAGAAATGCTAGGAGATATGCTTTGGATGAGATAGAGGGTAGTTTGATAGAACATTATGGTAAAGTATGGAGTTATGGAGAAGAAATAATGAGGACAAATCTTGGTTCAAAAGTAAAGATAGATGTGGATGTTATGCCTGATTCCACCACTTACTTTTCTAAAATATATGTTTGTTTTAAGGATGTGAAAGATGGGTGGATTGTAGCATGTAGGAGGGTAATCGGAATAAATGGTTGTTTTTTAAAGGAGATGGTTGTTTTTTAAAGGGTATATGTAGAGGTCAATTGTTAGCAGCTATGGGTAGGGATACAAACCACCACATCTTCCCTATTGCATGGGCTGTGTAACACCCATAAAAATCAAACCAATTTAAGACTTTTTCAAACATCCAAAAGCCATTAGTTATTACAAAATGTTTACAAAATAGTTTAATATCAGAGTATCCCAGAAACCATAAGTCCAAAACATGAGGTTGTGTACGGTCACGCCTTCGCCTTGCTGAGTCACCTGAAGCACCTGAAACAATAAACTGAAACCATAAGCACAAAGCTTAGCGAGTTCCCCCAAAAAACCCATACACACAACAATACACATATAATCACAAATATAATACTATAGGTCCAATCAACCATCGGGTTGGAATACCCCAGGCCCTCAACCATTTGGTTGGAATGCCTACATACTATGGGTCCAATCATCCATCGAGATGGAATACCCCAGGTCTGTTGACTGACGCACAAAGCAGCCCAGTATCACTGTGTACAATGACAAATATGTCGGGTCCAATCAACCATCGGGTTGGAATACCCTAGGCCCAATCAACCTCTGGGTCCAGTCATCCCTCCGGATGGAATACCCCAGGTATCTATATATATATATATATATATATATATATATATATATATATATATATATATATATATATATATATATATAAAACGGGTCCAGTCATCCTCGGGATGAAATACCGTCGGCCCACAACCATCTGGTTGGAATGCCTACATACTACGAGTCCAATCATCCTCGGGATGGAATACTCACGGCCCACAACCATCGGGTTGGAATTCCCAGGTCTATTGGCTCTCGCACAAAGCAGATAAGCCTCAACCACTAATCAAACATGTGCACATATATCAGATAATCACATAACAGTCTATAGACAGAAAAACGGATCTAACAGATCATAACAACATCGCTCATCCTATCTACAAGGATACTGATCTAACGGATCATAGCAACATATAACATCCTATCTACCAGGATACTGATCTAACGGATGATAACAACATATAACATATCAAGATAGAAATCCAAAATGGTCGACCTTGGTGCCTTAGACCCTTGAGTATAGTGAGGATAACTCACCTGGCACTGTTGAAGTCCCGCAGATGAAACTCTAGCTATTGGTTGACATATTCCCGAACTGCCAACATCAAACAATACCTAATTAATAAGTGGGTTCCAAGCCTAAGGTCCAACTCACACTCCAAAGGCCCAATAGCCAAGTAATAGGCCAAAACCAACATATAGCCTAATTTTCCAAATTAGGCCTAACCCTTCACATGGGCCTTACCTTAAGGCCCAGCCACTTACTTTGGTCCAAATACTTGGCATTCTAATGGCCCAATCTCTCTTAATCATACAGGCCCAATTATGCCCATCTATGGTCCAATTTTCCATATTAGGCCCAAGACTCTCACATGGGCCTTAATCTAAAACCCATACAATTATTTAGTCCATTTACTTATTCTTGGAAAGCCCATTAATAGTCCAATCCCTAAATCCCAATAGAAAGGCCAAACTCAAGGCCCAAGTGAAATTAGGGTTTCCACATGAAATGATGATTAGGGTCAAGTGTTTCTTACTTAACACATTAAGGACTTAATCCATTAAGTCCAACATTGTCTTAGGTTAATTTGCCAATGATTATTAATTATTATTTTAGGTTTAATAATTAATTCTTGTGTGGTCCCGATCAATGCCAAAATTAGGATTTCAAGGTATTAGGGTTTTCCAAACCATAATTAGGATTTCCATCTCAAATGCTAGCCCATTAATCAAATGGTTGGGCTTTCAGGTCAATTGATCTTCATTGGGCCCATTAGGGTTTTATTGGGCCCACTAGGGTTTCATTGGACCATTTTCTCCAAGCATCCCCAAACGAGGTACACTGCCACCCAACACGGCGGTTGGTGACGGTAGGAGGCAGCAACCACTACCTTACGGGGGTGGTTTTTGAGTTTCTTTTCATTATTCTACTTTCTAATTAAATATTACAGTGCATTATACCAAAATAAACACACACACTAAATAGATAAATACACACAACCACCTTGTGGTGGCCGACGGTGGTGCATGGTGGCAGCCACCACCTCATGGTGGTGGTGGTGGCTTTTTCTTAGTTTTCCGGCTAAGCCACATGCACACATGCACATTAGAAACAGAATCACACATCCACACACCCTTGCTCGGAAATCTGGACACAACCACCCACTTGTGGTGCGTGGTGACAGCAGCAACAATCCTAGTGGCCACAACGGTGGCTAAAGGGGTAATAATAGTGTCATCGGAAGAAGACCCGTTGTTGAGGTAGCACTGGCGAATAATTGAGCCAAAAGATGGTGGAATCACGGAGAGGTGGCAGCGGCAGTGAAACAGCCACATGACGGTGACGACAACACCGAGACCCAACAGCCGCCGGTTCAACCGGTCCGTCCCACGACCACAATATCATTCTAACTCTCGCCTTCGCCGGTGAAGAAAGTAATGGTGGTGGTGTGTCGACATGAAGATAGAGGAGGGAGGGAAACGATCGGAACAGCAACAATGGCGGCCTCACACACTCCATTGTGCCTTCGTCTCCAACATAAGCGACGTGGTGGTGCTACAACGACAGGAAACGAACAACGCTGACTCTTGGCGCTCGAACTCGACTAAGCAGCGGACGGTGCTGGAGAGGCAAGGTTGACGGCGGTGGAGGTCCATTGTGAGGGTGGCGATTAACTTTACGCATGACAAGTGAACTTTTGAGTTAGGGTTAGGGTTTACCGGTGTGACGGGTCTCATACCCTGAGCCCCATGAAACTTCTCCCCGTAATAACAACAATGGCCCCTCTCTCTATTAATCTTTTCAAAATAAATATGAAATTTACGATTTAGCCCCTGCCTTCTGAAATCTCTTTCAAATCCAGTCCAATACTTTCCCAACAACCCCTCCTTTTACAAAACCTTTTCAACATAAGTCCAAAAGTTACTCTTTATCCCCTATTTCAATAAATTCTTTACAAATTAAGTCATGTTTCAATAAACCTTTTCAACATAGGTCCAAAAGTTACTCATGTCTCATCGACTCACCTACGCTCACCAGCGCTGAAATACCGTCGCCAACTCCTGCGACTAGCTGACCCCGAGCTGGAATACAACCTACTGTCGCCAAACTCATCCCCTTGCCGTCGTTACAGTTGCTATAGGTGTCGCGACAACCGTTTCGACAATGGATGCATAGCGCTCGTCGAAATACCCAACTATGGCGGTCTTAATAGACCCAAGCATCTCCGGAAACTGTACCTGGACAACCCCAATCACCTCCTCCTAGATGATCTCACTGACACGGTCCTCTGAAAATGTTGGCCTATCCTAGATGCCAGCTCCCGATCATAACCTGGATCCAGTCTTAAGAAGTCTCGTAACCACCATTCTGGTAAGACACCAGAAAGATCTCTGATAATCCTTATAGTGACTGGGGACCAACACCCAACCCAACCCGAGTGGTTGTTGAAGGGTTTTGAGCATTCTAACACTCCTAAGGTGTACACACAACACTAGAAACCTTGGATCTATGTATTACTAAGATACATGCAAATTTGATTTTCCAAGGTTCTTAACCTAACTCGCATGGCATTGGGAACTTTAAAACATAAATGCTAATAGAAGAACATACCTTTCTTGTTGCTTGGATTCCTTGAGAACCTTGTGAGCCTAGCACCTCAAGTGTGATGCCTCAAATGTCTCACACAACCCCAGAACACTTAGAATAACTTTGAGAGAAGTTCATTAACACTCAAAATCGGCTAGCCCTCTTGTTCTTCACTTAATGGCCGATTTTGATAGCCATAGAGCTTCTTATATAGTGTGCCACATGTAGGGTTACTCCATGTAAACCCTAATGTGCATGGATTTTCATATTCCATGATCCATGGGTTCATAACCTCCATGGACTATCCATGGAGCACCTTATGGGTTTTAGCCTAATTCAATAAACCATGGATCATTAGCCCACTATACAAGAATAGATGATTTACACAATCAACCCCATATATATAATTACTCTCCTTTTGATCACTTAATTAATTCTAAATTAATTCTTGATCAATACTAATTAAATAATATTATTAATATATTAAAACTTATAATATATTAATAAACATTAAGTGTCCTTTCTCTTATCTAGTCTATCCAAATGTTGCAATGCCATGCAACCCAAATGGACCATGCCAACCGGGTCAAGTACATACCCAATATAGTTATGGACTTACACATCTAATCCAACAGTTGTGACTTTCTTTCTATGCGTATGGGTCCTATGCTTTCAGTAGTACGGGCTGTAGAGAGAAAAACTTAGAGACACACTTGAACAAACTTTAGAACAACTGGATTGCGGAATAGTTAATCTCAAAGGATTTAGAAGCTCAACAATAATATTAATAAGTTATAGTTAGAGTGTTAGTTGCGGAAAATTAAAGAAATAGAAATGACAACAATCGTTATATCAAGTATACACATAAGTTGATTCATAACAAGGAATGCATTCAAACCAAGTTAACAAGGAAGATCAAAATTAGTGATTAAGTCACAAAAGACTTGCTCTGGAGAGAGGTTATAATCAGTTACGTGAGAGTAAGAAGTGATGAGTAGTAAGATAGAGAGATAAAAAGATAACTTCAGAGAAATGTATTCAGAATAGATATGTGAGTTATCCGTCTCTCTTTGGAATACAAAGAATGAGCTCTTATTTATAGAGACTCGTAGTACACTAGATTACATCTCTATGAGTAGCCATGCAAGGCATACCAGACAATAGAGTGTATTACAATAAGACAAGTAAAGTAATCTAGCTAAGTGACCGCGGTAGAAGGATATTCTGGATGCGATTGAAGATTGAGAAGTTGACTGCGGGTGCTGTAAGGCTGCTGCGGTAGAGAATTGGTTCCGGTAGCTGAAGTTCAAGAGGGTCACTTTTATGATTCAATAATTTCCCCTTAAGTGACCTCTTTAACTTGGTTCAGCTATCAAGTTTGAGGAACATGATCAGGATCCACCAAAAATCCTGATGTTTTCCAGCCAGATAATTCTTCTTAGGATCTTGAACATGACTTTTGCAATAGTGTGTTTCGATCTTTCAACTACGGTTCGACAGATGTCAAGTTGCTTCTTGGTGAGGCGATGCATGGCAGTCACAGGAATAAGATATTTGATGTTATCAATATTCCTTTTAAAAATGACTCCAAGTTCAGGGAAGTTGGTTGCGCCTAAGGATCTCTCTTGGCAGCCTTCGGTAAACATAGGTGCAGGCTCGAGCGGTGGCATATCAACTTTCTTGGCAATGATAGGGTGGATATCCGCATCGATCTTGGCAAAATCACAGACCGTTTCCCTCTGAAAAGCATTGGCCTTTTCAACCGCAATCTTCATTTTTGAATGCTTTTCTGACTTGTTTTGGAACACCTTGGCTATGAGAAAGATTTCTTTAGGGTTCATGTAAGGGAAGCCTGCCTGGGTGCGGATGTAATCATGCTCCCTTCTGGTGAGGGTATACTGGATGAAGTCATCCTTCATGAACTTCCAGATTTTGTAGTTCTTGATTGCGGATGGTCTATCGTTGGACCAAATCCTCTCAATAGGAGAGGCATTCTTAGCATGAAAAAGACTAAGTCTCTCAAATTCCATTGGCAGTCGCTTATGCTCAGGAAGGTTGCAGTCAAACTGCTTAAATACAATGAAGTGTTTGGCATTTGGAGAAATAGGAACATCCCAGTAGCCATCAGCAGGGGGTTTAACATAGGTGAGGTGGGGGTCTGTAATCTTCATCTTGCACTCTGCGGTGAGGATTGATCCAAGAATTTATCAAGGACTCATCCATCATTGTGTCAAAACCGCATTCTCTCCAAATAAGTTCGGCAAGTTTGGCTGCTTTCCAGTCGTGTTTTCTTTGAGCGGTGGCAGGAGAGTTAGATGAGCTTGGAGATGACATATTATTGGCCAGGTTTTTGAAGTGGGGGGGGGGGGTCTCTGGCTTTTCCGGAGTGACTTTCTGTTGCGGGGGAGTGTCATGAGGAGGGGTATGGTAAGATGGTTGCGGTGAAGGCTGCGGTGTGGGAATTTTCTCTGTGATGATGGGGGGACTCTGATGCTGAGAAATGGAGTGATCAGAGTGATGAACTTCATCATTTCGATGGCCTTCTTCATATTCACTTCCCCCTCTTGAGGAATGCAACCCAGGTACTTCCTCAAGCCATTGTCTGAGGCCAACAACCTTGGCAAAAATAGTTTCAAAATGAGCTTTAAGGACATCAGCCAAGTGTTGATTATTGGGAATGGAAGGGTTGAAGAGTAGTTTGTGAATTTCTTTCGTGAGCTGGAGGATCTCTGGGCCATGGAAGTTGGAAGACAGGAAGCGTTGCAGTCTGTTGATAGTGTTTTGAAGAACGAAGATAGTGGACTCATATGCAGCGTGAGTCTCAGCTATCAGCTTCTAAGACTGAGTGGCTTGGTCCGCAATGGTTGCTTAGAGATCTGTTTTGATTGTGGTAACCTCAGTGATGAGGCTTTCCGCAACAGCCATAAAGTCTTTGTGGTCCGCCTTGTGGTTCTTGTCAAGGGACTGGATCCCCATTTCCACTTTCAGAGCAATTCTCTCAGCAGCCAAGCGTTCCCTTGTTTCTAGACGCTCAATACGTTCAATCAGGGACTACGGTCTCGGGGTGTCTTCTGGTTGCGGTTGAGTTGACTTGACCGCAGCTAAGATCTGATCGAATTTGGCTTGAAGGCTCATAAATTCTTTCCCGGTGACAACATTCTTCTTCTTCTTCTTCTTCTTCTTCTTCTCCTTCTTCTTCTTTGCTTTAGGCTTAGAAGTTGAATGTTGGGAGCCACTTGATTCCTCTTCCTCATCAAACATCATGAGGTCATCATCAGAAGGGCTTGCTTTGTTTATCTCCTATATATCTTCATCATGAAGACCGAAGGTGGGAGCTGAACTTACTTCGATTGCGGTTCCTTCGTCTTGTGATTCATGGACTGTTGGAGTTGGAGTTGGAATTGGAATTGGAGTAGGAGTTGGAGCAGGAGTTGCTCTGGAGGTACCTGTAACTGCACCTGCTGCTTGAGCTTTAAGTATCGTTTCCGCCATTGCGGTCATCCAGTCCTGAACCTTTTGAATAGTGGCTACGGTATGGGCATTATGTATTGCATCTGCCCAGTACTTAGCCACTGACTGGATTTCTTGCTCTTTAAGTTGCTGCTGCTTAATCTGTTGTTCCTTGCGGGCTTGGAATGCCCTTTTGAAAGCAGTATACTTCTTTTTATCTTACTCGTTTACCGGGTTGTACTGTAACTAAGAGTCATTAGATTCATCTCCATCAAAACCTTGAAAACGCACCGAAGTGTCCTTCGGGTCCACGGATCCTTGCACATTTGTGCTCACCGTGCCTAAACCACCTGTTATAGATGTAGGTAGAGCAGGATTTCCTATGCTTCCTCAGCCTCCTTGACCCGTGGTCAAGTCTAGCCTCGACTCAATTCTGGCATGGGCGAAAGAAGTGCCCTGCGGTTGGGAAGGTGTTTGAAGTGTTTGGGTGATGTTTGAAAGGATGCAGCGCAACTCCTCTGGGGAAAAAATGCAGTCGGGAATCCCTGGAGACCTTAGGGCGAGAACCAGTGTCATTCCCGTGGGAGTGAACTAAGGGGAGTCTCCACGTAGAGATGATGATGAAACAAACTCACTTGCTGAGCTTGAGTGGTATTCGATGGTGGTGTTGAATGGGTCTGCGGCCACCCTAAGGACTACCAGAGCCTTTTAAGAGGCTTCAATATCTGTCCGGTCACGCATTTGGTCAGAGGTATCGGTTTTTCTTTTCTTGAGGATAGAAATCGGTTGCATATCCTCATCTTAGTCACTTCCAGGTGTGGTTGCGGTTAGTTTGGTTTTGTGTTTCTTGGTGGGTGCGGTTCGTTTGGGGGCATCCTTCTTTGGTGGTATTTGTTTCTTCTTGGTGGCCAACTATTTTCTTCTTTGAGAAACATTGGAAAGAGTAGTGGTAGAAGGGACTGCGATACCTTCAGGGTTAAGGGCTGCGGATAGAAGAGGCGGGGTAGGAGGGTATGGGGCAATACCTTACGTAGCCTCAATATGATCCGAGACATCATCAATCTCAAGACCAAGGGTGGAGAGAATATGGGTAGGGAGTCTGCGGATAGGTCCAAATATAGTTTGATTGGAAGAAGGATTGTACCTTTTGAGATCTTTAGTGACGAAGAAGTTGATGTCACTGCCCATGTCTATTCCAGCATCCGCATGAAGGTATGAGATGCAGAGAGACCAGAATCTTGCAAATGTGAGCTTGGATGGGTTCTACTTTGGGCTCTCTTTGGGAATGCATTGAAGGAAATCGTCCCATAGAATCTGCCCATAGTTGACGTCGTGTCTAGTGAATATGCTCCATACTAACTCCAAAAGTTTGAGTCCCATGTTGTCTATGCCTCCGGTTCTATTGGATAGACAGCGGATGATAAAGTGGCACACAAACTGCCAGACCGCGGGTAACTGATTTTTCTTGAATTCACCAATTCCTCGAATTGGTTTCTGATACCCCATTTGGTAAAGGGCCTATGTAATGTCTGCTATGGAAGGAGTGAAGATCTTGATGGATGGATGAACTAGAAGGTTTATTGCATTAAGAAACTTTTCTTTGGACAGGATGACCAAAGAATCGTTAATGAGATTGAGGTGAACTTCTTGAGGGTTTTCATTTGGGCGATAAGCAGAAAAAGCACAGTTGAAGAGGGTCGATACAGGAACAACATCTGTAAAAGCATCGAACGGACCAAACAGAGGGTGATTCTTGAGAAACTTGATTACCAGTTTGGTTGGAGCATTGTATGAAGAATGATCTTCAAACACTGCTCGAAAATTGCTTAAAGCAATCGTTAGAGAGTCTGAACCGGTGGGATTCACTAAACCTGAAGCTTTGGGTTGTTTCTTTGATGCACCTGATTTCACCATTGTTGGAGCTTGAAAGAAGAAGTAGAAAACAGAGGAGTTCTTGAAGGATTTGAGAGGGAATGATCCATGTTCAGAAAACGTAAAGTACTTTTGGGGAAGAAGATGGGTTTATAAAGGGGGGATGAAAAGTTTTTACCCTAGGTAACAGGTAAGGATGAGGTAAACACGTCGTTTGGGTTTGGGGGGAATCTTTGAATCGGGGGTTTAATCTCAACCACACAAAGATGAAACGGTTTAAAAAAGATTTTGGACATTTACTAAAAAGGGTTTGCATTTAATGAAAAGTCAGACGCATGTCAATACGTCAGGTGATCGTGGGTGTGAAAGGAGAGGAAGTTGGAACGGATGGGACGTTTTGGGGTAAGAGGAAAAGACAAATTAAGGTTGTGATTATGGAAAAACGTTCTTTTTGTCATCATCCCTAAAAATAGGTCTGACACAAGGTGTATTCAGAAAGAGAATGGGACAGTTTCTCAAGGGAATGTTTTTCTTTTGTATTTAATGTATTATTTAATGAAGGATCATTAAATAGCACACAAGGATTCAAATAAATTATCATTGTGATTGCGGATGGAAATGTCATCACGGATGGGAATGTCATCGCGGATAGGAACGTGAAACGACCCAAAAATACGACCCAAAAATTTTTGTTTTCAATACCATCAAAACTATAATCAGAGTGTCATATAAATAAACCATGTGCGATATGTCCCAAAATATAATAAAGTACTGTGCGGAAACTGCATCATACTACATCGAAAACAATAACTAAATCAATCAGGATTAAACTGAAGCGGTGGTGTGTGCGATGCCGTCACCCAGAGCTCTTCCCTCTGCTTGCGGAAGTACCTGAAACCAAAACTGAAACTGTAAGCACGAAGCTTAGTGAGCTCCCCCAAATTACCACGTACCATACAAAACATATAAACACATACTGGGCCTTGCCCACTGCATCGGGCCGAGGCCCGGAAACTGCATCGGACCGGAGTCCGGAACTGACTGGGACCTTGTCCCCTGCATCGGACCGAAGTCCGGAACTAACTGCATCGGACCGAAGTCCGGAACTGACTGCATCGGACCGAAGTCCGGAACCAACTGCATCGGACCGAGGTCCGGAACCAACTGCATCGGACCGAAGTCCGGAACTGACTGCATCGGACCGAAGTCCGGAACTAACTGCATATAGCATAGCATATCATAACAAATTATATAGCATACTGCTTCGGGCCGTAGCCCGGAACATAACACGTACTCATAGCACATAAGACACGTCTGAACCACGAAGGCATCAAACATACCAAATACTACACCGGACCGAAGTCCGGGACTACTGCTAACTGAACGGGCCGGCATTGTGGCCTTAGACCCGTCCCTACTGGAAGGAAACTCACCTCGTAAGCTAGCGGATGAGTGTGCGGCTCGGAAAGCTAACGGCTGCTGCTCCTGAATCTCCTCGGCTACAAATCCATAAACACACTCAATCAATCACTAGCACTACATTCAGGGTAAAATGACTCTTTTACCCTTGGTCAAAGTTGACTTTCTCAGGGCTGACTCGCCGAGTCGGGACATCCGACTCGCCGAGTCCTAGACTCTCCGCTCAACTCTTACATGCTGTTACTCGTCGAGTGTGGCATTGACTCGACGAGTACTCTCTGGATCCAAGAACTCAGATGATCTTCATCCGACTCGCCGAGTCAGATGAACAGACTCGACGAGTTGTTCTTAATCCTCAAGGAGATTGCCTTGGACTCGCCGAGTCGTATGAACAGACTCGCCGAGTCCCTCCATCACTGAGTCTACTCTCAACTCGCTGAGTCCACTCTCTAACTCACCTCGTCCACTCGACACTGAAGAAACTGAAGAACTCGGGACTCGCGACCGGACTCGTCGAGTCGTTCTTCCGACTCGCCGAGTCGCCGCCATGCAACACATTTTTGCTCGATTTCTCTTGAATCCAACACATGCAAAAGATAGATCTGGGTCCATTAAGCTGTTTTACCACGTAAAGTTTCCAACTTTACGTGCACAACTACATGATTGAGGGAAATAAGACTAAAACATGCACAATAAGGGTAGATCCATGGCTAACATGCATTGTAACCCCAAAAAGGTAGTGGATCTGGACTCTACAACACCCCAACACTCAGATCTAAAGATATTTCGACTTAACAACATAATCAAGCAAGCATAAAGCTTGGAACAAGCATCAAATAGCCCTTAAAAGAGCTCTAATGGAAGTTTAAGCATGAAACTAGAAGGGAACTCCGAAAATACCTCAATAAGTTCACCCTTGACCTTGGATCTTGGCACTAGAACACGTTCCCTTGCTTCCTTCTTCTTCTCCTTCTTCACCTCTTCACAAAATGGAACAAAATCACATATAAGCTCACAAATGGAAGGTTTAGGGTTTCTCACAGTGCTCTCAGGGGAAAAGTGGCGAGATGGAGGCTATAATGGGGTTTAAATAGGGGGCAAACCCGGGGAGTTAGGGTTTCACCCAGACAGACGGACTCGCCGAGTCCTTGATATGGACTCGCCGAGTCGCCGGCTCCCGCGTGCCCATGATGCGCGACCCGACTCGGCGAGTCAGGCTAGAACTCGCCGAGTCCCTCTTAAAATCTCAGCCAAAAATCAAATTAATTAACATACCGGAAACGGGTCGTTACAATTCTCCCCCACTTATCTCAGACTTCGTCCTCGAAGTCTGCCTCGGCCGGATCTGCGAATAACTCCGGGTAGTGCGTTCTCATTTCTTCTTCAGCCTCCCATGTCCATTCAGACCCCTTCCGGTGCTGCCACTGCACCTTTACCAGCTGAATTACCTTGTTCCTCAAGGTTTTGGTCTTACGTTCCAAAATGGCTATCGGCTTCTCGATATAATTCAAGCCGCTATCAACCTGGATATCCTCCAAGGGAACGACCGCTGTCTCGTCCACTAAACACTTCCTCAACTGCGACACGTGGAAGGTGTTGTGTATCAAACTGAGCTCCTCAGGAAGATCTAACCGGTAAGCCATCCGACCCACCCGGGCCAAAACCCTGAAAGGACCAATAAACCTGGGACCCAACTTGCCCCTCTTCCGGAACCTGATGACACCTTTCCAAGGTGAGACTTTCAGAAGAACCATGTCTCCCACCTGGAACTCCAAATCTGAACGCCTCCTGTCGGCGTAGCTCTTCTGCCGACTCTGCGCAGTCTGCAGTCTATCACGGACCTGCTGGATCAGTTCCGTCGTCTTGAGCACCACTTCGGTGCTCCCCATGACCCGCTGACCGACCTCGCCCCAACAAATCGGGGTCCTGCACTTCCTGCCATATAACATCTCAAAAGGAGGTCGATCAATGCTCGCATGATAGCTGTTGTTATACGAGAATTCTGCTAAGGGAAGGTACGTATCCCAACATCCCCCAAAATCCAGAACACATGCCCTAAGCATGTCCTCGAGAGTCTGAATCGTCCTCTCGCTCTGCCCGTCAGTCTGAGGATGAAAAGCGGTGCTGAAATGGAGACGAGTACCCATCTCGTCATGAAACCGCTTCCAGAATCTGGACGTGAAGCGAACATCTCGGTCCGACACTACCGATACCGGCACTCCATGACGTGCCACAATCTCTCGCACATAGATATCGGCTAACCTCTCCGCCGATATACTCTCCTGGATCGGAATAAAATGGGCGCTCTTCGTCAACCGATCCACCAATACCCATATCGAATCTACTCCCCGCGCGGTCCTGGGAAGTTTGGTGATAAAATCCATGGTGATGTCCTCCCATTTCCACACGGGAATATCCAACGGCTGCATCTTGCCGTGAGGTCTCTGGTGCTCCGCCTTGACCTTCCGGCAGGTCAAGCACCTCTCAACGTACCAAGCGACGTCCCGCTTCATGCAGGGCCACCAATAATCGGGTCGAAGATCTCGATACATCTTCGTCGCCCCTGGATGGATAGAAAATCGAGACTTATGAGCCTCGTCCATCAATACTTGCCGTACCCCACCCCAGTACGGTACCCACACCCTACCATGAAGCGTCAACAAACCCCGACCGTCGTAGTCGAACGAAACTACTCGGCCCACTATCCTCTCGCACTTCTGTCTCTCCTCCTTGAGACCCTCCAACTGAGCCTCCTTGATCCGCTCCAACAAAGGAGTGATCACCGTCATCCTCATACACAAATCCCTAATAGGGGCCGCCGACGCCTTACGGCTCAGGGCATCGGCCACCACGTTGGCCTTCCCTGGATGGTACAGGATCTCACAGTCATAGTCCTTCAGCACGTCCAACCACCTCCTCTGTCTCATATTCAGACTAGGCTGATCCATAAGGTATCGTAAACTCTTGTGGTCCGTGTAGATAGTACAACGGACTCCATACAGATAATGCCTCCAAATCTTGAGGGCAAATACAACTGCCCCCAGCTCCAAGTCGTGGGTAGGATAATTAGCCTCGTGAGGCTTCAACTGTCTCGAGGCATAAGCCACCACATGGCCTCGCTGCATCAACACTGCTCCCATACCTGTGATCGAAGCATCACAATAAACCACGAAGTCCTCAACACCCTCTGGCAAGGTAAGGATCGGAGCCTCGCACAATCTCTGCCTGAGAGTCTCGAACGCCGCCTGCTGCTCAGGTCCCCAACGAAAAACTACCGACTTCTTGGTTAGTCGGGTAAGTGGCACTGCTATCTTGGAGAAATCCTGAATAAATCTCCGATAATACCCTGCTAATCCTAGGAAGCTCCGAATCTCCGATGGAGACCTCGGGGCCTCCCACTGCATCACGGCCTCAATCTTGGCCGGATCGACCAAAATACCCTTCTGATTAACGAGGTGCCCAAGGAACTGTACCTCGCGTAACCAGAACTCGCACTTGGAGAACTTAGCGAACAGTCTCTCCCTCCTCAAAGTCTCCAACACCTCCCGCAGGTGCTCCTCGTGCTGTCCCTGCGTCTTGGAATACACCAAGATGTCATCGATGAACACTATCACTGACCGATCTAGCATCGGTCTACACACGCGGTTCATGAGATCCATGAACGCGGCTGGGGCATTGGTGAGCCCAAATGGCATCACCACAAACTCATAATGACCATACCGAGTCCTGAAAGCAGTCTTCTGAACATCCTCATCCTTGACCCTCATCTGGTGGTAACCGGAGCGTAAATCGATCTTGGAGAACCAAGACGCTCCCTGGAGCTGATCAAACAAGTCATCTATCCTCGGAAGTGGGTAGCGGTTCTTCACCGTTACCTTGTTCAACTCCCGGTAATCAATACACATCCGATGCGACCCGTCTTTCTTCCTCACAAATAAGATCGGCGCTCCCCAAGGCGAACTGCTCGGTCGAATGAAACCCTTGTCTAACAGCTCCTGAAGCTGTGTAGACAACTCCTGCATCTCAGGGGGAGCAAGCCGATATGGTGCTTTGGCTATCGGAGCCGCACCAGGAACCAGGTCAATCCTGAACTCAACCTGCCTCTCAGGAGGTATTCCCGGCAAATCCTCAGGAAACACGTCCGGGTAATCTCGAACAATAGGAAAATCATCAATCGTCGTCTTGCCCTTATCCCGGGCATCCAAGACATAAGCTACATAACCGGCGCAACCCTGCTGAACGTAGCGCCTCGCCCTAGCGGCAGAGCAGAAAGTCAATCCTCGCTGGGGCCTCTCGCCCTGAACCACTATCTCTCCCCCACTGGGAGTGCGAACCCTCACTAGCTGAAGTTCACAATCAATCACCGCCCCATTGGGGCTTAACCAATCCATCCCCACAATAACTTTATTCCCGTGCAGGGGAATCGGAACCAAATCCACTGAAAACTGCTCCTCAAATATCTGAAGGGAACACCCTCTATATACTTTGTCGACCCTCACGGTCCTATCGTCTGCTATCTCAACCTCTAATGGACAATCCAGTCCCCCAGGAGCTCTGCTAAATCTCTTGCTAAGCGCAAGCGATACAAATGATCGGGTGGCCCCCGAGTCAAACAATACCAAAGCAGGGATGCCGTTCACCGAGAACGACCCTAAATAAAGCGTACCATCAAATAACATTCAAACGATATATTAATAATTAAAAGATGAACGAAATATACATACCTGTCACCACATCAGGAGTCGCTCGCGCCTCCTCTGCTGTCATCTGGAATGCCCTGCTCTTCGCCACCGGCGCATCAGCTCGGCCTTGACGGCCATCCGTGATCCTCAAAGTAGCAGGGGCGGGTGCATGCACCTTCCCTGCTGCAGCTAAGCTGGGACACTGGGACCTTTTGTGTCCCCTCTGATTGCACTGAAAGCAAATCAGATCCGATGCTGTAACCGTAGAGGCAGGGGCCGTACAATCCCTACTCATGTGCCCGGTCCGTCCGCACTTGTAGCAGCCGGAACTCCCTGCCTTGCACGCCCCCTCGTGCAACCTCCCACACTTGCCACAACGACCGTGGCTCTGCTGACTCCTGGACCTGTGATATGAAACCTTGGGCTTTTTGCCCATACTGCCAGCACCCGAAACCGCCTCCGGTTTCCTCTTCCTCTCCATCTCGAGGTCAATCTCTCTCTCTCTGGCTCTAGCAATCATGTCGTCCAGTGTTTTGCAACTGGACCGGCTCACAAACATACGAATGTCGCTCCGCAACATCTCGTGGTAACGGGCCTTCTTCATCTCCTCGTCTGCTGCATATTGAGGAACAAGAAGGGCCCGCTCCCTGAACTTGGCGGTGATCTCCGCCACGGTCTCAGTAGTCTGGGTAAGATCCTGGAACTCCCTGGCTAACTGTTGCACCTCAATGACTGGTGCAAACTCCGCTCTGAACCTGGTAGAGAAATCAGCCCAGGTCATGGCATCCAATGCCGCATCGTCCCCGATGGTATGTCCTACCTCCTCCCACCAGTCACGTGCCCTGTCCTTCAGGAGACAGGACGCCAATCTGACCTTGTCCCCCTCGGGACATCTGCTAGTGCGGAATGCGTTGGCCACATCCGCCAACCATCTGGTACTCGCTATGGGGTCCCGTGCCCCGTGATAGTCAGGAGCCCCGCATGCCCTGAACTCCCTGAAAGTGAGTGTGCGCGACCCCATCACGGCCGCCATCTCAGTACGGAAGGTACTCAGTCTCTCATCCATCATCTCCAAAATGCCCTCCTTGATCGAACCGAAGATCACAGGAGTCTGCTCAAGTATGATGCGGGTAATCTCAGAAGAAAGGAACTCTCTGGTCTGCTCATCCATCTGTCCGACCTCCGGGTCGGATCCCGATCCTGATCCCCCTCCGGCATCTGAACTGCCGGCTGCTGGCCTCGGACGCAAAACTACCATTCTGAAACATAACATAACAACATCAGAACACCGAAATATTTCAAGGGATCATGATACGACTACTAGCTTCCTGGTCTAATCTCGGCCTTCCTTGATTCAAGTGCGGATCCTCTGCTTCCAGTAGTATGGGCCCCTACTACCTTCCACATCTATCCGTGCTTTCCTCAAGAACTGCCTTGACTTCCCCAAGTCACTTCTACCGCTGATATCCTCTGCTACTCTCGTCCTAGGCTTGCCCTAGAGAAACTCGAGCTCAATACGACTGGTCCTCAGCTGCTGTAGGTCTCCTCGCACTGCCAGTTAGCCATTACCTAAACACCATCACATGTGACGAGGATCGGATAATTCTTCGAGTAAAAGATCCGTCCCTACAACGGTTGGACTCAAACAAGAGCTGCGCAGTAGGGCCAGTTCCAGCACTCTGGGATTATTCAACCCTGATTACATGTGGTGTGACGTGTTCACCTAATGGCTAACTCCCATTACTCGGAGTCCCACTAAGCACTAAGCAAGCAGCATTCGGACAAGGGAAACAGACTCACGCAATCTATTCTCATAATAAGAAACTGCACTAGCATAGGATGCTAAGCTCATACTATCAGGCATAACCTAGACAGGCTATCCTACTGCTGTCTACTCAATTCTAGCATGCAATATTCATAGAGCTGTAACACGTAAGCAGGCACATAAGGCGTTCTCCTACACCCTTAGTCCTATTCTAGCATGCTGTTCTACTAAACCGAAATTGAACAAATAACTTGTATGGGTAATTTGGGAGTACTTACTTGAGCTCGGTCGACCGCATGCACACACCTCTTTCTTAAAACAATTCTTTTCCTCCTAAACGTTTCTCAAAAGTTCTTTTGTAAAAACATTTTATTGAAAAATCTTTTATTTCCCCGTAGTTTGAGTTCAGATACACCCAAGAGTGTATCCGAATCCCTCAAACCAGGGCTCTGATACCAACTTGAAACGACCCAAAAATACGACCCAAAAATTTTTGTTTTCAATACCATCAAAACTATAATCAGAGTGTCATATAAATAAACCATGTGCGATATGTCCCAAAATATAATAAAGTACTGTGCGGAAACTGCATCATACTACATCGAAAACAATAACTAAATCAATCAGGATTAAACTGAAGCGGTGGTGTGTGCGATGCCGTCACCCAGAGCTCTTCCCTCTGCTTGCGGAAGTACCTGAAACCAAAACTGAAACTGTAAGCACGAAGCTTAGTGAGCTCCCCCAAATTACCACGTACCATACAAAACATATAAACACATACTGGGCCTTGCCCACTGCATCGGGCCGAGGCCCGGAAACTGCATCGGACCGGAGTCCGGAACTGACTGGGACCTTGTCCCCTGCATCGGACCGAAGTCCGGAACTAACTGCATCGGACCGAAGTCCGGAACTGACTGCATCAGACCGAAGTCCGGAACCAACTGCATCGGACCGAGGTCCGGAACCAACTGCATCGGACCGAAGTCCGGAACTGACTGCATCGGACCGAAGTCCGGAACTAACTGCATATAGCATAGCATATCATAACAAATTATATAGCATACTGCTTCGGGCCGTAGCCCGGAACATAACACGTACTCATAGCACATAAGACACGTCTGAACCACGAAGGCATCAAACATACCAACTACTACACCGGACCGAAGTCCGGGACTACTGCTAACTGAACGGGCTGGCATTGTGGCCTTAGACCCGTCCCTACTGGAAGGAAACTCACCTCGTAAGCTAGCGGATGAGTGTGCGGCTCGGAAAGCTAACGGCTGCTGCTCCTGAATCTCCTCGGCTACAAATCCATAAACACACTCAATCAATCACTAGCACTACATTCAGGGTAAAATGACTCTTTTACCCTTGGTCAAAGTTGACTTTCTCAGGGCTGACTCGCCGAGTCGGGACATCCGACTCGCCGAGTCCTAGACTCTCCGCTCAACTCTTACATGCTGTTACTCGTTGAGTGTGGCATTGACTCGACGAGTACTCTCTGGATCCAAGAACTCAGATGATCTTCATCCGACTCGCCGAGTCAGATGAACAGACTCGACGAGTTGTTCTTAATCCTCAAGGAGATTGCCTTGGACTCGCCGAGTCGTATGAACAGACTCGCCGAGTCCCTCCATCACTGAGTTTACTCTCAACTCGCTGAGTCCACTCCCTAACTCACCTCGTCCACTCGACACTGAAGAAACTGAAGAACTCGGGACTCGCGACCGGACTCGTCGAGTCGTTCTTCCGACTCGCCGAGTCGCCGCCATGCAACACATTTTTGCTCGATTTCTCTTGAATCCAACACATGCAAAAGATAGATCTGGGTCCATTAAGCTGTTTTACCACGTAAAGTTTCCAACTTTACGTGCACAACTACATGATTGAGGGAAATAAGACTAAAACATGCACAATAAGGGTAGATCCATGGCTAACATGCATTGTAACCCCAAAAAGGTAGTGGATCTGGACTCTACAACACCCCAACACTCAGATCTAAAGATATTTCGACTTAACAACATAATCAAGCAAGCATAAAGCTTGGAACAAGCATCAAATAGCCCTTAAAAGAGCTCTAATGGAAGTTTAAGCATGAAACTAGAAGGGAACTCCGAAAATACCTCAATAAGTTCACCCTTGACCTTGGATCTTGGCACTAGAACACGTTCCCTTGCTTCCTTCTTCTTCTCCTTCTTCACCTCTTCACAAAATGGAACAAAATCACATATAAGCTCACAAATGGAAGGTTTAGGGTTTCTCACAGTGCTCTCAGGGGAAAAGTGGCGAGATGGAGGCTATAATGGGGTTTAAATAGGGGGCAAACCCGGGGAGTTAGGGTTTCACCCAGACAGACGGACTCGCCGAGTCCTTGATATGGACTCGCCGAGTCGCCGGCTCCCGCGTGCCCATGATGCGCGACCCGACTCGGCGAGTCAGGCTAGAACTCGCCGAGTCCCTCTTAAAATCTCAGCCAAAAATCAAATTAATTAACATACCGGAAACGGGTCGTTACAGAACGTCATCGCGGATGGAAGAGAATGAGACTATAGTAGAAGAGACTGAGGAAAACACTTGTACAAAAATTAGTAATAACAAATAATAAAGACCCATGAGAGATAAGTATGATATATGGTTGCGGTACCTAGATTGTGGTACTAAAACCATCTATTATGAGTAACTTCTCAGTTAGAACCGCAACGGAGACCAAGAATGGTCTGCAGTAGCTAACCACTCAAAAAGAATTGCGGGTCTGGATTCATCATTCCTAACATTTGCAGGAAGGTGTTCAGTTTTGTGGAGTCGAGCTCTTTAGTGAACACATCAGCAATCTCTTCATGAGTATGGACAAAGATGAGTTCAATGTTACCTTTCAAGATGTGGTCTTTGGTGAAATGATACCGTAGTTCAATATGCTTAGTCTTGGAGTGCTGGATTGGATTGTGAGAGATAACAATAGCACTTTCAGAGTCACAATAGATTGGTATCCGTAGCATTCTATATCCATAGTCCAATAATTGAGTTTTCATCCAAAGAACTTGAGAACAATAGCTGGCTGCGGCCACATATTCAGCTTCTGCGGTAGACAGAGATACACAACTTTGTTTCCTTGAAGACAAGCTGGCGAGTCTTTCTCCCAGAAATTGAGATCCACCTGAGGCGCTCTTTCAATCTAGTTTGCATCCGGCGTGATCCGCATCTATGAAAGCTTGCAGGCTGAAGTCATTGCCTGCAGGGTACCATAATCCAAGAGATTTGCTTCCTTTCAAGTACCACAGTATCTGTTTGGCTGCGGTCATGTGTGACACTTTTGGGTCAGCCTGATACCTTGCACATACACCAGTTGCAAAGACAATGTCTGGCCTGCTTACGGTGAGGTACATCAAAGAGCCTATGATATCTCTATAAGTCTTGTGATCCACGGATTCACCTGAGGGATCAACAAAGATCTTATAACCGAAGGCCATGGGGACCTTAGCAGAAGAACAGTTGTCCATAGAATATTTATTTAATAGTTTAGTGGCGTATTTTTCATGATGAATGAATATTCCTTGTGGAACTTGTTTAAGTCCTAGAAAGAAGTTAATCTCTCTATTCATGCTCATTTTGAATTTGTTGGTCATGAGCTTAGCAAATTCATCCACCATTCCTTGATCAGTTGATCCGAATATGATATCATCCACATATATTTGTACAAGCATAAGGTGGTTACCATTTGCTTTTCTAAATAACGTGGGGTCAATCACTCCTCTCTTGTATCCGGATGAGACAAGAAATTCAAAAAGAGTCTCATACCATGCTCTTGGGGCTTGCTTTAGACCGTAGACTGCATTTTCAAGCTTGTAGCAGTGGTCTGGGAATTCAACATTTTCAAAACCTGGAGGTTGCTGAAGATAAACCTCTTCTTTTAATTCCTCATTGAGAAAAGCACTCTTAACGTCAATTTGGTGTACCTTGATGTTCTTGTGGGCTGCATTTGCTAAGAAGATCTGGATAGCTTCCATGCGTACTACCGGAGCATACGTTTCATCGTAGTCAACACCTTCAAGTTGACTGTAGCCCTTTGCAACTAGTCTTGCCTTGTTTCTAAATACCGCAAAAAATTCATCCATCTTATTTTTAAACACCATCTAGTGCCAACAATAGAGTGGCCTCGTGGCTTCAGAGCGAGCTGCCAAACTTTTTTTCTTTGAAATTCTTCTAGCTCTTCTTGCATTGCAGCTATCCAATCAGGTTCAAACAATGCTTCTTTGATCGTTCTGGGCTCTACCAAGGACATAAATGTTGTGTAATGACAGTGATCTGATAGGTCCTTGGAAGATCGAGTCTGGATGCCTGCGGATGGGTTGCCAATGATTTGACCTGGTGGGTGGTCCTTCGTCCATACGTGTAGACGGGGCTGCAGATGATCAACAATTGCGGTAGATGGAACATCTTGAATATCAGGAGAATCTGCGGTTGGAGATGGAAGTTCCCCCTGGACTTGAGAACAACCTGCTGAGTCATCTTGATTTGTTGGAACGAGAATGCAATTTTCTTGAGCAGTTGGGAGAGGCTCGCCCTGGATTGCGGATGGGAGTTACTCTGGAACCTGAGAAGGTTCCCCCTGGACTGCGGATGGGAGAGAGATAATTCTTGGATCTGTTCTCGTGTCAATGTTCTCTATGAGTTCATCATCTGAATCCAAAGATACGTTTGATGGTAATGCTTATCTGCGGGTGGGAACTTGAACGACATCAAGTACCGGAACCTCGACGGTTGTTGTTAGATCTGGAGTAGAGCTTTCCCACTCAACAGGAGAGGTGGAAGTATTGAGAGAGACTACTTCAGATAGAGATGGTCCAGAAACATCAGCGTGTTGTTGTTGAGCTGCGGGTGACACAAGAACTTCGGATAGTTTCGCCGTTTCAACAGGATCGAAAAGATCGTCATAATTGACTTCAACTAGATTTAAAGGTCCTGAAGAGGCAGGAATGTCACTTTCCATGATTGCAGTGGTTTCAGTGGATGGAGGAGTGCTGCAGATGTGAGAATCATCAAATTTTACATCGACGGTTTCAATGATCAGCCTTGTACGTCTGATGAGCACTCGATAAGCAACCTTGTTAGTGGAATAACCAAGAAAGATGCCTTCATTAGACTTCGGTGCAAAATTGTTAAGATGATCTCGGTTATTGATCAGAAAACGTCTACATCCAAAAATATGAAAGAAGCGAACATTTGGCATGCAGTTGTTAAGGCCCTCATATGTTGTTTTATTGAGGCGTTTGCACACAATGCTTCGGTATTGGACAAAGCATGCGGTTGCAACAGCTTCAGCCCAGAAGTAGAGAGGAAGGTGTGCGAAGTTGAGCATGGATCTGGCTGCTTCTACTAGAGTGCGGTTCCTTCTTTCTACTACACCATTTTATTGCGGTGTGTAGGGGGCTGAGAAGTTGTGAGATATGCCCTTGGACACCAAGAAACTGTTGAGAAGATGATTAGTAAAATCTGTTCCATTATCACTGCGGATGCGTCTTACAGGACGCTTGATCTAAAGTTCAATTTCTTTGATAAAGTTGATCAAAATATGCGGTGTTTCTGACTTGATTCTGAGGAAGAAGACCCATGTGAAGCGTGCAAAGTCATCGACAATAACCAGTATGTACTTCTTGTGATGGAGACTGGATATGGTTGATGGTGTTGGGCTGAAGACTTGTTTGAAGATTGCGTCATTTGGGCTCGGCTTTTTGTTTATTTAATTTGTATTCTGGTTTGGGCCTGTCCAACCGTGAGCCCATTATGTTTATTATTTAAGTATATGCTTGCATGCATATTAGTTTAATGATTTTAACGATTGATCTAGAGCATAACGATAGTATTTACAGATTTCTTTGATCGTTCTTGTAACCTACCAATCCTCTACAGTTGATGTTCTTAATCGAGGTCTTCTGAGGATTTTGTTTTAATCATTCGACACGTTTGATTCACTCTTGCCTTGTTCTTATTTTCGTGTTCTTGCTGTTTTCTATTCAATTACCTGTTTAAGATCTAATCGGTCTTCATTGATTAAAGTTTTAATCTCATCAATTGGTATCAGAGCAGGAGGCTGTGTAATCGATACACATCTTTTCTGTGAAAAGGTTTTAATTAGGGTTTTTCCGCAATTACTAATATTTATTGAGCCGTCATCTCATTATTGACGTATCTTGATATTTATTGTTTTGCCCTAATCTGAGTTATTACAAGTCTGATCTTTTAACAGGTTTTTTCGATCATAATGGACGAATCGCAATCAAATCCTATCAATATTTCCAACAGCATCGGTTCGACGACGAAGATTCCAATCCTATATACCCATGATTATGAAGTCTGGGTGCATCACCTCGAAGACTATGTTATAGGATCTGAGGATAATGGATACCTCATATGGGAAGCAATCATCAATGGACCTTTTTCTCATTCTGCAACGTCAAGAATTGTTAAAACTCAAAAGGAGTATAACGATCTGCTGAAGGATGTCAAAGATATTGCACAAGATGAAAAGGATAAATTCCAGTGTAATATCAAGGCGTTAAGATTGATAAGATTCGCTCTTCAGTCCGACACCTTCAGGTTGGTCAGCTCATGCACGATGGCAAAGGAAGTTTGGGATAGACTTCGCGAACTGTACTCTACAGACGAGGATCTTGAACATTCTATCCAAACCTTGCTCTTATCGGAGTTTGGAGAATTCTGGCAAGGAGCCGAAGAAACAGTGACCCAGACGTTCGATCGCTTCAATCATCTTCTCAGCAGGATGATCAAGCATGACATCGAAAGGAAGCTTATCGAGCAGAAGGTTACATTCTTAAATGGTCTAAGGTCTGAATGGAGAGCAGTGGTGTCTACAGTCAAAGCCCATGAGCAGTTTAAATCATATTCTTTGGCGAAATTGGTGGGTATTCTCAAGTCCCAGGAGAAGATTGTACTACAGGAGAAGAACGTTGTTACAAGCCTTGGTTCGCTGGCCCTCCTATCAAAAAGTAAAGCTGTGATGGAGGATGAAGACCTTAACTTGGAGGAGTATGACCTCACATCTGAGGATTATGCTATGATGGTGTCTAACCCCAAGAGGTTCATAAAGAAGAGATTCCCCAGCAATAAAAACCGAAACTGGCAGGGGAGTTATAGTTCAGAAAAGGTTAACAATGAACCGAAGGTTGAAGAGCCCAAGAAGGAACCGAAGGTGGATGGCGATTCTGGAGTAAGCTGTTACTATTGTGGTGGGAAAAACCACTATGCTAAAGATTGTGTTCTTAAAAAGATGGCTGAAAAGGATGATGAAAAGGATGAGGAAGCTGTGTTGCAGAAAAGGCTCGATGAGATGAGAAAGAAGAAGTCTACCGCTAACCCTTCCATGAATGCTCTTATTGTGCAGGGTTCGGTTGCTGATGACGAGTTCGATGGAGTTGAAGTTTGGTCAACCGACTCAGAAAATGATGAAGTGAGGAAGCCTTCGCATGGAAAGGCTTGTGTGGCAAAGGAGGAAAGTAGTGGAGGACGGTGCTTGATGGTGTCCGATGTATCTTAGATGAGGGGATACAACACTGATGGAGGAAGCGATGAACCGAAGGAGCAGCAGGACATGTGCTTTGCGGCCAAACCGCTCAGCGTGCAGTTCAACGAGCTCAATGAACTGATCAAGAAGGTACAATCAGTTTTCGTTTCATTTAAAGTACCACAATCCTCATATGAGAAAGAACTAAAAAATGTTAATACAAGAATTTCTCATCTAGATAGTAGTTTAACTCAAACTCGAGTCACCAATTCTAACCTAACTGATCAATTAAGTAGGGTGTCGTCGAAGAGTGAGGAGCGGCGCATGTGGATCGAGTTGAAGGAGTCTTAATTAGTTAAAATAAAAGACGAATGTTTATTCTAATATTACTCAGCTTCACTTGGACTGTGAAATAGGACAAAAGATCCATCGCATGATTTTGCCCTTCCTTGAGTTTAAGGAGGATGAAATTGATGCTGAAGCCTATAATTGTGAGAGTGTGATATCATCTGATGACGTCAATCCGACCTACATGTATGGACTGGACAAAATAGAATCTTTCATTAAATCCAAGGACCACAAGAACATGCTTAAAAATCTTTTGGATGAAAATGATAGACTTAAACTGAGAACCGAAACCATACAAAAATTTGACTCTTTAAAACACCAACTTGAGCTCAGAAAACAAAATTGATGTTGAAAATGCATCTGAGCTTAATGAGGACGACAACATGAGTGAAATTTCTGTAGAGGACACGGTTGATTGCTCCGAATTTGTAAGAAGCGAACCTGAAAACCATAAGAATCTAATTTCTGAAAATTCAGTGGAATTCGCTCGATTGTCCCAACAAAAGTCCCCGATCTTAGTAGAAAAAGCAGTTGTATATCAAAAGGTCCAGACTACTCCAAATCAAGTGTACAAGGTCACTGGAGTAACCGAACATCAGACTGCTGAACTCACAACTATTGTAAATGAAGACAATGCTGATGGATGTGATGAGTTCTTCTGGTCAGCTCCAATCGATAATGCAGATGAAACGGTAGGCTTGTCAGAAAGGACTTCATGGATGAGTAAAGGTAGATATATACCAGAACGTCTGAACAAGCCGGATAATTTCGATGTGCCAAGTACTAGTGGTACGAAAGACATTCCTCAAGAGAATGGAAGTTCTGTAAAAGAAGACATTCCTTCTAGTTCCCCAGTTCAAAGTGAAACTCCCAAAACTCAAAGTGAACCAGCTAAGGAGAAACCGAAAATGAAAGCCAATATCCATCATAAACCGAAGCAGACGAGGAATCTGAAACGTGAAAGGAACCGGAGATACAGGAAGAATCTCTCTGAAAGGAAACAATTCTGGCAATCCCAGAATGCATATTTCTCACATCAAGACAAGAATCTAAAGTTTGAGAACAATCCTGTCAAAAAGCATGAGAGTCACAACAACCGAAAGCCAAGGTTCGGTTCAGAAGAAAATACCAACCGAAAGCAAAGGTTCGGTTCTGAGAATGATTCCAACCGAAAGCAAAGGTTCAGTTCTGAGAATGACTCCAACCGAAAGCATAAGTTCGGTTCACAGAACAAATTCAACCGAAAGCAAAGGTTCGGTTCTGAAGTCAAAAGAGATCAAAACTCTAAGGTCAGTCCCACCAATGATCAAAAGCAAAAGGGTCACCTAGAGTCTCCAGCCAAGAAGTCATCTCAATCTAAGTCCATTCCTTCTCATTCATCTACTTCTTCTAATTCTTCCAATTCATCTCCATCTAGCTCTGAAGCTCGTTCTGTTCGTTCTCAAAAATCTCATTCGATAGTTGAAAAAAAAGGCAAACAGAAGGTCGATGCATCCAAACCAAAGTCTAAACCGAACGCACCTAATCCTAACAAAATCAAAGTTTTTACCATTAAAAAGAAAGATGAAACAACACTTATAAAACGAACATATCTTATTGACATCTCTCTTACTGTTCCTGTTCCCATGAAAAGCTCACAAGGACCCAAGAAACTTTGGGTTCCTAAATCTGCTTAACTTTTGCAGGTCATAAGTGACGAGCAGTTCGACGAAGAATGGTACATCGACAGTGGCTGATCGCGTCACATGACAGGGAGGAAAGAAGAGCTCAGGGAATACAAAGCCCTTTCAAATGGTGGCAACGTCAAGTTTGGAAACAATTCTTTCGGCACTATAAAGGGATACGAAATGATAACTAATGGTGATTTTACAATAAGGAAGGTGGCATATGTGGAAGGACTCCAACACAACCTCATCAGTGTATCTCAGCTTGTTGGAGGTACAGGTCTCAAAGTCTCATTCGACGATGAAGGTTCTGAAATCATTGAGAAGAAGACAAAGAAAGTAATTCTCAAGTCGGAACGCAAGGGTGAAATGTTTCCTCTAAATCTTAAACCCATCAAAGGAAACCCAGCTATATGCTTGTTATCAAAAGCTCAATCTGACGAAAGCTGGTTGTGGCACCGAAGACTCTCTCATCTCAACTTCAAAGATATTAACAAACTTGTCACTGGAGGTCATGTTCGAGGCCTTCCACTGCTCAAGTTTGACAGAGATCATTTGTGTGCTACATGCGAAATGGGGAAGCAGAGTCGTCAAAGTCATCCATCTATAATTAACACAAAAGTTGTTGAACCACTCGAATTACTTCATATTGATTTGTGTGGTCCATCATCTATCGAAAGCATCGGTGGTAGCAAGTATGTTCTTGTTATTGTTGATGACTTTTCTCAATTTACATGGGTGTTCGTTTTAAAGCTCAAATCTGAAGCGACTCATAAGCTGAAAATGTTCATCAAGCAGATTGAGGTACAGCTCAAGAAGGTCGTTCGCAACATCAGGAGCGACAACGGTCTGGAATTCAAGAACAGGGAATTTGAAGAATTTCTAGCAGAAAAGGGAATAAGTCACAACTTCTCAGTGTTGGATTAATGTCTAAGTCCATAACTATAATTGGTAAGACTTGACCCGACCCGGCATGGTCCATTTGGGTTGCATGGCATCATGCACTTGGATAGACTATAATGAGAGAAATAAGACACTTACGGTTATTAATATATTATAAGTTCTAGTATATTAATAATAAGAATAATGAGATTATTTAATTAGTATTGATCAAGAATTATTCTAGAATTAATTAAGTGATCAAAAGAAGACTAATTAAATATATGGGTTGATTGTGTAAATCATTCATTCTTATATATGTGGGCTTGTGATCCAAGATTCCTTATGTTGGACTAAGTCCATGGGGTGACCCATGGATACTCCATGGAGGTTAAAACCCATGGAGCATAAGGAATGGGTAAAGTCATGAGTTACATGGTGTAACCCTAATAGCCACCATATAAAAGAAACCCATGGCTCAAGAAATCGTGACTATGACTAACACTATGTGTATGTATGAGGGCTACACGATTTCATGAAGTGTTCTATTTTCTCTCTAAGTTATTCCAAGTGCTTATGGTGTTGTGTGAACCATTTGAGGTGTCACACTTGGGGCACTAAGCACTCAAGCTTCATGAAGACAAGCACTATCAAAGAGGTATGTATTCTATCTTGTTATATCCATTATTTTGTATGCTAGATTAGGATAATACCTTGGATGTTCATATTTGCATGTATAATAGAGAAAACATAGATCCAAGGTATTTAGGGTTGCATGTACACTTAGGAGTGTTAGAATGCTCAAAACCCAACAGTGGTATCAGAGCCTAGGCTTGTTTTCTTGTTATACCTGCAATAGAAGCTGAAAAATCGAGTTTTGATGCTGTCAGCCCAGCTGACTCGCCGAGTCCATGAAGGGACTCGACGAGTCCAAGGCAAAATGCATCCAACTCGTCGAGTTGAGTTCATGCACTCGACGAGTTGGACCCCAGACAGCATATCTTCGAGGTTTTTGGCTAGAAATGGACTAGGAACATTACCCTAAGTTGTTTTGAACTTATAAACTTGTTTTTTAATGTGGTAATGTTCATGCTAATCCATTTTCAAAGATAATTGTCAATAGATTCATGTTTTGTATTAGTTTAAAGGTTAGACTAATTACATGAAAAAGTTTGATTTGAATTATCTTGTTCTTATGAGTTGCTTAGATTAATAGAAAAGTTGAGTGAAAAAGTTGTTTTCAATCCAAATTAATCTAAGAGTTGAGTATAAAATGTGTTTGTGTAACTTATCCTTAAGTTACATGAAGAGTCACATTAAAGACTCATAAAACTCATAAAGTTGGCAAAGGTTACAAAAAAGATGAAGAGTCTTGTCCTTAAGTTATGGAGGTTCAAGAGTCACTTCATTAATAAATAAATAAATAAAATATGTAACCTTAATTAATTCCATGAGTTATAAAATAAAGAAAAAGATTAATTCTTTATTAGTTTAAAGTCTTCCATAATTTTTCCACAAGTTATGGAACTTGAAGAGTTTTTTGGATTAAAACTACTTTAAATACATAAGTTATGGAATTAATTAGTTTTGAATAGTTTCAAAACTTGCCCTCAAGTTTTGGAATTTGTAAAGTTTTCTCTTATGAATACTTTAATTCCAAGTTAGCCCTTAGAATTTTAAAAGTTAAAATTCAACCCTTATACTTTATAATATTATAAGTTAATAATATTTATATGTATAAGAGTAAAGTCGGTCTTACCGCTAGTACGCCTCATTCACGAAGCCGGTCTATAAGGTGGGTATAAGGTTGTTGCCTATAAAATGGCAACTTAATGGGTGTTCACTCTCACCCACCGCTCGCTTGACTGGTGGAGGGTCGTTAGCCGAACGGGTTTGACATGACTATAATTCTCCCTTCATTAAAAGTATTAATGATAAATACTAAGTAACTAAACTCTTAATAATACCCAATCTTAGTTACTTAGAAAAATGTGAATAAGGTGCTAATCCACGAAATTACACTTTGCACTTTGTTTGAGTCGGTTAGTGGAGCGCGTGTGGTTAACCGACACACTAACTCGTATTTAACAAGGTAGGCAAAGGGTAACTTAATGTTTTCATAGTATCGATGGAGCGTGTGTGGTTAACCGGCACATCGATTGAGGGATAAACACTTAAGGGTACCCAGTAATTTGCATGGTTACTTCACACCTTGTTTTGTGATCCTCGGCATCCCAGTCACAAAACCTGAAGGGCACACTCGAGATTGAAACATGCCATTGAACAGTTCAATGAATCTCAAAAGATCTAGGAGTTTCAAAACCAATTAAAACCTAATAATACATTTCGTTTATCTTGGTGGAAATTGGTGAATCGTCATTCACCTACCTTCAAATTGTTTTATAGCTTGGATTACGGCATACCTCTTCTAAGTTATAAAATAGTTTGTTGGGTCCTAGCCTTAATATTTTCATATTGGGTGTCATATTAAGGACTCAAAGATCAACTATCTTGAATATCTCCCATAACATGTCTGGTTTAGACATTTATGATCTTCCCAAATCTCTTGAAACAAGCTTTCCTAAATGAAGATGATGTCCCATGGATATCATACTTCTCTCTCCTCTTCCTATTATTCTCCCTAACCCACAAGTTCTTGAAAAGTTTAAGATCACTCAAGCCCTAATGGCAAGGCAAGGTCTAGGTGTGATCACATCTTGGAGATGTAGTCACATATTGACAAGCCGGGAGAGAAGGGTGTCAAAGTCTTGAGAAAGTTGGTGGTTCAATCACTCTCTAAGTCACATAGTGAGTTCCTTTGGGACACCTATAAAATAGACTATGACAAGACCCTTGGTGATCTTATCGATTTGCTAAGATCAACTTCCTGAAACTTTATGGACATTGACAATAGTGACACAGGAAATCCAGGAAAGCATTCTCTTCCCAATGGAAAGGGATCGGCCATAGTCAACTCGGTTGACCAAATGGTAAAGAGAAAAGTCTAAGTCTGTGATAGTCTCGTGTACCATTATCAAAGGGTCCATATGTTTATATTGCCCAAGAAAGGGTCATTAGTTGCGAAGCTGCCTAATTTACCTAAGGATGTTAAAGTCAATAAGATTGACTCTACTTCAGGTAAAAGTCCACTACTCTAACTCTGTTAAGTTTCTATTCTGAGATTCCTTATACATGATGTGACTGGGTCACATGGTGATGTTTTAAGAATCAAAGAAAAGTAAAGGAACTTAAAGAAAGAATATGCTGAATCTGATCGCTTAGATGGATTTCTATCGCGTAGTTTGAAGATCGGATTCTTGAGCTAATTCTTAGGAGTTATAAGATATTGCTAAGGAATAGATAACAACAAGTTTTTCATATGGGTTGTAAGGATAAGTTTTTCCGCATAGTTTTAAAATAAAAGAAAGTTTTTGATTTTATTTATTTTAAAATATCCTTACAATGGCATTTGAGGAAAAATTGTTGCTTATATGATTCCATTAATAGCAAAAGTGGAAATATGAAATTGATTCTTTCATTTGTGGTAATGTCTAAATTTACCAAATAAGGAAAGATTCTCATCATCCAAAGTCTCAATTGGACCGGGACTTGGAATCATGCGAGTTGTATAGCATGATGAATGAGAACTTTCAAGTATTGGAAAAATTAAGACTAATTACTTATTCACATGGATGTGTGAGTCAAGTAATGGACTAAGGGATCGAGTACATAGTCATGTGCACTGATTAAGTCCACCACAAAAGATATAAGACTATTCGTCATAGTTTACTAAAGCTTAGTAAATATGATTATACTTACAAGCGTAAGTGTAACTCTGAGACATTGGAAAAGGTTCCAACGTATGGCAGAGCGAATAAGAAGAATCAAATTAGGCAGAAGGATAAAAGTTTCTCAAATCTGAAAAGATGGGAGAGTACTTTAGTATCGTTTTTGTGATCATCTTAATGATTCAGAAACCATATCAAAATTAGTTCTCTAAGGAAGTCTTAGTTCATTCTTATGACTAAGAAGAAGGGATCTTGAATTGTTGAAATGGTTAAATCAAGAAGATGAGTCATACTTCGTTCCAATACAAGTCTTAGAGTCATACTCCAAGATTGTAACTTGAGTGACATGTCTTAAAGAAGGTTTAAAAACACGTGTCAAATGTAAGAGTAAAAGTTTTCTACTCTTATACATTTGAAATTGGTAAGTTGTGATCTTTTGGATAAAACAAAGACCAACTTAGGCCAATTGTGTGAAGTGTTTGTCTTGATTAGAATCCACACTATCTCTTGAATATTTGACAAGGAAGTCTTATAGGTCAAGAGGACAGTGGGAGTCTTAAAGGTCTTGAAAGTCTCAAGAACTAATCAAGAATGAAACCTGAAGTTCTTCACTAGCACACGACTTGGGGTTTATAACCTATCGTGTTGACATATTCTGTGCCCATTCTAGTTAAAGTTGGCTTTGCATATGAGTTCTTAGAGTTCTCAATGTGTTGCACAACAACTTGGAAGCAATGGTAGGCCCTTGAGCTGCCAGGTGGCAAGAAATTAAGATTGAGTTCAGTCCATATGAGTTTGGATTTGTCATTATCCTGGTCTTGTGACTATGGTTATGACAATTCACATGGATAAGAACACATACACCATTAAATCTAAGTATCATAAGGTTTCTCTCCGATTCATGAAAATGATGGTGAGGAAACACTTTGACTAAGTAGATTTTAGTTAGATAGCAATTGTGATATTTGCATTCTCAAAGTCGTTAGTGGAGCGTGTGTGGTTTACCGGCACACTAACTTGGACTTGTGAGAAATGGCAAAGGTCAAAACGATCAAGACTATGATTACGGCATCCCTTTTCATAGTTCTTAAAATTGTTTTGACATACCCATGAGCTATCTAAGGGAAGGTGTATGTTTTTTGATAAAGTCTTATCAAAACAATCTAGTATCAGAAATCTGAACTTTGGTAAGAAAGTCAATAAAGTATTGATTTCTAGAAGTCGAGCTTTCTGAGTATATGTCAAAGCTAGTGGGAGCATAAGTGTTATGCTAATAATCATCATGTTAGTGGGAGCATGATAATTATGAGAAGTATTGCAAGTTAGCAATGTTAATTATAGAAAAACAAAAGGTTTCGATTGGGAAAAAGTTTTTTTGCTATAATTAAGGGAGAGGAAATTATACTTCATCTCAAATCTATAAGCTTAGATCGTGAGGTTTTAATCATTTAGTCAAGGATATATATGAATTTCATGTTGGAATGGCTCAACATAAGGAAATTCTGTATATGGGTCCATTATTTGCGTTCTTAAATTCGATTATGATTACGGCATCCCTTTTCATAATCTGAATTATGAGAACTTGGCAAATCAAAATGGAAATGTTATAGCAAAAGACTGGTTTAGTCTTTATGTGAGACATCATGAATCGTGTCCCATATGCTTCGGATATAGGATCGATTACATGTGCTATATTCATCCTTTCTAAAAATTTCCAAATGCCTGGGGCATTAAGAATGGAAAAGGTTTAGAACTAGATATGACTAAAAAGGATTAAACAATTGTCGAGGACAATCTAAGGTTTACCAAAGACTGGTTTCTCAAGGACAATTGGAAGTGTAGTGATAATTCTGGAAGGACCATATTGACATAATCTGTAAGGAGGCAACTCTTGTTCAGAAGTGATAGTCGAAGTGGAATCAGGAAATGTTTCAAAGTTAGAATTTTCAATCTGTTTAAGATTAAGGAAACTTAATGCAAGAAGGATGGTTCCAAGGACTTGATCTCCTTTGGAATGCTCTGTAATGATTGTTGTTAAGTCTTTCTGACTTTGTGCATAATCATTACAAGAGGATCGATGCATATAAGTTTAGAATCTAACAGATTTCAGTAAATGACATGAATTTGGAATTCTTGCATTTGCAGTAAGGATTTGGGAGTGTGAAAAGAGAATCATTGAAGTTATGTTCATTTGATCTAGTTCACAAAATAAAGATCATAGTCAAACATATTATGCATACTTGGTGTATGGCATGACTATTGTTTAGAAAACATAGTGTGCATGCTTGGAGCATGGGACAACTATTGTTTTAAATTCAAGAATAATGTTGATAGCTGAAACAATATACAATGAATAATGTGTAATCATATGGTGATAAATAAAAGGAGTTTTATTTATATTCATAAGTTCTGAGACCATATTGGATTCAATTATTATTGTGTTTCATTTTGCATGTTTTGACTTCCCGAATAAACTAGGTTATTCTTCCGGAATGACTAAGTTATTCAAACCATCCACAGTCGGTCATATGTTGGAAGTAGATATGAATTAAGACTGTCATGGGTTGGCTTGTAGAGGTCTAAGTTGTTGGAAAAATGGCTACAACACTCATGAGTGCTCATAAGTTCTGAGTATTGGATTCAACCCGCGCTCATTGGAATTACTTCATGGATTTTATCACGAGTGATCATGAGACGATAATATCTTATATTCTTCAAACCTAGAGATATGAGTTGTTACTATGAGTTGGTTGTACATTGATTGCACGAAACTGCATTTGGTAACTCGGTGCTATAAAACGTGTCTTTGTGTATGATTCAACAAGTAGTAGAACAAGCCATATGAGTCGAAGTTTATCCATTCCTTTTACCTTCGGGATAAAAGCGATATCTGTGGGCCCCTCGATGATTTGATGATGATAAATGGAAGTGCTCGGTCGGGCCAGGACTGATTTGATTTGTTCAATTAGTCAGTCGTCATAAATCGGAAATCGGGAAACAACTAATGGACAGAGAGAATGATTATAATCCATGTCTCAGTCCATATGATATCTAGAATGGAGGAATATATGATCCCTTATCTAATGGACAAGTCGTTGACAAAGATCAGAGTTCATTTACAAGGTCAGAGTTCGACAGAAGCTTTTGAGAGCTACGATTGCTAGTTGGTTCCTGAAGTCATACGCAATAATAGTTTTAGACTTATCCAAGTGGGAGACTGTTGGATTAATGTCTAAGTCCATAACTATAATTGGTAAGACTTGACCCGACCCGGCATGGTCCATTTGGGTTGCATGGCATCATGCACTTGGATAGACTATAATGAGAGAAATAAGACACTTACGGTTATTAATATATTATAAGTTCTAGTATATTAATAATAAGAATAATGAGATTATTTAATTAGTATTGATCAAGAATTATTCTAGAATTAATTAAGTGATCAAAAGAAGACTAATTAAATATATGGGTTGATTGTGTAAATCATTCATTCTTATATATGTGGGCTTGTGATCCAAGATTCCTTATGTTGGACTAAGTCCATGGGGTGACCCATGGATACTCCATGGAGGTTAAAACCCATGGAGCATAAGGAATGGGTAAAGTCATGAGTTACATGGTGTAACCCTAATAGCCACCATATAAAAGAAACCCATGGCTCAAGAAATCGTGACTATGACTAACACTATGTGTATGTATGAGGGCTACACGATTTCATGAAGTGTTCTATTTTCTCTCTAAGTTATTCCAAGTGCTTATGGTGTTGTGTGAACCATTTGAGGTGTCACACTTGGGGCACTAAGCACTCAAGCTTCATGAAGACAAGCACTATCAAAGAGGTATGTATTCTATCTTGTTATATCCATTATTTTGTATGCTAGATTAGGATAATACCTTGGATGTTCATATTTGCATGTATAATAGAGAAAACATAGATCCAAGGTATTTAGGGTTGCATGTACACTTAGGAGTGTTAGAATGCTCAAAACCCAACACTCAGCTCCCTACACTCCTCAACAGAACGAAATTGTCGAAAGACGAAACCGATCTTTGTGTGAAGCTGCCCGAACTATGCTAAGTTTCGCTTCCTTACCTCTTTATTTTTGGGCTGATCCTATTTCTGCTGCTTGTTTTACACAGAACATGTATTATCTCAACAAACGATTCACGCTCACACCCTATGAGATTCTCAACAACAGGAAGCCCAATGTGAAATTTTTCCATGTGTTCGGCTCACGGTGTTTCATCTTTAACTCTAAAGAGCACCGCAACAAGTTTGATGTCAAAGCCGACGAGGGAATCTTTTTGGGCTACTCTCTCACATCCAAAGCATACAGAGTCCTCAACAAGCGTTCGGGAAAAATCGAAGAAACATATTACGTGACCTTTGACGATAGCTATGTCAAAAAGCTACAGGCCAAAGAAAATACCGCCGGGGAAATCTTTCCTCAAACTGGCCAGGTCACAGTCTCGATCGCCAATCTATTCGAGAAATTTATGGAGCTAGTTGACGAACCAGAGAAAGCTACTCCCTCAGAAGCAGGAGCAGCAGACAACAAGGTAGACCATATGAAGAAAATTGTCGAGGAAGCTGCCAGGAGAATGAACGAAGGAGGATCGAATTCTGATGAACCTCCATCCAACGATGCTTCAGTTGAGGGGGAGCCAAGCTCATATGCTGAGGGGGAGCCATGCTCTACAACTGCAACCGAAAGTACTTCTTCAACCGAAAGTGCTTTACCAACCGAAGGTGCATCAACGCCTGAATACCAAGCACCACAAGAAACCTCTGAACCTCAAGTTTCTCCAATCATTCAAGAAAACTCATCTATCGAGGGGGAGCAAGCTGATATGACGCTCGACAATGAAAGCCAATCCGAGCCAGAAGAAATGATCAACGCTGAACTAGACCCCACCTTTGATCCAAACTACCCTCCTCTTGTCAAATGGACCAGAGATCATCCTATCTCTCAAGTGGTTGGTGATGTCTCTGAAAAGGTCCTGACCCGATCACAACTCAAGGCAAAACAGACATCCTTATTCTCAAAGGTTGAGTTTTGTATGTTTAACTCATTCGTATCAAAAGTTGAACCGAAGACAGTTAACACTGCCCTCGATCACTCCGATTGGGTTCAAGCAATGCAAGATGAACTGAACGAATTTGAAAGGAACAAAGTCTGGCGCCTGATTCCAACTCCTCCAGATGCCTCGGTTGTTGGTCTCAAATGGGTCTTTAGGAATAAAATGGACAAGGAAGGGAATGTTATAAGGAACAAGGCTCGTCTAGTGGTAAAGGGATATTGTCAGGAGGAAGGCATCGATTATGAAGAGACTTTCGCTCCTATAGCTAGGCTGGAATCTGTAAGAATCTTTCTTGCTTACGTTGCCCACAAAAACTTTGAAGTTTTCAAAATGGACGTCAAGTGTGCATTTCTTAATGGAGAACTCGAAGAAACCGTGTATGTGGAGCAACCTCCGGGGTTCGTGAACGAAAAATATCCAAATCATTGCTACATTCTGGATAAAGCTGTGTGTGGCCTCAAACAAGCTCCGAGAGCCTGGTATGAAACGCTAACTAAATTTTTAAAGATGTCTAAATTCAAACAAGGTTCGGTTGACCCAACCTTCTTTCGCAAAAAGGAAGGTAACCACCTTATGATAGTTCAAATTTATGTCGATGACATCATCTTTGGCACAACGAATCCCAGCCTAACAACTGAATTCAGAAAGCTGATGGAGACTAAATTTGAAATGAGCTCAATGGGTCCTATTAACTTTTTCCTTGGATTAAATATTAGACAGGGACCCGAAGGCATCTTTATCAATCAGGAAGCTTACACGAAGACTCTCCTAGCAAAGTTTGGTATGATGGGAGACTCCAAAGTCAAAGTCCCAATGGCATTCGGCACCAAGCTAACTCCATCCCTAAACAAACCGGCCGTTGACATCACGCTCTATCGTCAGATGATAGGCTCACTAATGTATCTTACTGCTAGCAGGACTGACATCATGTTCTCTGTATGTTATTGTGCTCGATTTCAGGCAAACCCACGCGAACCACACATGCTTGCAGTGAAGAACATTTTACGCTATCTGAAGCGAACTGCCTCCTTAGGTCTATGGTATCCTTCCAACTCAGGCTTTTTCGTTCAAGCCTATTCAGATGCAGACCTTGGAGGATGTGGACTCGACAGAAAAAGCACCAATGGCGGCTGTCAATTCCTTGACGCGAAGTTGGTTAGCTGGCAATCCAAGAAACAAACGTGCGTGTCGTTGTCTACTGCAGAAGCGGAATACATAGCCACTGCTTCTTGCACCTCTCAAGTGATTTGGATCTAGAGTCAACTTCAAGACTATGGACTCAATATGAAGAAGATCCCACTATATTGTGACTCTGAAAGTGCAATTAGGATCTGTCATAACCCAGTGCAACACTCTAAAACCAAACACATAGCACTGAGGTATCACTTTATCAAGGATCACGTGGAAGATGGAAACGTCGAAGTTCATTTCGTACGAACCACTGATCAACTGGCTGATGTCTTTACCAAAGCTCTTCCTGAAGCATCATTCAACAGAATACTGCAAGGGCTAGGTATGATGGAATCAGAGTAAGTACCTTAAACTACCTCTCAACCTCAAACGTAAGAAGCGAAACTGACCGAACGTTCGGGTTCGGTTACATCATCTGACTCGCTCATCACCACAAAGGTAGTTTTCTTGGTTGTATATTTCTTGTACAGAATTGTTTATCTTATTATTTAAAGTATTTTCTGATTACATGTCTAAATTCCTTGGTTTTCTCAAAATTTTCCAAAACCGAAACCTACCAAAGGTTCGGGTTCGGTTTCTCAAAATTTTCCAAAACCGAAACCTACCGAAGGTTCGGGTTCGGTTTTTCAAAATTTTCTTGAACCGAAACCAACCGAACGCTCGGGTTCGGTTTTTCAAAATTTTCTTCAACCGAAACCAACCGAACGCTCGGGTTCGGTTTTTCAAAATTTTCTTCAACCGAAACCAACCGAACGCTCAGGTTCGGTTTTCCAAACTTTTTCCAACCAACACCAACCGAACGTTCGGGTTTGGTTACCATATTTTTCAAAAGTTTTTTTAAGTCTATTTTTTCTTGCTTATTTTTTATTTTTTTTATTTTCTCTATTTCAAAAACTCCAAAAATAATTTTTTTTCTTTCTTTTAATTTTGGTTGTGTGATTGTTCATTAATGGGGATATAATTGTTGGATTACTTAAGTGTCCCTAGAAGCATGCTGCTGTATGTGTCTCAAGCCTTATAAGATTCTGAATAAAAGCCTTCATGACCTGGTATAAACAAACCTTGTCTTCCCAATAAGGCTACTACATTTATTCTAATCGTGAGCTACCTCACTCTCTTCTCACATGAGTTAAGAGTTTTTCTGCTTGGTCCTTATTTTCGCAGCAGAGGTACTTTAATTTCTTACACCATCTCCATTACCTTTCTCCATTATATTCATTTCATCAACGTAACCCTTGAGACTCTCAGACATTACCACTGAGGTTTATGGTTACACAACATCTGTGTTTGTGATCTTAGTTTCGTGTCACTCCGAGCTGAGTGAAACCCAAAATTCAACACCTAACGAATTGACGGTGAACAATTAATTTGCTCAAGTTTTCACCAACGAATTGACGGATGTATCTGTTGGGTTTTAGCCATAAGAACTTTCCTATGTGCGCATGCAAAACCCTATTGCTTGGATCTAGGCTTTCTATCAAACATACTTTTGATTCCAAGACTTCTAATGGCTAATTAGGTTAAACAATAACATTAATACATATCTAGAATCATACCTTTGAGTTCCTTGTTGATCTTCTTGTCTTGGAGCTTCTAGAGTCACAAATGTCACTCCTCTAATGGTTCACAAACACCAATAGCAAGCAAGATGATTTAGGAGAGAGGAGAGGGGAGGAATTCGGCCAGAGTTCTCTTACTTTAGATGGTGTGTCGAATTCCCTCACCCATGGGGTCTATTTATACTTGTAGACTCCTTAAGGGTTTCACCCTAAACCCTAATTGGATAATCTTCTCTTAAGGCTATCCAAATCCATTCCTTAGATAACTCCTTGGACGATTTAGAGCTATCCTAAAGCTCTTAGAATCCGTCCATAAGTCAACTCTAATGGATTTACAGTCTAAAGTTTAACTATCAAACAATTGACAGTTTATACCCTCTTATTTAATTAATCTCTTTAAGTCACCAAATTAATACCAATTAATCTATGACTTATATTAATCAAATAGCTAAATATTATTCCTTATAATATTTACTCTCTCTTTAACAAATCATCCTTCAAGTTGCTATGGTGAAGGCAACCCAAAAGGACCATGCACCACCGAATATAGTTATAGCCTTAGACACTATTCCAACAGTCTCCCACTTGGATAAGTCTAGTAACTATACAAGTATAATACGGTTTGCAATCGTAGCTCTCAAAGACGCTGTCAACTCTGATCTAATCAATCTTGTCCTTTAGATAAGGGATCGTACAGTCCTCTGTTAGATATCATGCTGACAATCCTATGGAATGGTTAGTCTAGCATTTAGATTTCTCGATCTCCGATTTATTTGACATAGAACTTAATCAAACACATCAATTCAGTTCTGACCGGGCCCAGCACATAAGTCAAATCAAATCATCGAGTGGCCAAGATATCTCTTCTACCCTCTTAGGATAAAATTTACAGATAAACTTCGACTTATATGCATTTACTTATTCATTAACCAACTATACACAACAATGCGTTTTATAACATCAAGTTACTGATGCGTTTTCGCATTATCAATGCACAATCAATTAACAAACAATAAACCATATATCTAGGTTTTAAGACCATATGATATTATCGTCTTGCGATCACCTTTTATATCGTATTCCATAAGGTGATTCCAGCAAGCGCGGGTTTATTCCAATGCTCAAAACATTTCGTAAGCACTCATGAACGTTGCAGCAACTCTTACTATGTCTAACACCATTTAGACACTCTACACACCAATTCACGACAATCTTCATTCATATCTACTCCCAACATATGAACGATTGTGGACCATTTGAATAATTCGATTATTCTTAATAAATTCAATTATTCTGGAAGTCAAAACATGCAAAGTGAAACAATAGTTAAACAACTAACATGTGATAGTAACTTTACTTATAAATAAAACTCCTTTTATTTAATCATCAAATGTCAATTACATTTATCTATTATACGTTTCTAAACTATCTAATCTATGCTAATATCATCCTTCAGCCCAATACTCCTAGCATGCTGCGAGTGCTTAACCCTACTCAGTCCCTTCGTAAGTGGATCTGCTGGGTTATCTTCTGATGATATCCTCTTCACTACGAGTTGTCCTTCTTCTACACGATGTCTAATGAAGTGATATTTTCTGTCGATATGTCGAGATCTACCATGATCCCTCGGTTCCTTGGTCAAGGCAACCGCACCTTCGTTATCACAGAAAATTTCCATGGGCTCCTTTATGGCTGGCACAACTCCAAGATCACCAATGAAGTTTTTCAGCCATATTGCCTCCTTCGACGCTTCGCTCGCTGCGATGTACTCTGATTCGCACGTTGAATCAGCTACGGTTTCCTGCTTGGAACTTTTCCATGTCACTGCTCCTCCATTTAGGGTAAAGACCCAGCCCGACTGCGAACGGTAGTTGTCCCTGTCGGTTTGAAAACTGGCGTCACTATACCCTCGCACCTTCAAGTCATCACTCCCTCCAAGGACTAAGAACCATTCTTTCGTCCTCCGAAGGTACTTAAGGATGTTCTTCACCGCAATCCAATGTGCTTTGCCAGGATTCCCTTGATATCTGCTAACCATGCTCAAAGCGAAGGCTACATCAGGGCGAGTACAAGTCATAGCGTACATGATTGAGCCAACTGCGGAAGCGTATGGTACTCGGCTCATTTCTGCTATCTCGGCTTCGGTACTCGGACTTTGAGTCTTACTCAACTTGGCATTTCCTTGTATCAGTAGTTCTCCCTTCTTTGAGTTTTCCATACTAAAACGTTTTAGTACCTTCTCCAAGTAAGTATTCTGACTAAGTCCAATTAGTCTCTTACTTCTTTCTCTTACTATCCTTATTCCCAAAATGTAAGAAGCCTCTCCGAGGTCCTTCATAGCGAAGCACTTCCCGAGCCAGGACTTAACCTCCTGCAGAGTCGGGATGTCGTTGTTGGGTTTTAGCCATAAGAACTTTCCTATGTGCGCATGCAAAACCCTATTGCTTGGATCTAGGCTTTCTATCAAACATGCTTTTGATTCCAAGACTTCTAATGGCTAATTAGGTTAAACAATAACAATAAAACAGATCTAGAATCATACCTTTGAGTTCCTTGTTGATCTTGTTGTCTTGGAGCTTCTAGAGTCACAAATGTCACTCCTCTAATGGTTCACAAACACCAATAGCAAGCAAGATGATTTAGGAGAGAGGAGAGGGGAGGAATTCGGCCAGAGTTCTCTTACTTTAGATGGTGTGTCGAATTCCCTCACCCATGGGGTCTATTTATACTTGTAGACTCCTTAAGGGTTTCACTCTAAACCCTAATTGGATAATCTTCACTTAAGGCTATCCAAATCCATTCCTTAGATAACTCCTTGGACGATTTAGCTTATCCTAAAGCTCTTAGAATCCGTCCAAGGCATATCTTAATGGATTTCTAGTCTAAAGTCTAACTATCAAACAATTGACAGTTTATACCCTCTTATTTAATTAATCTCTTTAAGTCACCAAATTAATACCAATTAATCTATGACTTATATTAATCAAATAGCTAAATATTATTTCTTATAATATTTGCTCTCTCTTAACAAATCATCCTTCAAGTTGCTATGGTGAAGGCAACCCAAAAGGACCATGCACAACCGAATATAGTTACAGCCTTAGACACTATTCCAACAGTCTCCCACTTGGATAAGTCTAGTAACTATACAAGTACAATTCGGTTTGCAATCGTAGCTCTCAAAGACGCTGTCAACTCTGATCTAATCAATCTTGTCCTTTAGATAAGGGATCTTACAGTCCTCTGTTAGATATCATGCTGACAATCCTATGGAATGGTTAGTCTAGCATTTAGATTTCTCGATCTCCGATTTATTTGACATAGAACTTAATCAAACACATCAATTCAGTTCTGACCGGGCCCGGCACATAAGTCAAATCAAATCATCGAGTGGCCAAGATATCTCTTCTATCCTCTTAGGATAAAATTTACAGATAAACTTCGACTTATATGCATTTACTTATTCATTAACCAACTATACACAACAATGCGTTTTATAACATCAAGTTACTGATGCGTTTTCGCATTATCAATGCACAATCAATTGACAAATAATAAACCATATATCTAGGTTTTAAGACCATATGATATTATCGTCTCGCGATCACCTTTTATATCATATTCCATAAGGTGATTCCAGCAAGCGCGGGTTTATTCCAATGCCCAAAACCATTTCGCAAGCACTCATGAACGTTGCAGCAACTTTTACTATGTCTAACACCATTTAGACACTCTACACACCAATTCATGACAATCTTCATTCATATCTACTCCCAACATATGAACGATTGTGGACCATTTGAATAATTCGATTATTCCTAATAAATTCAATTATTCTGGAAGTCAAAACATGCAAAGTGAAACAATAGTTAAACAACTAACATGTGATAGTAACTTTACTTATAAATAAAACTCCTTTTATTTAATCATCAAATGTCAATTACATTTATCTATTATACGTTTCTAAACTATCTAATCTATGCTAATATCATCCTTCAGCCCAATACTCCTAGCATGCTGCAAGTGCTTAACCCTACTCAGTCCCTTCGTAAGTGGATCTGCTGGGTTATCTTCTGATGATATCCTCTTCACTACGAGTTGTCCTTCTTCTACACGATGTCTAATGAAGTGATATTTTCTGTCGATATGACGAGATCTACCATGATCCCTCGGTTCCTTGGTCAAGGCAACCGCACCTTCGTTATCACAGAAAATCTCCATGGGCTCCTTTATGGCTGGCACAACTCCAAGATCACCAATGAAGTTCTTCAGCCATATTGCCTCCTTCGACGCTTCGCTCGCTGCGATGTACTCTGATTCGCACGTTGAATCAGCTACGGTTTCCTGCTTGGAACTTTTCCATGTCACTGCTCCCCCATTTAGGGTAAAGACCCAGCCCGACTGCGAACGATAGTTGTCCCTGTCGGTTTGAAAGCTGGCGTCACTATACCCTCGCACCTTCAAGTCATCACTCCCTCCAAGGACTAAGAACCATTCTTTCGTCCTCCGAAGGTACTTAAGGATGTTCTTCACCGCAATCCAATGTGCTTTGCCAGGATTCCCTTGATATCTGCTAACCATGCTCAAAGCGAAGGCTACATCAGGGCGAGTACAAGTCATAGCGTACATGATTGAGCCAACTGCGGAAGCGTATGGTACTCGGCTCATTTCTGCTATCTCGGCTTCGGTACTCGGACTTTGAGTCTTACTCAACTTGGCATTTCCTTGTATCGGTAGTTCTCCCTTCTTTGAGTTTTCCATACTAAAACGTTTTAGTACCTTCTCCAAGTAAGTATTCTGACTAAGTCCAATTAGTCTCTTACTTCTTTCTCTTACTATCCTTATTCCCAAAATGTAAGAAGCCTCTCCGAGGTCCTTCATAGCGAAGCACTTCCCGAGCCAGGACTTAACCTCCTGCAGGGTCGGGATGTCGTTTCCTATGAGTAATATGTCATCGACATATAGAACGAGGAAGCTTACTACACTCCCACTGGCTTTGACATATACACAAGATTCGTCTTCGCTTCGTACAAAACCAAACTCTTTGACTTTCTCATCGAAGCAAAGATTCCATCTGCGAGACGCTTGCTTAAGTCCATAAATGGACTTCTCAAGCTTACACACTCTATTCGGATGCTTCGGATCCACAAACCCCTCTGGCTGAGCCATGTAAACATCCTCAGCCAACTTTCCGTTAAGGAAGGCGGTCTTGACATCCATTTGCCAAATCTCATAATCATGAAATGCGGCAATTGCTAGCATTACCCTAATAGATTTAATCTTCGCAACTGGCGAGAAGGTCTCATCATAGTCAACTCCGGGAGTTTGAGTAAAGCCCTTCGCAACCAATCGCGCTTTGTATGTGTGTACGTTTCCATCCACGTCGGTCTTCTTCTTGAAGATCCACTTGCACCCTACGGTCTTACGTTCGGGCACGTAATCAACCAAATTCCAAACTTGGTTATCGTACATGGATTGGATCTCGCTATCCATCGCCTCTTTCCATTTCGCAGACTCCGGGCCTGCCATGGCTTCCTTATAGCTATTAGGTTCATCAAGATTTATCAGTGTACAATCACTAATATATGTGTCCCCTTCGGTAGTAATATGAAAACCATAAAACTGGGGTTGAACTCTAACTCTATCGGAACGTCTAAGAGGTAAGGATTCGTCAATCGGTTCAACCGGAGTTTCCTCCTCGGTTTGAACGCCAGCGGTAGAGGTTCCTTCATCTATCGACTCTTGAATCTCTTCAAGTTCGATTTGCCTCCCACTGTCTCCTTGGCTTATGAGTTCTCGCTCTCGGAAAACTCCTCTCCTCGCAACAAAGATAACATTATCTTTCGGTCTGTAGAAGAGATATCCAAAGGAAGTTTGCGGGTAGCCGATGAAAATACATCGCTCACTTCGAGGTTCAAGCTTGTCGTGAGTATCTCGTCTTACGAAAGCCTCGCAACCCCAAACCTTGATATGTGCCAACGAGGGAACTTTCCCCGTCCACATCTCGTGAGGTGTTTTGGCAACCTTCTTGGTAGGGACTCGGTTAAGGATATGGGCGGCAGTCTCTAAGGCATACCCCCAAAAGAAGATAGGTAGCGAAGCACGACTCATCATAGAGCGAACCATATCCAATAAGGTTCGATTACGCCTTTCTGCCACACCGTTCAATTGCAGTGTCCTAGGAGGCGTCAATTGCGAAACTATTCCACACTCCTTGAGATAATCGTGGAATTCAAGACTTACGTACTCTCCTCCTCGATCGGATCGAAGCATCTTGATTTTCCTGCCCAATTGATTCTCCACTTCATTCTTGAACTCCTTGAACTTTTCAAAGGTTTCTGACTTTTGCTTGATTAAATAGATATACCCATATCTACTATAATCATCGGTAAAGGTCACATAGAAGCGGTTCCCATCCTTCGTGGTTGATCTAAAAGGTCCACATACATCGGTATGTATTAGGTCTAATAGTCCCTCACCCCTTTCACAAGTGCTCGTGAAGGGTGACTTAGTCATCTTTCCAAGTAAACAAGACTCGCAAGTGTCATCTTCCCTAAGGTCGAATGACTCCAACACTCCAACCTTTTGGAGTTGGGCTATGCGTTTCTTGTTGACATGTCCAAGACGACAATGCCACAAAGATGCTTTATCCATACTATTGGAAGAATCAATATTCAAAACATCATTTCCTAAGTTATCAACAATCATAACAGTTTCATATATTCCATTACATGGTATAGCTTCAAAGTAAAAGACACCATTTAGATAAGCCAAAATAGAACCATTCTCATTATTAAAGGAAAATCTAAAACCTTGTCTATACAAACCATGAAACGAAATGATGTTTCTAGCCATTTCTGGCGAATAGCAACAATTGTTCAAATTTAAAACTAAACTATTCTTAAGCACTAAAGAATACACTCCAATCTTGGTCACAGGCGACGATCTTCTGTTCCCCATGATTAGATTGATTCTTCCTTGCTCCACATCCCTACTTTCTTTTAGTCCCTGCACATTAGAACAAATGTGATAACCGCAACCGGTGTCAAGAACCCAAGAAGTAGCATGATTAGAATCGTTAGATTTAATTGCATATATACCTGCGAAAGATGGCTTGATCTTTCCCTCCTTGATGGCTTGCAGGTAGTCCGGGCAGTTTCGCTTCCAATGTCCTATCTTGTGGCAGTGGTGGCACTCTGCCTCCTTCGGGTTAGAGTGGGGCTTCGAGGGATCAACTTTTGTCCCACTAGAAGAGGAACCATCTCGGGCTTTCACCTTTCGATAGTTATTTGAAGAAGCTTTCCTCTTCTTTCCCTTCCCTTGACCAATTGCCAAGACAGGAGCAGCAGACGGATTGGGAGTTGGTGCAACAGACTTGTCCTTGAAATTGCTCTCAGCAACTCTCAAGAGACCTTGGAGCTTACTTAGAGTGACCTCCTCTTTGTTCATGTGGTAGGTCATCCTAAATTGGTTGTACATCGGAGGCAAAGAGTGAAGCACCATGTCGATCGCCAAGTCTTCGCCGAAGTCAACATTTAACTTGCGAAGGCGGTCGACATACCTTTGCATCTTTTGCAAGTGCACGGTAAGAGATTCTCCATGACCCATCTTAGCGGAAATCATGTTGGTGAAGATCTCGTAACGCTCTTGTCTCGCGTTTTGGTGGTACCTCTCCAACAAGTCTTGATGCATTTCGTACGGATACATGTCCTCGTAGGACTTTTGGAATTCGGAGTTCATGGTAGCGATCATGATGCAATGTACTTTCGTCGCATCTCGCTCATGAGTTTCAAAGGCGGTGATTTCGGCGGGAGTAGCGATCTCGGGGTTGATTTTCTCGAGCTTCTCGTCGAGGACATACTCTTTATCCTCATAGCGAGCAATCGTGCGAATGTATCTTATCCATTCGCCAAAGTTCGTTCCATCGAAGGTGACCTTTTGGCAAAGGCTCATCAACGTGAAAGAACTAGCAGCAGCGTTGTTTGCGTTTGACATCTATAGAAAGGACAAAGATAGATTAGAACAAGAATCCCTAATTATCACCCAATAAGAAAAATTAGGGCTAGGATCCAACAATAACATTTACATATTAGAAAAGGGATGCCGTAATCCAACATGCAAATAAATTGAAGGTAAGTGAATGACGATTCACTAATTCTCCATCACAAAACTTAAACTTTTAGTCCTAAGTGTTTTTGAGAATTCCTAGATTCGGATGAGATTCATTGAACTATTCAATGGCATGTTTAAATCTCGATATGCCCCTCTCGTTTGTGACTGGGATGCCGAGGATCACAAAGCGGGTGTGAATTACCATGCAAATTTACATGGTGCCTTCATTGTTACGATCATCTATTCAATGTGCCGGTAAACCACACACGCTCCACCGAACTATGATAAACAATGAATCACCCTTCGCCTACTTCGCTTAGAATCAATTAGTGTGCCGGTAAACCACACACGCTCCACCAACATCTTAGCAAGGTGCAAAGTGTAATTTCATGGGATTGCATCAATTCACTTTTCCTAAAGTAACTAAGATTGGGAATTTTTAAAAAAATTAGTTACTTCGTACTTCCTATTATACTTTTAATGAGAGGAAGAGGTTGCCCTATCCTACCCGTTCGGCTAACGACCCTCCACCAATCAAGCGAGCGGTGGGTGTGAGTGTACACCCATTAAGCGCCATTTTATAGGCCGCAACCTTATACCCACCTTATAGATCGGCTTCGTGAATGAGGCCTACTAGCGGTAAGACTAGCATTTAGTTATACATATATATATTATCCTAATAACATCATATAAGTATAGGGTTGTATTTTAAACCTTTTAAAATCTAGGGTTTGAAATTTAAGTTGTCTAAATTAAAGCTTTTAATCACAAATTTAAATTTCAAAACTATGGGGTAGGTTTTAAACATTTAAAATCATGGAGGATCAAATAACAAATAATTTTAATTAACAATTAATGTCTTAATTATCTTTATTTGATTTATCTTTGATTTCTTTGAAGATAATTACCAAAATAATCAAAATATTAATTAATTATCATATAAGGAAACTAAATATTTAATTAGTTGATAATTACCTTTAATTAGATCAAGATAACACTTATATTTATCAAGAAATCGGATTTATATTGATCTAATTAGTTTATGGAAAGTTTGGATAAGATAAACACAAAGAAATCCCGAATTTGCCTTTCCTGACGCCTGGACTCGCCGAGTACACAAATGGACTCGCTGAGTCAGGCCTACTCGCCGAGTCCACATTGGAACTCGCCGAGTCAGTGACTCAAAACCAAAAAATCGGATTTTTGCAGGTTTGTTTCAGTTATACAAGCAACAATTTGTAGAAAACCAATCTAGGCTCTGATACCACTGTTGGGTTTTAGCCATAAGAACTTTCCTATGTGCGCATGCAAAACCCTATTGCTTGGATCTAGGCTTTCTATCAAACATGCTTTTGATTCCAAGACTTCTAATGGCTAATTAGGTTAAACAATAACAATAAAACAGATCTAGAATCATACCTTTGAGTTCCTTGTTGATCTTGTTGTCTTGGAGCTTCTAGAGTCACAAATGTCACTCCTCTAATGGTTCACAAACACCAATAGCAAGCAAGATGATTTAGGAGAGAGGAGAGGGGAGGAATTCGGCCAGAGTTCTCTTACTTTAGATGGTGTGTCGAATTCCCTCACCCATGGGGTCTATTTATACTTGTAGACTCCTTAAGGGTTTCACTCTAAACCCTAATTGGATAATCTTCACTTAAGGCTATCCAAATCCATTCCTTAGATAACTCCTTGGACGATTTAGCTTATCCTAAAGCTCTTAGAATCCGTCCAAGGCATATCTTAATGGATTTCTAGTCTAAAGTCTAACTATCAAACAATTGACAGTTTATACCCTCTTATTTAATTAATCTCTTTAAGTCACCAAATTAATACCAATTAATCTATGACTTATATTAATCAAATAGCTAAATATTATTTCTTATAATATTTGCTCTCTCTTAACAAATCATCCTTCAAGTTGCTATGGTGAAGGCAACCCAAAAGGACCATGCACAACCGAATATAGTTACAGCCTTAGACACTATTCCAACAGTCGTTTCCTATGAGTAATATGTCATCGACATATAGAACGAGGAAGCTTACTACACTCCCACTGGCTTTGACATATACACAAGATTCGTCTTCGCTTCGTATAAATCCAAACTCTTTGACTTTCTCATCGAAGCAAAGATTCCATCTGCGAGACGCTTGCTTAAGTCCATAAATGGACTTCTCAAGCTTACACACTCTATTCGGATGCTTCGGATCAACAAACCCCTCTGGCTGAGCCATGTAAACATCCTCAGCCAACTTTCCGTTAAGGAAGGCGGTCTTGACATCCATTTGCCAAATTTCATAATCATGAAATGCGGCAATTGCTAGCATCACTCTAATAGATTTAATCTTCGCAACTGGCGAGAAGGTCTCATCATAGTCAACTCCGGGAGTTTGAGTAAAGCCCTTCGCAACCAATCGCGCTTTGTATGTGTGTACGTTTCCATCCACGTCGGTCTTCTTCTTGAAGATCCACTTGCACCCTACGGTCTTACGTTCGGGCACGTAATCAACCAAATTCCAAACTTGGTTATCGTACATGGATTGGATCTCGCTATCCATTGCCTCTTTCCACTTCGCAGACTCCGGGCCTGCCATGGCTTCCTTATAGCTATTAGGTTCATCAAGATTTATCAGTGTACCATCACTAATATACGTGTCCCCTTCGGTAGTAATATGAAAACCATAAAACTGGGGTTGAACGCTAACTCTATCGGAACGTCTAAGAGGTAAGGATTCGTCAATCGGTTCAACCGGAGTTTCCTCCTCGGTTTGAACGCCAGCGGTAGAGGTTCCTTCATCTATCGACTCTTGAATCTCTTCAAGTTCGATTTGCCTCCCACTGTCTCCTTGGCTTATGAGTTCTCGCTCTCGGAAAACTCCTCTCCTCGCAACAAAGATAACATTATCTTTCGGTCTATAGAAGAGATATCCAAAGGAAGTTTGCGGGTAGCCGATGAAAATACATCGCTCACTTCGAGGTTCAAGCTTGTCGTGAGTATCTCGTCTTACGAAAGCCTCGCAACCCCAAACCTTGATATGTGCCAACGAGGGAACTTTCCCCGTCCACATCTCGTGAGGTGTTTTGGCAATCTTCTTGGTAGGGACTCGGTTAAGGATATGGGTGGCAGTCTCTAAGGCATACCCCCAAAAGAAGATAGGTAGCGAAGCACGACTCATCATAGAGCGAACCATATCCAATAAGGTTCGATTACGCCTTTCTGCCACACCGTTCAATTGCGGTGTCCTAGGAGGCGTCAATTGCGAAACTATTCCACACTCCTTGAGATAATCGTGGAATTCAAGACTTAGGTACTCTCCTCCTCGATCGGATCGAAGCATCTTGATTTTCCTGCCCAATTGATTCTCCACTTCATTTTTGAACTCTTTGAACTTTTCAAAGGTTTCTGACTTTTGCTTGATTAAATAGATATACCCATATCTACTATAATCATCGGTAAAGGTCACATAGAAGCGGTTCCCATCCTTCGTGGTTGATCTAAAAGGTCCACATACATCGGTATGTATTAGGTCTAATAGTCCCTCACCCCTTTCACAAGTGCTCGTGAAGGGTGACTTAGTCATCTTTCCAAGTAAACAAGACTCGCAAGTGTCATCTTCCCTAAGGTCGAATGACTCCAACACTCCATCCTTTTGGAGTTGGGCTATGCGTTTCTTGTTGACATGTCCAAGACGACAATGCCACAAGGATGCTTTATCCATACTATTGGAAGAATCAATATTCAAAACATCATTTCCTAAGTTATCAACAATCATAACAGTTTCATATATTCCATTACATGGTATAGCTTCAAAGTAAAAGACACCATTTAGATAAGCCAAAATAGAACCATTCTCATTATTAAAGGAAAATCTAAAACCTTGTCTATACAAACCATGAAACGAAATGATGTTTCTAGCCATTTCTGGCGAACAGCAACAATTGTTCAAATTTAAAACTAAACTATTCTTAAGCACTAAGGAATACACTCCAATCTTGGTCACAGGCGACGATCTTCTGTTCCCCATGATTAGATTGATTCTTCCTTGCTCCACATCCCTACTTTCTTTTAGTCCCTGCACATTAGAACAAATGTGATAACCGCAACCGGTGTCAAGAACCCAAGAAGTAGCATGATAAGAATCGTTAGATTTTATTGCATATATACCTGCGAAAGATGGCTTGATCTTTCCCTCCTTGATGGCTTGCAGGTAGTCCGGGCAGTTTCGCTTCCAATGTCCTATCTTGTGGCAGTGGTGGCACTCTGCCTCCTTCGGGTTAGAGCAGGGCTTCGAGGGATCAACTTTTGTCCCACTAGAAGAGGAACCATCTCGGGCTTTCACCTTTCGATAGTTATTTGAAGAAGCTTTCCTCTTCTTTCCCTTCCCTTGACCAATTGCCAAGACAGGAGCAGCAGACGGATTGGGAGTTGGTGCAACAGACTTGTCCTTGAAATTGCTCTCAGCAACTCTCAAGAGACCTTGGAGCTTACTTAGAGTGACCTCCTCTTTGTTCATGTGGTAGGTCATCCTAAATTGGTTGTACATCGGAGGCAAAGAGTGAAGCACCATGTCGATCGCCAAGTCTTCGCCGAAGTCAACATTTAACTTGCGAAGGCGGTCGACATACCTTTGCATCTTTTGCAAGTGCACGGTAAGAGATTCTCCATGACCCATCTTAGCGGAAATCATGTTGGTGAAGATCTCGTAACGCTCTTGTCTCGCGTTTTGGTGGTACCTCTCCAACAAATCTTGATGCATTTCGTACGGATACATGTCCTCGTAGGACTTTTGCAATTCAGAGTTCATGGTGGCGATCATGATGCAATGTACTTTCGTCGCATCTCGCTCATGGGTTTCAAAGGCAGTGATTTCAGCGGGAGTAGCAATCTCGGGGTTGATTTTCTCGAGCTTCTCGTCGAGGACATACTCTTTATCCTCATAGCGAGCAATCGTGCGAATGTATCTTATCCATTCGCCAAAGTTCGTTCCATCGAAGGTGACCTTTTGGCAAAGGCTCATCAACGTGAAAGAACTAGCAGCAGCGTTATTTGCGTTTGACATCTATAGAAAGGACAAAGATAGATTAGAACAAGAATCCCTAATTATCACCCAATAAGAAAAATTAGGGCTAGGATCCAACAATAACATTTACATACTAGAAAAGGGATGCCGTAATCCAACATGCAAATAAATTGAAGGTAAGTGAATGACGATTCACTAATTCTCCACTTCTTTAAACTTTTAGTCCTAAGTGTTTTTGAGAATTCCTAGATTCGGATGAGATTCATTGAACTATTCAATGGCATGTTTAAATCTCGATATGCCCCTCTTGTTTGTGACTGGGATGCCGAGGATCACAAAGCGGGTGTGAATTACCATGCAAATTTACATGGTGCCTTCATTGTTACGATCACCTATTCGATGTGCCGGTAAACCACACACGCTCCACCGAACTATGATAAACAATGAATCACCCTTCGCCACCTTCGCTTAGAATCAATTAGTGTGCCGGTAAACCACACACGCTCCACCAACATCTTAGCAAGGTGCAAAGTGTAATTTCATGGGATTGCATCAATTCACTTTTCCTAAAGTAACTAAGATTGGGAAATTTAAAAAGGATTTAGTTACTTCGTATTTCTTATTATACTTTTAATGAGAGGAAGAGGTTGCCCTATCCTACCCGTTCGGCTAACGACCCTCCACCAATCAAGCGAGCGGTGGGTGTGAGTGTACACCCATTAAGCGCCATTTTATAGGCCGCAACCTTATACCCACCTTATAGATCGGCTTCGTGAATGAGGCCTACTAGCGGTAAGACTAGCATTTAGTTATACATATATATATTATTCTAATAACATCATATAAGTATAGGGTTGTATTTTAAACCTTTTAAAATCTAGGGTTTGAAATTTAAGTTGTCTAAATTAAAGCTTTTAATCACAAATTTAAATTTCAAAACTATGGGGTAGTTTTTAAACATAAAAAAAAATTTGAGGATCAAATAACAAATAATTTTAATTAACAATTAATATCTTAATTATCTTTATTTGATTTATCTTTGATTTCTTTGAAGATAATTACCAAAATTATCAAAATAATTAATTAATTATCATATAAGGAAACTAAATATTTAATTAGTTGATAATTACCTTTAATTAGATCAAGATAACACTTATATTTATCAAGAAATCGGATTTATATTGATCTAATTAGTTTATGGAACGTTTGGATAAGATAAACACAAAGAAATCCCGAATTTGCCTTTCCTGACGCCTTGACTCGCCGAGTACACAAATGGACTCGCCGAGTCAGGCCTACTCGCCGAGTCCACTTTGGAACTCGCCGAGTCAGTGACTCAAAACCCAAAAATTCGAATTTTGCAGGTTTGTTTCAGTTATACAAGCAACAATTTGTAGAAAACCAGTCTAGGCTCTGATACCACTGTTGGGTTTTAGCCATAAGAACTTTCCTATGTGCGCATGCAAAACCCTATTGCTTGGATCTAGGCTTTCTATCAAACATACTTTTGATTCCAAGACTTCTAATGGCTAATTAGGTTAAACAATAACATTAATACAGATCTAGAATCATACCTTTGAGTTCCTTGTTGATCTTCTTGTCTTGGAGCTTCTAGAGTCACAAATGTCACTCCTCTAATGGTTCACAAACACCAATAGCAAGCAAGATGATTTAGGAGAAAGGAGAGGGGAGGAATTCGGCCAGAGTTCTCTTACTTTAGATGGTGTGTCGAATTCCCTCACCCATGGGGTCTATTTATACTTGTAGACTCCTTAAGGGTTTCACCCTAAACCCTAATTGGATAATCTTCTCTTAAGGCTATCCAAATCCATTCCTTAGATAACTCCTTGGACGATTTAGAGCTATCCTAAAGCTCTTAGAATCCGTCCATAAGTCAACTCTAATGGATTTACAGTCTAAAGTTTAACTATCAAACAATTGACAGTTTATACCCTCTTATTTAATTAATCTCTTTAAGTCACCAAATTAATACCAATTAATCTATGACTTATATTAATCAAATAGCTAAATATTATTCCTTATAATATTTACTCTCTCTTTAACAAATCATCCTTCAAGTTGCTATGGTGAAGGCAACCCAAAAGGACCATGCACCACCGAATATAGTTATAGCCTTAGACACTATTCCAACAGTATCCTATTCAAATCTCAAATTTTTTTTTTTCTGTGCGTGATTCCTTTGAAATTGTTAAAAACCATAACATTTCTTCCCTTGGGATCCAGTTTTTAATTTTTTTTGAGATTTTATCTTTTCGAAACTATTTAAAATTAATTCCTACCTACTTGTTCAACAGACTACACCGGTCTCACAAGTACTTTGTTCACTTTCTTTCTTATGTCAAGATTAGAATTGCTGAATCAAAGTGAAAGCCACCTTTTCTTAGCCTAATTAAAAGAAGCCTTTCAACATTTCTTAATAAATGTTTGATCGTAATTCAATGGGAATCCACATAAACACTTTAAGGTCTCTCTTGATCTTGAAGGAAGAGATTCGTGCCCGGGATCATCAGTTTCGTGTCATTATTGACATCACAGTAAATCCTAAAAAGAGTTGCTTTATTTCTTTTCTTTTTACACTCTTTGCACGAAAATCTTTGATTTTCCAAAAATTCCGTTACTAATTATTACAGGCTGTATTGTTGCTTTGGTGGTTAATTATGAAGCTGTGGTCGCAAATCAGCCACGTGGGCAATTAATTTAAAAGATGCCTTTTCGAAGATAAGACAAAACGTTGCTGACTCAGGTGGGAGTTAAAAGGATTGAATTTCAAATGACGGTAAAAAGGGGCGCGTGTGGATTTGAAACGCCCATACTTTTACTGTCATCTGGGACGCGTGTGCGAATTTCAAGCGCCATCTCTCTGGCACTTACAGGCGCGTGAGAATTTGAACCACTTTTCTTCTGAAACGGCGCTTGTTGGGTGGCGTGATCCTAGGAATCTGACACTCTCTCTCCTACGTGATCATCGCATAGAAGATTTGCAACGATTTTTCTCTCTCCATTCCCTCACTATAAAAGGCAATCTACACTCTCATTTACCTTTTTACTGCTTCCGGATTTTCTAGAGAGCAAAAACTCCCAAAAGCTTCACTGTTCATCTTCTTCTTCTACTACCTTCAATAATGACGGAATCTTCCTCAGTCCATGCTACCTCACAAATCCTTCCCATTCGTCCTCAACAATGCTTGGTGATTGACCTTACACCGCAGGCGTATGACTCTTACATGTTTCCGATCATCGAGTGCTTGAAGTACTCGCAAATCGCTCCTGCACTATCACGGGTTGAGTCTGTGCCCATGACGATGCTCTCGTAGGTGTATGCGACTGCCTATTACGACAAAGCAGTCGAGCGGGTATTCTTTGAGGTTGCTGATCACAAGACCTCGATTTCAAGGCAGAGATTCTGCACTCTGCTTGGGTTTGCTGCTGATTCTTCAAGGATCAATCCGGAGACGATTCTGGTGGGTCATCTTTACATCATGTTCTACAATATGGGGTACACGGAGGTCTTCGTCTCCGTCGCCAAGTTCAAGAAGTCCTGCTTGCCTCTGCAGTGGAACGGCATGTTCACAGTCCTCTTCAAGGGCTTGTCGGAACGGAGCTCAGGATCCGACGGTGCTAGTCGACTTTTCTTGTCGATCATGTATGCAGTTTACAACGGAGTCAACTTGGATTTTGGGTTGGTCCTCTGGCAACAGCTCATCCAGAGCCTTTCTTCTTCATCACGACATGCTGAGGTGTCGTATGCCCGGTTCTGGACTCTAATTACAAAGTGGGCAATGGATAAGTTCGACATCCCCACTCCTGCAGGTGCATCGATGTCTTCAATCGGTACGTTTCATACCAAGAAGATCATCATCTCTGATGCGTCCAGGTTCTCTTTCATTGGCTCTATTCCGGAGACAATGTACGGTGCTGTTCCTTCTGACAGCAGGATCATCAGGACGATCAAGGAGTTCAAACAGTCAGGACCAAGGGAACTCACACCGGATATGCTCAAGTCCATCCACGATGCTGACAAACCGGTGAACAGGGGCAAAAAGGCGGAAAAAGGGAAGAATGTGACCAAATCTCCTGAAGGTCCTTCTCCCAAAAAGAGGAAACAGTCAAAAGCTGCACAGTCCCCAGAACCAAAGAGGAGGAAGACTCAACCGAAGCGAAAGCTTGTTATCCCTTCTTCTTCGAGTGACTCAGAAGGCGAGAGTTCGGATTCGGACGGCTCTCAAGGAGGCGAAACACCTCAAAGAGGCAACACACCACCCCGCTCTCTTACCCCAGATATGGAAATCCACAACTCACCCATTCCTTCACCTCCTCAAACCATCCCTACTCCATCGATGAGCGCCTCGCTAAGCTTCAGGAGGATCTTGCAGCTGAAAATTCATTGATGGACGTTCTAGCTAGCAAAACCACCGCCCTAAAGGTCAAGAGCACTTAACTATCAAACTCTCAACAACAGCTGGAAAATCTTCGATCCGAAAGGGAGGTCATCAAGACATGTGTTTCAGATGTACACGCTGCCTTATCAAACATCCTAGAAGCACACGATCCGATTCTAAACCATTCGGTGAGGCGTATCCTTGCTGAAAAACTTTCTCCGGCCATGGACCTTCTCAGCAAAATAGAAGGTTTACCCAGTTTCGTGTCCACTCCGAAACAAGGGGGAGAAGAGTTAAAGTCCGGATCGAAACCACCTCCTTCCTCCAAAGCTACTCACACAACCGAACCACCTCCGACTGGTCATGCTTCGGGTTCGGGTGTGAAGGATAAAGGGAAAAACATAGCTGAGGAAGAAGATGATGATGAAGATGATGAAACCATTACTGACATGTTGAAACGAAAGAACAGTCGCAATGTTGATGATGATGTAAATCGTGTGGCGCGAGAGGCTGAAGAAGCCAAACGCAAGCAGAAGGAAGCCCACGATCTCCTCGAGAGCAGGAAGACTCTCTTCCCTGCCTGGACTCGGGAGCGCATGATTAAAGAGACCATAGATACTCCTAGCATCTTATGGCTCGAGCCGGTGATCTCGTTCGACTGCTATAACTCTGTCGATTCGAAGTTCGACATGCCGCTGACTCGAAAGGCGTTTATCTTCCATGCCTTCTCTAACATTTTTGAAGTCCCTCATCCGAACCCTGAGGTTGATAGGGAGTTGATCGACTTCTATCTAAAGGCTGCTCGTCCTCAGTATTTAACTTGGAACGCCCAGAAGATAGTGAACGTTCGGGTACTGAAGCCTTACACCGAAGGAAGATTCATCAACGTTCGTTTCAAGGTGATTCGAGGATCTGCAAGAACTGCACATCACATCTCCCTGGCAGATCTACCGAACTTAAATCCTCATGATTGGATCATCCTGCATAATATCCTTTTGACTGATGAAGCCGAATATGGTCCCATTATAGACCATATCAAAAGGATGTTAGTCTGCTACATCATGGAGGTTGCCCTTATGGATCTGGAGGTTGCCACTGTCTTCAAGAAGAAACCGAAGATAGCTCCTGTGGGATCGGCCAGTGATCTCAATCAGATGCAAATGGGCAAGATCGATCCGAGACGTAATTCGGTTATGTTCACTAGAGCAGAAGGACAGAAATGTCTCTTTGCTTTAGCTGACAAACATCTTTACACCACTGCTTGTCTAGAGCACGTGTTGTCGATCATCAAAAGGTGTAAAGATAATGCAGCAGATGATGTCAAGTACTTCAATGACATGATCCAGTGGTACATCAGGTTTAGGCAGACGATTCTGGCTCTCACCAAGCGTCTATTCAACACTGTGAAGAAGGTACCTGTTTCAGCTGCTGGCCCAAGTAACAAGTAAAGATCTCGCTCCAATTGACACAAAGGGGGAGATTGTTGGGCTGAAGACTTGTTTGAAGATTGCGTCATTTGGGCTCGGCTTTTTGTTTATTTAATTTGTATTCCGGTTTGGGCCTGTCCAACCGTGAGCCCATTATGTTTATTATTTAAGTATATGCTTGCATGCATATTAGGTTAATGATTTTAACGATTGATCTAGAGCATAACGACAGTATTTACATATTTCTTTGATCGTTCTTGTAACCTACCAATCCTCTACAGTTGATGTTCTTAATCGAGCTCTTTTGAGGATTTTGTTTTAATCATTCGACACGTTTGATTCACTCTTGCCTTGTTCTTATTTTCGTGTTCTTGCTGTTTTATATTCAATTACCTATTTAAGATCTAATCGGTCTTCATTGATTAAAGTTTTAATCTCATCAGATGGACTGCAAAGATCAATGTGCAATAGCTCCAGTGGTTCAATACTAAAAGAGTCCATCACCAGAGGATGACTTGCTTTGGGTTTTTTACCGCATTCACAAGCCGGATAGAGAGTATCGTTGCTGAATTTGAGAATAGGGAGACCGCATACTAGATATCCAGTGACTAAGTTGTTGATGTACCGAAAGTTGAGATGAGCTAGCTTGTGGTGTCAAAGCCAACTTACTTCGGATACAGCTTTGGATAGGAAGCATAACTGCGGTCGACCAATGATCAGAGAGACATCCAAAGGATACATGGTACCTTCGGATTGGGATTTGATTAGACATGTGCTCCTATCACTTGTCATTACGTAACAAAACAGATCATCAAATTCAACTCGATGTCCTTCTTTACATAGTTGCCCAACACTAATGAGATTATCTTTAAGGCTTTCCACATAAGCAACCTTCTAAATGGAAAAGTTCCCCGTAGTGAGAACACTGTAACCTCGGATGACCCCATTCGCATTTTTTTCGAATGTGACATTTCCACCATTGCATGTTGGCCTGAAATCCCAAAGGCACTCTAACCTTCTGGTCATGTGCAAGGAGCAGGCACTGTCAATTAACCATTAATCTTCTTCTTCCTCCTTGCACAAAGCCTGAGAATTACACGGTTAGTTTAGGCATCCAAACTAGTTTGGAGCCTGGGGCAATAGGTGAATTTCTGAAAGATGCATGGACCGAGGTTGCAGGGACGGGTCTCTTGTCAACTTTTAATCATAGTCATGTGTGTTTGTGTATATTTGGAGTATTGTGATTTTTTGAAAAAGTACGAGGTTTTTGACTCCAACATGATTTGACATAAGATAAATCCTTTTGATAACTACACTGACATTTACAAAAAGAGATTTTGTCATTGGATCTGACACTATGCTTGGTCAGCGGTCCATAGGATGAATTGGACTTATTACTGGTCCGAGGTTGAAAAGATCTGACATGAGTGTTTGGTTTCTGAAAAGTTTGTTTTGAACGAGATTTAGCACGTGTAGATCTTTGAGTCCTTTTTGGTGGATTTGGTAAGATACCCTTCCATTTGTTGACATTTTGATGTGACTTTAAAAGTGTTGGAGTAGGTAAAATACCTTTCCATTTAGGATCATTAGAGGAATAAACATGAAAAATGTAGTTTCGAAAAGACTTAACACCCTTTTGGGTTGTGTCAGAGGTAGTGGAAATGACTTTTGGAACTGAACTTTCCTCTTTGTTCTTTTTCTCGATAGGAGAGTTTTTTGAAAAATATTGTGAGAAAACAAATTTTTCTAGACTTTTGGACTTTGGAAATCTGACATGCTTCTTGTTTTTTGAAAAATTTTGTCTATTGGTGCCTCGAGATCTAATTTCCTCTTTGAAGGCCCTTTTGGCCAAAGATTTTGGTGAACCGTAGTCATTGTTGTTCAACTGCGGTTTCCTAGAATTCTGAGAAAGATTTTGAAAACTTGGGCTTGAGTCATTAGAACTTGAGGATTCAGGGATTTGAGAGCATTAACCTACTTCGAAGTTTTCTATGAGTAACTCATGATGAATTGGCTGAAGAGTCACAATTCCTTGTACTGATGACTGCGGTAGAGATGATTTGACTACCACAGAGTAAGTCTGAATTGGGACTTCAGTGGGACATTTTTGGGACATTTGACTACAGTGGGAAATCTTTCAAGACTTTGGGGCCCTCAATGACAATTTCTTCATCAATCACGTATGAAGTTTGAGAATTTGGATATGTGGTGCCATAGTTAGGAATTTGATCACATGTGTGACTCGAAACCTCAGACACAATTTCCTCAATGACATAACTATTGCTTAGATTGTGCAGTCTACCGAAGTGGGTCCTGATGTCTTCGGGAAAGGTCTTGTCATTGACTGGGAAATGAAATTCCCGATCTGGAGGGACATACAGTCTATCTTTGTTGAACCGAGGTGAGGAATCCATTGTGGTAGGATATCCATTTGACCAACCCCAATTGTATGTATTGTCTACAGTTCCATTGTTAACCAAATTTTCAATAACTTCACTTTCATTAAGCAATTTTTCAATTAAGAGATTTAAGCGTACAATTTCTCTCCAAGCTAAATCTCTTTGGTTCAAAGATATCTCTAATTGGGTTTCACTTAACATTCTTGCATCTTTTTCTAACTCTAGGTCCTTTTCTAACATAGCCATTTTGAGTCTTTTGTTATCCAGTCGTCGTCTTACATGGAATATCTCTTGGGACACAATGTTCTTCTCATCTAAGGCTTTGTTATAGTTTTTAAGGACGGCAACATAGGTGTCATTAAGATCATCTATGTAGGGCTGACAGTCATGCACACTATAATTTTGAGTTTCGATCATAAGTTTTACCTGTTCGATGATGCTTAGAGTTCCATCCTTTGCCATGTAGCAGTAGTTCTTGTTCAACATTGTAGACCCATCATCATCCGCAGTGGCCAGCATGCAAATTTTCCCTTTTCTTTTGACACTGCTGATGGCTTCATCTTCGTCTCCGGATGACCAAACTTGATGGTCTCTTTTGAGTTGGGCTACATATACCCTTGCCTTTTCCTTATCTTCCAACTCTTGAGCCATTCTAAGGTAGAATACTCTGTCTTTTACTACATTGGCCTTACAATCTCTTGCAAAGTGATTCTCTTTGTTGCATTTGTGACAAATTACAACATCAGTCTTGTCTTCAGAGGGAGTACTGGAGTCAGTGGATTGAGGAGATTGCGGTACCTCCTTTGGTTGATTGTTTTGAGATTGTGGTGGTGGATGAGAACTTTTGGGATATGGAGGATGGTTATTCTGGGAACCGAAGTTACAGTTGAATGGTGGTTTGTTAAACTGTTGATTCTTGCGGAAGGAAGGAGGTGGTAGACGGTTGAACTGTTAGCTAACAAGAGCAATAGCCTTCTGAAATTCTTCTTCATCGTCATATTCTAAGTCAGCTTCGTATTACTGCGGTGGAGTGTCATATGATGCAGAGTAAGGTGACTGCGGTGGAGCTTGTGCTATAAGAGCAAGTTGTCCTCCGAAGTCATCATAGTCTTTGAGTATGGTGGATTCTTGTGCTTGAAGCTCTCCATAGAGCTTGTAGAGTGACAGGGAATGAATCTTTCTATCGCCTTGGACTATCATCTTAGCCGTAGTCCAATGTCTTCCCAAACCATTAAGAAACTGAAGATTGGTTTCATGGTTACTACGGATGGAGCCCGAATTGGATAACTTGGTGACTATCAGGTTGAACCTTTTGAAGGAGTCTTGCAAAATTTTGCCAGTATGAGCTTTGAAGTTGTTGAACTCGTTGAGTGCGGTAGTAAGCTTCTTGTCATGTGCTTGTTCTGAGCCTTCGTACAGATTCTTGAGAACATCCCAGATCTCTTTTTCTGATTTGCAATTTATGATAATGTCGAAGTTGTCAGGAGCAACTCCACAAGAGATTTCATAAAAAGCAACAACATCATTTTCCATTTTATTGAGATCATCTTTGGTGGGACGGTTCATGACTGGTTGACCTCCTCCTAGTTTGGTTGTAGCGCCGTCAGTTTGAACTTGTGTAAGGACTGGGACATGTGGTCCTTCTTCTACGGATCGCCATACATCTCTACCAAGTCTCCTGATATATCTTTCCATTCTTTGTGACCAATGATGATATTCATTTGCTACCAGTATTGGGGCTCAGTTAGAACCACCAACATTGTTGGAAGCGTTCAGAGAAAACGCTTGTGCCATTTGAAGAAATGAGCTTAGTAGTATAGAAGGACCTTTAAAAAATCAGAGTTCCTTTTTCAAAAAGCAACCACTACGGCTCTGATACCAATTGTTGAGAGAAAAACTTAGAGACACACTTGAACAAACGTTAGAACAAGTGGATTGCGGAATAGTTAATCTCAAAGGATCTAAAAGCTCAACAATAATATTAATAAGTTATAGTTAGAGTGTTTGTTGCGGAAAAGTAAGGAAATAGAAATGAAAACAATCATTATATCAAGTATACACATACGTTTATTCATAACAAGGAATGCATTCAAACCAAGTTAACAAGGAAGATCAAACTTAGTGATTGTAACGCACGTAGATCCGGGCTAGTCAATTTAGAGACGATAAGCATCAAAAATGACTTTTTGATCGAAGATTATTTAGAAGAATTAATCTTAACCAAGTTGTAGTATATGTCACAAGGTTTCCGTGCATATAAAGAATGCCAAAATCCGAGTTATAACGAACAAGTTATGACCTGTCGAAGTTTCGCGATAAAACCGACATGACCCAGCGCGACCCAGCGCGACGTAAATATTGAATTTAAGGTAGATATATATATCTATCCTTAGTGATCTAAACAAGATTCTAATATGTCTTCGATAGTATTCCAACGATAAAAAGATAGACAAAAACGGAGTTTAGATGAAGGAGTTATGAATTTCGAACGAAGTTTTCCTGTCCCGACCTACTAAAGATAATATCTAAGTAATATACATACTTATAATATATTAAAGATAAAGTCAAAATTAGCCAATGGAGTCTATACGAGAGTTTTAGAGCATAATCTCACCTACGTGTCGATATAAATAACGTTGAAAACGGAGTTTGTATGCGAAAGTTATGACTTTCTGAAGTTCGGGGCGCAAATTAACCCCAAAGTTGTGTTAGAGACCACGACATGGCAAGCAGTGCCACGACGTGGCAGGTCTTTTGAAACCTCCGGGAGTCCCCCAGACGCATCTTGCGATGACGCATGCAGTGACGACCAAGCCTACGATGTGGAAAAAGGTGCCACGACGTGGAAAGGGCCAGTTTTGCCCTATAAATAGATTTGAAGGGCCAGCCGAGTTTGGTTGCTCATTCTCTCATCTCTCACCCATATTAGCTCGATTTACATGCAAAGAAGTACCCCTGAAGCCCCGGTATCATCCCGACACCTGAATTGAGTCCCGAAGTCCGAAGCTCCCGAGGAGAAAAGAGTTTCCGAGCCGAAGCTCTGCCCGCGAGAAACCCGGTGTGTGAAGTGATCCCGGTTTCACCGAAGAATACTACTTCTACAAGTCGTAGTGCTGTCTGATCGTCTTTTGATCAAGTGAGTGTGTGGTCACTTTCTTCTAACACATAAATATTAAGTATTTGCTATGAAATACGTGCTATGTGTATAATATAAAGTTGTTTATATGCGTGGGTGTATAGTCCCTTTCATAAACACGATTTTAATACAAGTATTGTTTGAATGTATTAAGTATATGGTTGGTGTGAGTGTATAGTTACTTTCTTCTAACACATAAGTATTAAGTATTTGCTACGATATACGTGTTATGTGTTTATATATTGTCGTTTATTTGAGATAAGCGTGGAATGGATGTTTTATATAGGTTTTAAATGAGTTAAACTGTATATGTATGTTATATCTAAAAATATATTGGGTAGAACATGGGTAGACAAATTAGTTGGTGTGTGATGAAGGATGAGTTTGAGTATGAGACGAAGGATGAACCTTGGTAGCTATGGATTTAGTACTGTATAGATGAACCTTGGTAGCTATGGATTTAGTACCGTATAGACAAACGTTGGTAGCTATTGATTTAGTACTGTTAGATAGACGATGGTAGCTATGGATTTAGTACTGTTAGATAAACGTTGGTAGCTATGGACTTAGTACCTACACCGGTAGCTATGGATTTAGTACTGTTAGATAAACGTTGGTAGCTATGGACTTAGTACCTACACTGGTAGCTATGGATTTAGTACCCGATGAATGAACCATAGCAACTATGGAATTAGTGCTCTATGAAGGAGCCTTGGCAGCTATTGTCTTAGTGCCTAATAAAGAATCCTGACAACTATTGTCTTAGTGCCTAATACGGGGTGAGAGAATGGATAATTCTTAGGGTAGACCCTTAAGAGTAAGGAAGATAATGGGGATGGGTAATTGGGTTGATAATTAAATTTAATAATTATATTATTGTGGGTTGAAAACCCTATATGCTTACCAGGCTCCCAAGCCTGACCCACTCAGTTTAATTGTATCACAGGTATCGATACGAAGCTGCTTTGCACTGAGAGATTAAAGGAGATGTAAATCACTAGAGTAAATGAATGTATGTTCTATTTATGCTTATGTGTCTGTATCGGAACATGACATCCCGAGGCTTTATTATTTAATCAAAATACATTCTCTTTGAGAAATGTTTTGATAAGTTTTTATCATATCTTGTTTTGGGAACAAATTTCACAACCGTTTTCTTTAAACGATTACTCTGATTTATAAAACAAAGCATAAACAAATCGGTCTTTTCTGGCCGAGAAATTGGGATGTCACAGTTGGTATCAGAGCATTAGTTTAAGGAAACTAGGAATTTGTAGGATTTCTAGACTTAAACTTAGAATGCTAAGTGGAGATTGTGAGATGTGTGTCTGTTATATTATAGACACGAGAACCAGTATATTTTAGGAAGTTGCCTAAAATGCCTGTATGTGCTAAATGTTATATGTTGCCATATATGATATTATTTGTAAAGGATCTATGGTCTGTCGCCGACCGAATCTAGAAACCTTATGTGTGTATGATTCTAAGCGTATGTCTACGACATTAGAACTAGCATGCAAACATTTCAGAGTGATAAGGATGATTTAAATATCTACCGTGAATGAGGATCTAAGTTCACCTTATTCGGTGTGTAGATCAAAAATGGTAAGAACCAAAAGTGGAGCTGGAAATGTGAACGAAGACAAGAATCAACCACCAGTGATTGAGAAAATACCTGTTGTAGCTGCTGCACCCAAACCAATAACGACGACCGGTGTACAAATGATGATTCAAACGATGTTGGATCGTTAGATGGAGGAGACCAGGCGGTTGCTTCAACAGAATCGTGAAGAACAGTCAATTCAAGTGGAAGAGCCCGAAGTGAATGGAGGGCAGTCAAAGGGAGGCAACTATAGTGGGACTATTGGGCAAGTAGAACCCCCAGTGGCAGAAAGGAATGACCCAAAAAGGGAAATAAACAGGGATGGGAGTATGTATAAGAATTTCTTGTGTGCCAAACCGCCAAGTCTTTCTGGGAGCCCAAAGCCTGTAGAGATTATAGACTGGATCTCCGAAATGGAGATGGTGTTTGAAAGTTGTGACTGTAGCAACAAACAAAAGACTGTCTTTGCAGTTAGACAACTGAAGACTGGAGTCTTGAGCTAGTGGAAGTTACTGGCAGATATGATGCCTCGAGGGGAAGCCCTGAGGATGTCTTGGGAATCATTCCTGGAGTAGTTAAAGATGGAGTATTGCTCAGAGATAGATCTGATTGATCTAAACAATGAGTTCCAGAACTTGAAAAAGGGGAAATGAGCATTGGTGATTATGCTACTACATTTATCGAAAAGATGAAATTGTTTCCATACTTGGTGCCGACTGAGCTCGCCAAGATCGAAAAATTTGCTAACGGATTGCCATCAGACTTTGGCCCAACGGTCAAAATGGCAAGTATGTTGAAGGCAGCCGTTAGAGCTGCTAAGAATGTCGAGACTCAAATAAGAGAGACGGGTCTAGAGAAGGTTGAAGTTGGAGAAAAGAGGAAGCTTCAAGGATCCTCAAGACCTGATAAGGGAAAGTTCGCAAAGTCTAACCTAGATGACCAAAGGTATGGACCCAAGTGGTGTGAAAAGTGCAAGAAGAAGCACTTTGGAGCATGAAACGAAGAAGTAACCTGTTACAAATGTGGAAGAATCGGCCAGTATTCCAAGAACTGTACACACAATGATAAGGTGTGCTATGGATGCGGAGGGAAGGGGCACATGTCTAGAGACTGCCCAAAGAAAAATGAAGCAGCAAGGCTAGAAGCACTGCCAAAGCCAAGGGCATTCCACATGATCCTTGATGAAGCAGAAAACAATGCGAGGATCCAAGGATGAAGACTTCATATATCTATATAAAGCCTGTATCAAGAAGTGTAGCCTATTAGAGGCGTAGTATAGGGTGAACTTCAACCTTTGTGTAATCGTTTGAAGATATTATATAAACCCTAGTTTTGCTATCTGATGTGTTGTATGATTGTGTGATTTTCTTGTATGGTGAATTGGCCGACTGCGGTACAATACTTGGGACGAGTTTGAGTAGGTGTGAAAGGTAGTAGATGCATATACTACCGGAAGCACATGACTCACACTTGGATCAGGGAAAGTCACAAGGTTACCAAGAAGCTAGTAACTGATTCCATTTTGTTCAAGTGTGTCATTACCCATGTTTCGGTAGTGACTAGTAAGATGGTTGTTATTCCGACCCTAGTGGTCATATCAAATTGAGTCCGACTACGAGGAGTTTGTTACGTGGTTCATAGAACCAAGTTCGAGGTAGCATCTGACTCAAGTCAGAAGATTGAAATCAATGCGATTGATAGTATCGCGCTCGTTAAAAAAAGGAGTTTGTAGCGAGGCATGCTACATGTTAAAAATGTGATTATATCACATTAGAATGTGAAGGAAGGTAGATTCCATTCTGGAATTTGACTTTAAGAGACATGAGTCTAAGCGTTGCATCATACGATGAGAGGTCATTAGAACATGACCCATCGATATATTGCAATAGATGAATGAATGTATTTATCCTAAGAAGAAGAAGGAGTCCTCAATAAGGATTTATTTTTTTAACTCGGGAGTTATAATTGAAAGTACAACATAGTACGATAAGCAGATGCAAGATTGGGCATCATCTGCAGTCAAGAAAGCCATAGAGTTAAATACTCTTCCGAGGAAACATAGAAGTTATGGTTATTACCTAGGATGAAGAGATAATGTGTGGAATCATTATGCAAGCCCTATTTCATTGATGATTCCGGGACGTAATCATCCTAAGGGGGAGATAATTGTAATGCCCGTAGATCTGGGCTAGTCAATTTAGAGACGATAAGCATCAAAAATGACTTTTTGATAAAAGATTATTTAGAAGAATTAATCTTAACCAAGTTGTAGTATATGTCACAAGGTTTCCGTGCATATAAAGACCGCCAAAATCCGAGTTATAACGAAGAAGTTATGACATGTCGAAGTTTCGCGACAGAACCGACACGACCCAGCGCGACGTAAATAGTGAATTTAAGGTAGATAGATATCTATCCTTAGTGATCTAAACAAGATTCGAAGATGTCTTCGATAGTAGTCCAACGATAAAAATACAGACAAAAACGGAGTTCAGATGAAGGAGTTATGAATTTCGAATGGAGTTTTCCTGTCCCGGCCTACTAAAGATAATATATAAGTAATATATTTATAATATATTGAAAATAAAGTCAAAATTAGCCAATGGAGTCTAAACAAGAGTTGTAGAGCATAATCTCACCTACGCGTCGATATAAAGAACATCGCCCGCGAGAAACCCGGTGTGTGAAGTGATCCCGGTTTCACCGAAGAATACTACTTTTACAAGTCGTAGTGTTGTCCGATCATCTTCTGACCAAGTGAGTGTGTGGTCACTTTCTTATAACACATAAATATTAAGTATTTGCTATGAAATATGTGCTATGTGTATAATATAAAGTTGTTTATATGCGTGGGTGTATAGTCCCTTTTATAAACACGATTTTAATAAAAGTATTGTTTAAATGTATTAAGTATATGGTTGGTGTGAGTTTATAGTTACTTTCTTCTAACACATAAGTATTAAGTATTTGCTACGATATACGTGTTATGTGTTTATATATTGTCGTTTATTTGAGATAAGCGTGGAATGGATGTTTTATATAGGTTTTAAATGAGTTAAACTTTATATGTATGTTATATCTAAAAATATATTGGGTAGAACATGGGTAGATGAATTCGTTGGTGTGTGATGACGGATGAGTTCGAGTATGAGATGAAGGATGAACCTTGGTAGCTATGGATTTAGTATTGTATAGATGAACCTTGGTAGCTATGGATTTAGTACCGTATAGACAAACGTTGGTAGCTATGGATTTAGTACTGTTAGGTAGACGATGGTAGCTATGGATTTAGTACTGTTAGATAAACGTTGATAGCTATGGACTTAGTACCTACACCGGTATCTATGGATTTAGAACTATTAGATAAACGTTGGTAGCTATGGACTTAGTACCTACATTGGTAGCTATGGATTTAGTACGCGATGAATGAACCATAGCAACTATGGAATTAGTGCTCTATGAAGGAGCCTTGGCAGCTATTGTCTTAGTGCCTAATAAAGAATCCTGGCAGCTATTGTCTTAGTGCCTAATACGGAGTGAGCGAATAGATGATTCTTAGGGTAGACCCTTAAGAGTAAGGAAGATAATGGGGATGGGTAATTGGGTTGATAATTAAATATAATAATCATATTATTGTGAGTTGAAAACCCTATATGCTTACCAGGCTCCTAAGACTGACCCACTCAGTTTATCTGTATCACAGGTATCGATATGAAGCCGCTTTGCACTGAGAGATTAAAGGAGATGTAAATCACTAGAGTAAATGAATGTATGTTCTGTTTATGCTTATGTGTCTGTATCGGAACATGACATCCCGAGGTTTTATTATTTAATGAAAATACATTCTCTTTGAGAAATGTTTTGATAAGTTTTTATAATATCTTGTTTTGGGAACAAATTCTGCAACCATTTTCTTTAAACGATTACTCTCATTTATAAAACAAAGCATAAACAAATCGGTCTTTTCTGGCCGAGAAATTGGGGATGTCACAGTGATTAAGTCACAAAAGACTTGCTCCGGAGAGAGGTTATAATTAGTTACGTGAGAGTAAGAAGTGATGAGTAGTAAGATAGATAGATAGAAATATAACTTCAAAGAAATGTATTTAGAATAGATATGTGAGTTAGCCGTCTCTCTCTGGAATACAAAGAATGAGCTCTTATTTATAGAGACTCGTAGTACACTAGATTACATCTCTATGAGTAGCCATGCAAGGCATACTGGACAATAGAGTGTATTACAATATGACAAGTAAAGTAATCTAGCTAAGTGACTGCGGTAGAAGGATATTCCGGATGAGGTTGAAGATTGAGAAGTAGACCGCGTGTGCTGTAAGGCTGCTACGGTAGAGAATTGGTTGCGGTAGCTGAAGTTCAAGAGGGTCACTTTTATGATTCAACACGGGCCCATACTACCTTCCACACCTTCCCATATTTGTCTCAAGTATCATCATAATGGCCTAACAATATACATGATCATGGCGAGCGCTCAATCCTCACTCCTAGAGGAAGGCTCACTGTCTAAAAAATGACCTACCGGCCTCACACAACTTACCCATCCATGAAACTTCCACCAAACCTGCAGCACTAGTGTATGCTAGCCATATATAACACTGGACCCCATAGACTTCCGAATACTCGGTCCTACTCTAAGCCCATAACCAAACAAGGAACAAGAAATAAAGCTAAACCAAATATTCTCAGGCTATAAGATCTTAATTATGTATAACTTATGATGCATACAATGTGCAATTACAGTAATGATGTCAATTTCATATAAGGAAAATTGTAGGCTAGCTGGAATCATGTAATCAGGCAATCATATCATGCAATTCCTGAAGATCCCTAGCCTAGTACCAGCATGTTGTTCTATCATATCACAATAACAAATAACCGTACGATATTTTGGGGTCTACTTACTGGCTCCAGCTGATCGTACACTCTGCATCCTCCTTTACTTATTTTGAAAACCATTTATAAATCATTTTGAAAATCCTTCATCGATTTGAGATTGGATTCACACGTGTGTTTGTCCAATTCACTCAAACCAAGGCTCCGATACCAACTTGTAACACCCATAAAAATCAAGCCAATTTAGAACTTTTTCAAACATCTAAAAGCCATTAGTTATTAAAAAAAATGTTTTCAAAATAGTTTAATATCAGAGTATCCCAGAAATAATAATAAGTCCAAAACATGAGGATGTGTACGGTCACGCCTTCGCCTTACCGAGTCATCTGAAGCACCTAAAACAATAAACTGAAACCGTAAGCACAAGGCTTACTGAGTTCCCCCAAAATACCCAAACACACAACAATACACATATAATCACAAAAAACATACTATGGGTCCAATGAACCATTAGGTTGGAATACCCCATGCCCTCAACCATCGAGTTGGAATGCCAACATACTATGGGTCCAATCATCCATTGGGATAGAATACCCCAGGTCTGTTGACTGACGCTCAAAGCAGCCCATTATCACCATGTACAATGACAAATATATCGGGTCCAACAACCATCGAGTTAGAATACCCTAGGCCTAATCAACCTCCAGGTCCAGTCATCCCTTCGGATGGAATACCCCAGGTTGGAATGGCAATATATATATATATATATATATATATATATATATATATATATATATATATATATATATATATATATATATATATATAACAGGTCCGAGCATCCTCGGGATGGGATACCCTCGGCCCACAACCATCTGGTTGGAATGCCCACATACTATGAGTCAAATCATCCTTGGGATGGAATACGCTCAGCCCACAATCATTGGGTTGGAATGCCCAGGTCTATTGGCTCTCGCACAAAGCAGATAAGCCTCAACCACTAATCAAACATGTGCACATATATCAGATAATCACCTAACATTCTATAGGCAGACAAAACGATCTAAGAGATCATAACAGGATAACACATCCTATCTACCAGGATACTGATCTAACGGATCATAGAAACATACAACATCCTATTTACCAGGATATTGATCTAACAGATCATAATAGCATATAACATATCAAGATAGCAATCCAAAAGGGTTGGCCTTGGTGCAGATGAAACTCTAGCTACTGGTTGACAGATTCCCGAACTGCCAACATCAAAACAATACCCAATTAATAAGTAGGTTCCAAGCCCAAGGTCCAACTCACACTCCAAAGGCGCAATAGCCAAGTAATGGGCCAAAACCCAACATATGGCCCAATTTCCCAAATTGGGCCCAACCCTTCACATGGGCATTAACTTAAGGCCCAACCACCTATTTTGGTCCAAATACTTGGCATTCCTAGGGCCCAATCTCTCTTAATCATAAACGCCCAATTATGGCGCATCTATGGCCTAAATTTCCAAATTGGGTCCAAGACTCTCACATGCGACTTATCCTAAAACCCATACAATTATTTAGTCCATTTACTTATTCTTGGAGAGCCCATTAATAGTCCAATCACCAAATCCCAATAGAAAGGCCCAACTCAAGGCCCAAGTGAAATTAGGGTTTCCACATGAAATGATGATTAGGGTTAAGTATTTCTTACTTAACCCATTAAGGACTTAATCCATTAATTCGAATATTGCCTTAAGTTAATTTTCCAATGATTATTAATTATTATTTTAGGTTTAATAATTAATTCTCGTGCGGTCCCGATCAATCCCAAAATTAAGGTTTCAAGGCATTAGGGTTTGCAACTCAATTACTAGCCCATTAATCAAATTGTTGGGTTTTCAGGTCAATTGGGATTTATTGGGCCAATTAGGGTTTCATTAGGCCCACTAGGGTGTCATTGGGCCCATTTTTTCCAAGCATCCCAAACAAGTCAAAATGCAAACGAGGTACACCGCCACCCAACATGGCGGTTGGTGGCGGCAAGAGGCGGCATCCTCCACCTTATGGTGGTGGTTTTTGAGTTTCTTTTCATTATTCTACTTTGTAATTACATGTTATAGTTCTTTATACCAAAGTAAACACACACACTAAATAGATAAACACACACAACCACCTTGTGTTGGTCGGTGGTGGTGGATGGCGGCAGCCACCACCTCACGGTGGTGGTGGTGGCCTTTTCTTAGTTTTTTGGCCAAACCGCACACACACACATGTGCATTAGAAACAGAGGGGGTGTTTGGTTTACCTTTTCAAAGCCAAAAGTCCTTTTTGAAAAAGAAAAAAAAGCAAAAGATGTTTGGCAAACTAGTTTTAAAAGCTACTTTTGAAGATTTTACATAAGGAAAAGGAACTTTTTGGAAAAGTTAGGAAATCCTAACTTTTTGTAACTTTTCCAAAAAGGACTTTTGGGTTTAAAATGCTAAGCCAAACACCCCCAGAATCACACATCCACACACCCTTGCTCAGAAATCTGGACGCAACCACCCACTGGTGGTGCGCGGTGACAGCAGCAACAATCCTAGCGGCCACAACGGTGGCTAAAGGGGTAATAATGGTGTCATCGGACGAAGACCTACCATTGAGGCAATAGTGGAGACTAATAGCGGTAGAAGATGGGGGAATCACAGAGAGGCGGCAATGGCGGTGAAACAGCCGCATGACGGCAATGACAACACTGAGACCCAACAGCCGCCAGTTCAACCGGTCCCTCCCACAACCACAGTATCATTCTAACTCTTGCCTTCGCCGATGACGAGAGTAATGGTGGTGGTGTGTCGAGAGGAAGACATAGGAGGAAGGGAAACGATCAGAACAACAGCAACGATGGCCACACAAACTCCACTGTGGCTTCGTCTTCAACATAAGCGACACGGTGGTGCTACAACGGCAGCAAATAAACGACGGTGAGTCTTGGCGCTCGAACTTGACTATGCGGTGGCCGGTGCTGGAGATGTAAGGTTGACGGCGGCGGAAGTCCATTGTGAAGGTGGCGGCTGACTTCACACATGACAGGTGAACTTTTGAGTTAGGGTTTGGGTTTACCGGGGTGACGGGTCTTATACCCCGAGCCCCATGAAACTTTCTCCACATAATAACAACAATGGCCTCTCCTTTTATTAATCTTTTCAAAATAAATCCGAAATTTACGATTTAGCCCCTGCCTTCTATAATCTCTTTCAAATCCAGTTCAATACTTACCCAACATCCCCACTTTCTACAAAATCTTTTTAACATAGGTCCAAAAGTTACTCTTTAGCTCCTATTTTAATAAATTCTTTACAAATTAAGTCCCAAAATTACACTTTAAGCCCTGATGATTCAAATCTTGTCATTTGGCTTCCCGAAACTTACTCCCAGCTAATTATTATTTGGTTTTGGATTATAATCATATTAAATAATAATAAAAATCACTTCTCGGGGTTTCGGGTTTATTATTTCATTATTATATTTTAAATGGGATGTTACAGGTTGTGGTGGCAGTTGAAAATAAGGAAACATGGAATTGATTTCTTGACCTCCTGTTGGATGACATTGAAATGAGACTTGATCATGGACTGAACCTCATATGAGACCAACACAAGATATATTTTGTGTTATGTTTTGTTTCATTTGATTTTTTTTTGTTATGTCATCTGTTATTCAACCCTATTTCATGTTTTCTTTTAGGGATTAATAGAGGCGGTCAAAGAAAAGGTTCCAACACTAAAAGCATAGACAATGTGCTAGGCACATCTATGCTGACTTCAAGAAAATATTCAAAGGTGAACAATATAGGATGTTGTTTTGGTATGCTGCTGGAACTACTACTGAGCCTAAAATTGAGGCAGAAATGAATGAAATGAAATTTTTTTACACTATGGCGTATGAACACCTCATGGAAAGGGACCCTAAATGTTTGTGTTGTGCATTCTTTGAAGTGGACAGGGCTTGTGATGCCTATCAGAATGGAATATTAGAAAGTTTCAACTCTGTTATTGATCTTGCTAGGAAGAGACCACTCCTCACCATGTTGAAAGAGATTTAGATTTATTCAATGGAAAGGATGTATAAAATGTTGCTAGAGGGACAAAATTAGGGTAATTTAAAAATATGTCCATCTATAAGATTAAAGATATCAAAGTTAAAGAGACGTCGACGATATGCTATAACTTCTATTTTATAAGTATTATTAACAAATGTGAAATTAATAAACCTTATTATTTTTGTGGACAGATTTTGGGGAGATGTACCTTCTAGGATACAAAATATGAGGTTAGTCTTGGAAATGATTGATATGTTGTGGACCTTAGCAATAGGACTTGTGGGTGTAGATCTTGGAAAGTATCAGGTATCCCATGTGTGCATGCACTGGCAACCATTTCATACCTCAACAGGAATGCAAAGGATTATATTGCACCATGGTTTACTACAACCATGTTCTTGACTTGTTACATCCATATCATTAATCCACTTAATGGTAGTTCCATGTAGCCTGAAGTTCCCTACATGAAGCCATTGCCTCCCCAAAAAAGAAGGTTACCAGGAAGGCGAACCCTTAAAAGGAAAAAAAAAGGGACAATCTAAGAGCGAAAGCAAGGTATACTATTTCAAAAGCAGGTAAATTATGAGATGTACCATGTGTACAGAAAAGGGCCACAATAGATCAACATATCGTACAAGAACAAAAGATGTAGCATCCACTTCAAGGCCAAAAAAGAAGAAAGCTAAAAAAATGTAAAAAAGAAGATATGCTATTTTAAAAAAATTTAGTCCCTGATTCTTTAGATCCAAATCAGTGATCAAATGATATTGCAATAAATCAGAGTGTAGAGGGAGTAGAAGATAGAATCAATCCAAGCATGTACACATTTATATCATATAAACGTCAAATACACCTTGGAAAACACACACATACATCACCTAAGACTGACACATACACACCTACTATTTATAGCACACCTAGCAGCACATGAGTGTACAGCCACACATGCATGTGCGGCCGCACACAGGGTGTATGGCCGGTACACACATGTCCGACCACAAACAGCCACAACAAAGATACAACCACTGTAACTAACCCTAAGACCCTATCAAGATCTTTACAAGATAGATGCCTAGCCCAAACCACTATATTATGACCTATCAATCTCCCCTTGGTTTGCGGCTAGCATAGACATGGCCTTCAATCCAAAAACTGCTTGAAGTTGGAAATACTAGGATCTTCAGAAGGATTGTGCAATGGAGCCCTTGAGAATTCAGAGAGATCAACCTTCGTCAAGGAGTTGAAGTCATGAATGTTCTTGTTGTACGATCACCATATTGATCACGAAATTTTCTCCTGTAAGGTCCAAATATGGATCTTCACCAGTAGTTAAACAACAATCAATCACAAGAAGAAAAATAAGATGAAAGAAATCAAGCTTGCAGACGGTTATATTCAGAAAATCATCTGGTACAACTCGATAGGACTCTATGGCATCAACAACCATCAAAAGACTAACACCTCCACTATATATACAAGATCAGAACCGTAAACTGGGTTTGCGACCGTAAACAGAGTTTACGGTCATAAACACCCAAAAAGTCCAAGAACCCAACAAACAACCCTTAAACACTATTACAGACTCATACTTGACCAAAATACATTAAAGCCTAGACCAAACCATAAATTGGATCCTTCAATCTCCCCCTTGGTTTGTTGCTAGCTTTGACTAAGTCCTTGTCGACCACCAGTACGTCAGATTTCCCCATTGCTCCATTCAACATCTTCTTCTCAATAATTTGAGCCACCATCGCTGTATATTCTTTCGCAGCGGGCTCAAATATTGTCTCAGCCACCACAATCTGTTTAGTAGCAAGATGATGTATGTCCCATTTGTGAAATTGAAGTACGTCCCTTTGCTCATAGAGACAGATGCAATCTTCCTTTAACTTGATGACCGCAGCATCCATGGCTTCATCAGACACCCAATAAAGCATGGATGCAAGAGAAACATCAGGGTAATTTTGAAGAACAGAGACTTGCTTAACCTGGGCCGTAGCAGGCCACATCACTGATGTAATTGGTTGTTTTGTCGTGGTATGAAATACCATGGAGTGAACCTTGACAACAGACTCTACAGTCTTCATTAACGGAAACCCCTTAGCCACTTAATCTTCCAAAAAGGATTTGAATTGATTTGCCCTGGGATTATTTGTAGGATTGGAGAAGGGAGCCTTAGACAGCTCAATTAGATCAATTTTTGTCAAAGAATTAAATTCGTGAGCGTCTTTGTATAATTCTTTGTTGCAGCTCTTTCTCCTCACCATGAACATATTCATCATGTCATGGAATCCCCACCCGATGATTCCAGATATGTCACCATAAGTGTTTCTAAAGCGTTGTACACCCAAATCCGTGACAGTAACCTGTTGTTGATCCCAGGGTGCCTTGTGATCTGCGCTCTGTTTGAATAGGAGTTGACTTTTTGCAGGTTCCTTGTCCGACTTCTTGCATTTTGAGGCCTTTCCACGTGGAGCTTGCTCCGGTTCTTTTTCGAAGTGGTTTAAGATGGTGGTGGTTCTGATATTTGTAGAGGTAGATGTAGGAGCAATGGGAACATCTTGATTGGGAAGATAAATTAGCGGCTCATCAACGGAAGACCTGAATTCGTTGCCAAGTTTATCTTCCAGCTTATTCTTCAAGTCATAGTAACTGGCGGTCAGAAGGCCGAAATGAGTCTGGAGATCTGTAATTTGTTTGGTCTTCGCAAAATTTTCTTCATTAAGTTCTGCCATTTGAATACTGAGCTGTGTGTTTTCAGCTTGAAGACTCGCGACCTTAATGTCAAGCTCAATATTCCTCTGATCCAACTCGACATTCTTCTGACTTAGAGCATCGACCTGCTTCTGAAGTCCAGAGAGTGACGGACTCTCTTCTCCTGTGTTACCGCCCCCTATAAAAATTCCTTTGCCATGTGGGGGAGGTGTCGAAAGTTGTTCTTTGGCCAAGAGCGAGGCTACTCTAACAGAGGTAGCATCGTGCTCTGGCCTAGGAGGGGAGAAGTCTGTTGGAAAAGATGAGTCACCATTCTCGTAGAAGGTACTAGGACCTTCAGTGAATGGTTCAGTTTAGACTATAACTGGGGTTGTTGTTGGTGGAGCAGAAGCACTTTGAGTCACCAGTCTTGGATCAAGTCTGCGTCTTTTGCTTGCAGGAGGTGTGACTTGTGTAGTGGTAGGATCACATTCCACCGGCTCAGAGGTAGGTAAGATAACATCAAGGGGAGGAATCCCTGATGTTACCACCATAGGAGTTGCTATTTCCGCCGTGGTGTTGGTTGGAGGAGGTCAGGCTTCAAGAACATCTTCTTCTTCCCTTGTCTCAGTTGCCGGTTCAGCAACTTCATCAACATTGTCGAGCAACTCATTGATGTTCATCCCTGTCATGAAATCTTCGTTACTCCCAAAATTGACAGGAATTTCATCATTGTCAAATCCTGAGAGATCCAGGCCTTCATACAAATCAGTTTCTGACCCTGACCCCTTGTGAAAATCTTCTTCTACTCATGTGAAAGTCAATTCATGTTCCTCAGCCACTTGTGTGTTAGCAGCTGGATCTTCTTCTTCTTCTTCATGATCTGAGACAGTGATCACATTATCAGAAGCAACCCTCTCAGATGAAATTGACTCAGATGACATTTTTTCGGATGTTCCATGCGACTTAGAAGACTCGTCAATTTCAGCAAATATTCCAAATTTGACCAGAGGATGTTTGCCTTCAAAAATGACCTTACCCCTTCTATTTTGCTTGATGAGACCAACTATGTGAGGGCCCAAGGATTTAATATCCAACTTGTCACCATCCTTCACCATTTCTGGAAATTGATCATCATCGAATACTTGGATGAACCTTAGATAAAGAAGAAATGCATCTCTGGTCCCCCGAGTAATGGCATTAATGTTCACCAAGAATTCATCAAATATGAACTTTGAGAAATTAAACTCTATGCTAGCAGCCAAGGAGACAATTGCCCCGGTGTTCCCGAGGGAGATCTCATCGGCTCCTGATCTCCTGCCAGAAATGCAGCTCACGAACACGTGTGCCAGGAATCGCCAGTAAGGAGGCAGGAGCTTCTTTGTTGTGGGAGGGTAGACACCCTCGTATCCCATCCTCTGAAGAACCCCTTGTACATCATCAATTCCAATCTCATTAGGAAAATTGGATTCATCGTTGACCAGCAGGGTATCTCTGATGTACTGCTCTGTAATCTTGATCTTGCAACCCTTGACTACAGCTTCGATTGTAAATTCTCCTTTGACCTTAGCCATGCTAGTTGTCTGCCAAAACTCCCAGATGATATTCTGATTGACGATGGGATATACTGTGATGACACATGATAAGAAACAGTCTCTCAGTTTGTAGATCATTCACTTGAATTCTGGATGAGCAGCTGGAGGATCATCCAGCACGATCGCCAAGTTGTGCATATCCGCAAACTTAAGATTTGCCATTTTTCTGCACTAAACAAGCCAAGTAAGAAAACACAGAATATAATAATGCAAAATATCACGTTTTCTTAATTAGACAATTTATTTTGGCCTCCTTTTAAAAAAAAATAGTTTGACTACAAAATATTTGAGTTTACGGTCAAAATTGTCAAACAATGGAGTTTACGGTCAAAGATTGTCAACCAAGGGTATACGGTCAAAGTTGGTCAACTGACTGTAAACTGAGTTTACAGTCGTAAGACCAAAACTTGGGTTTACGGTCGAAAGACCAAAACCTGAGTTTACGGTCGTAAGACCAAAACCCGGGTTTACGGTCGTAAGACCACTTTGGGTTTATGGTTCTTGAATGTTCTGAAACCGTAAACTCCTCGATGAACAGTAAACGCCGACAAACTTTAAACTCTGATTACTCCTTCGATTTTGGTCGGAATTGCGAATAGAGAACAAATCCTTGGTCGGATTCATCATACCTTCATGGTGTACTAATCGATTTCACGAGATTTCGCAGGAAAAAATTCGAGGAGAGAGAGTATGGTATTGCGGCTGCAAAGAGGGAGTGGGAGAGGAAGGGTTTACGGAAGTAAGCCCATTTTCTTTTATACTCCTTTCAAATTTTCCAGTTACCCACCCAGTTAAAAACACAGTCTTTTATCCCAATAAAATTTTTAGGAATAAAACATTTGAGGATTTTTAAATAAAAATAAAATTAAAAATAAAATAAACTAATTTCTAAAATTTAAAAGTTAAAGGATTTTTTTTTTAAAAATAAATTTTTGACAACTATAAAAATAAAATAAAATAAAAATAAAAGTAAAAATAAAATAACGGGAGATTTAAATTTTGAAAAGACAAAATTTATTTCAACACTACTGACAAAATCTTGTGACATTGGGATCAAAGTTGTTAGACAACCTTAATCCACTTATCGGTACCTTTCATCTTCACATCTTTATCTGGTCGATCGCCGGTATTGTTGTCCACTTAAACACGAAAATTTGTGACAAATTTAGGACACACTATTTGTTACAAGACAAGGTGAACTCAAGTTCCTAGATATTATATCTGATCCTAAGTTCCTAGATACTATATCTTAAGGACCATTCAGCTGACGACGACCAGGGATATTGTTGTCCACCTAAATTGAGCAGCGAGATCTATAGACAATCTTTGAGTGTTCAATTTTAATTGTACTGGAACATGTTTCCCGCTTCCTGATATGCCCCAGCCATCAAGAACTTCCAGAGTACTCCTTACATCGGGTGAGCAGACAATCATTCAGAGAGAGAACATATTCAGATTGCTATTACTTATTGTTTCAGAGGGGTTGAGAAGTAGAAGGTTGCGTATGCTGTGTACCAGGTCGGATTGGAAGTCACGCAAAGGAGTCAACATATGGCTAATAGATAAGAGGAATTTCATATATATAACATGCAGAGAAATAGAGTTGCATATGTTGTGTACCAGGTCGGATTGGAAGTCACGCAAAGGAGACAACATATGACTAACAGACAGAAAGAAAGAAAACGATTTTCTACAGACCTAATTTATCGGAATTTACAAGTCGCCCCATCCAACCAGAATTAAGGATAGAATCCGCACATCTAGGAAAAGTTAAACCATGGTTCCAAGTACGGGTTCATTTAATGTGAGGAGTGAATTCCCATATATATCTCCCTGCTCAACCTATCCGAGCGTCGTATTGTCAGGCTGAATGGATCTAACTAGGTCCAAATTTGTCAAGACTAAGAATTTCTTAAGTTCAACTCTGCCTAGTCAAGTCCATTTAAAATCTTTCATGCCTACCGACGCATCAAACCAGAGCAAAGACCCTTCAACTTTGGGTACGTTACGCATACTCAGGTTGCCTGTTATCACTTGATAATATCACTTCCCACTCCTTCAACAACAAACAAAACTATTAGCGACAATTTTTTTTTGAATTTTCTAAATTTTTGATGTTTTTGGATTTTTGAAAGTTTTTCTGAAAAAAAAAATAAAACAGAAACAACGTATTTTTGGATTTTTAATTTTTATGTTTTTGGATTTTTGTTTATTTCTCCCCCTAAATTTGTGCATGGGAAAGAATGAAATGACTAAAAATGTGCAAATTTAAACTAAGAAAACCTAAAAATTTAATCCTCAAAACGAATCATTTTTAAAAATCCCACAAGCACATAGAATCGAGCTTTGTGAAAAGGCTTTCTGAACAGGTCCGCCACATTATTGTCAGTGTGAACATGTTCTAGCCTGATGAGCGAACGCTCATAACAATCTTGGATAAAATGAATTTTGATGTCAATGTGCTTGGTTTTGGAATGTTGGACTGGAGTTTTACCGCTTTGAATAGCAGACTCATTATCACAATGAATTGGGGTTTCAAAAAAATTCAAACTGTAGTCCAACAGCTGATGTTGGATCCATATGAATTGAGAACAACAGGCAGACACAGCGACATATTTCGCTTCTGCTGTTGAGGTTGAGACCGTATGCTGCTTCTTGCACTGCCATGAGACCAGTCTATCTCCAAGAAATTAGCATCCTCCTGAAGTCGATTTTCTATCAAGCTCACACCCGCCATAGTTGCTGTCTGCAAAAGCATAAAGGTCAAATTCGGGATTTTTCGGATACCAAAGGCCCAGTTTTGGGCAACCTTTGAGATACCGAAAAATCCGTTTAACAGCAATAAGATGAGAAAGTTTAGGATTGGCCCGGAAGCGTGCGCATTGACAGACTGCAAACATTATATCTGGTCGACTAGCAGTTAGATACATGAGCGATCCGATCATTGATCGATAATACGTCTGATCTACGGATTCACCTTCAAGATCAGGAGTCAGTAGAGGTCTCTCCGCCATGGGTGTAAGAGCAGGTTTCGCATCTCTGAACCCGAACTTCTACAGCATATCATCCACATACTTTGCTTGATGAATAAGGATTCCGGTAGAAGATTGTTTGACCTGAAGCCCCAGAAACATGGTCATCTCCCCAAGAGAACTCATCTCAAACCTTTTCTTCATTACGCCTTCAAACTCTTTGCAAAGTTGTGGACAGGTTGACCCAAAGATAATGTCATCAACATAGATCTGAACCAGTATCTGATCATTACCCACATGCTTGATAAACAAAGTTTGATCAATGGTGTCGCGAGAGTATCCATGCTCGAGTAAATGCTTTGTTAGAGTTGCATACCATGCTCTAGGATCCTGATGTAACCTGTTCAATGCTTTGTCCAACTTGTAGACACGATTAGGGAACTTTTAGTCAACAAAACCAGGGGGTTGATCAACATAAATTTCTTCCTTCACCTTGCCATACAAGAAAGCAGTATTGACATCCATTTGGTAGACCGTGAAATTCATGTAAGAGGCATATGCGAGAAAGATGCAAATAGCCTCCAACCGAGCCACGGGAGCAAATACCTCAGTATAGTCGAGACCCTCAATCTATCGAAACCCACGAACCACCAACCTTGCTTTATTTCTCACGATCATTCCCGAATCATCTTGCTTATTACGATAGACCCAACGCGTGTCAAAAGCCCTTTTGCCCTTCGGTAAGTCAACCAACTTCCAAACCCCGAGCTTTTCAATCTGATTAAGCTCCTTATGCATTGTATCCACCTAGCTAGGATCATCCAGAGCCATGTCAACATTCTTCGGCTCTAATTGAGATATAAAGCAAGAGTAGAGACATGCATTAACGTCTCCACTCTGACTTCTGGTCTTAACTCCATCTCCCAGCTGGCAAATGACATTATCGATCGGATGATCGCGTTAAATACGTGAGGGTATGTCTTGGCTGATATCATTGATAGAAACAGGAAGAGTGTGGATGTTGAAACCTCCATCATCCACTGATTGATTCACATGAGATGAATCTGCTACAAACTCATTTGCGATTTCTTCAGGAAAGAGGAGTTCCATAAACATTGTATTGACAGCGAAAGCATCTCTGGACATGAACTCTCTTTCAACAGGTGTAAGTGGTGTAGCATCAGCATTACGAGCTTCATCTTGAACTTTAGACTCTGGACTATTAGGTTGATCAGATGGCTCCCCCTCAGGTGGAGCAGAGGACTCCCCCCTAAATGGAGCAGAGGACTCTCCCCCAGATGGAGCAGAGGACTCCCCCGCAACCGTTGGAGGTCTGTAGACAACTTCTTCGTCTTCGTCTTCATACACGGTCTTCGAACCAGAAGAGGATCCACCTGAGCTATCTGAAGACACATTAAGGGATTTGAAAAGTGATGTGTAATCAAACAACCAGTTGGGGCCCACACGAGCATCTGTTTCATTCTCCTCCAGCCAGCGCACATCATAGGATTCGACTATCTGCTTAGTCTTCTTGTTGTAAACCCTATACGCAGTGCGCGCAACATACCCTACAAAGTAACATTCATCGGCTTTGGCGTTAAATTTAGGGTTGGATTCCAAAGTAAAGAAGGGTTGTGTCCATAGAGAATCTCGTATGGAGTCTTCATATGTGCTTTATTGATTAGAACACAATTCTGCACGTAGCAAGCAATGTTAATCGCCTCGGCCCAGAAGAAAACAGGTAATTTGTAATCACATAGCATCGTCCTTGCGGCATCTTTGAACGTTCTATTTCTCCTTTCAGCAACACTGTTCTGTTGAGGTGTGTGAGCAGAGCTATATTGACACACTATCCCCTTTTCTGCACAAAAATGATCAAGAAACGAATTCTTGAATTTAGTTCCATTTTCAGTACGAAGCGCCTTCACTTGGTTATTGGTCTGCTTCTCAATTATCACCACGAACTTCTTAATCAGATCAGCAACCCCCACTTTGTTGGATAAGAAGAAGACCCACGTAAACCAGGAGAAATCGTCGATCACAACGAGGCAGTATGAGCTTCGGTTAATGCTCAGGACGTTAACCGGTCCAAATAAGTCCATGTGTAACAATTGGAGCACTTGACTTATGGAGTTGACTTGCTTGGGCAGGTGTGGCTTCCTATGATGTTTGCCTTGAGCACAGGAAACACACTTCTCAAAGGTAATAAAGTCTCTAACAGGTAGGCCTCGGACCATCTCATTTTTAGCAAGGCGATTCAGGTTTTTCGCGTTAGCATGACCTTACAAGTTTAACTACTGGTGAAGATCCATATTTGGACCTTACAAGTGCTCTGATACCACTTGTATGGTCCAAATATGGATCTTCACCAGCAGTTAAACAATAATCAATCACAAGAAGAAAAATAAGATGAAAGAAATCAAGCTTGCACACGATTATATTCAGAAAATCGTCTGGTACAACTCGATAGGACTCTATGGCATCAACAACCATCAAAAGACTAACACCTCCACTATATATACAAGACCTGAACCGTAAAATGGGTTTGCGACCATAAACAGAGTTTACGGTCGTATCCGCAGATTCCCATGTGTATCTCTCTGCTTAACCTACCCAAGCGTCGTATTGTCAGGCTAAATGGAAGTATCTTGGTCAAGATTAGTCAGGTCTCTAAAATTCTTAAGTTCATCTGATCCTAGTCAAGTCCATTTTGAGAACTTTTGTGCCTACCAACGCATCGAACACATAGCTTAGACAATCAAACTTTTGGTACCTTACACAAATTCAGATTGCCTTTTATCACATGATTATATCACTTCCCAACACATCACCTACAAACAAAAACTATTAGTAACATATTTTTGATTTTCTGATTTTCTAATGTTTTTGGATTTTGAATTTTTAAATTTTTGTTTGGGTTTTGTTTATTTCTCCCCCTAAATTTGTGCATGGGAGAGAATGAAATTAAAATGCACAAATTTAAAATAATCTAAAACAAAAATTAGTCCTCAAAACGTATCATTTTCAAAAAGATCACAAGCACATCGAATCGAGCTTTGTTAAATGACTTTGTGAACAGATCCGCCACATTATTAGCAGTAGGAACCTGTTCCATCCGAATGAGCGAACGATCATAACAATCTCCGATGAAACGAATTTTGATGTCAATGTGCTTGGTTTTTGAATGCTGGATTGGATATTTAGTAATCTGAATTGCAGCCTCATTATCACAGAATATAGGGGTTTCTAAGTATTTCAAACCGTAATCCAATAGCTGATGTTGGATCCATATAACTTGAGAGCAAGAAGCAAAGGCAACAACATATTCCGCTTCTACTCTTGAGGTTGAGACGGTGTGCTGTTTCTTGCACTGCCAAGACACTAGCCAGTCACCAAGGAATTGACACCCTCCGGACGTAGATTTTCTGTCAAGCTCACAGCCTCCATAATTACTCTCAGCAAATGCATATAAATCAAATTCAGGAGTTTTCGGATACCAAAGACCCAATTTTGGGTTGCCTTTGAGGTATCGAAAGATTCTTTTGACAACAATAAGATGTGAAAGTTTAGGATTAGCCTGATAGAATGTGCATTGACAAACTACAAACATGATGTCTGGTTGGCTTGCAGTTAGATATATCAACGAACTGATGATTGATCTATATCTACGGATTCACCATCAGTATCTGGTGTCATCAGGGGTATTTCGTCCATTGGCGTCAAAGCAGGTTTTGTGTCTTGAAACCCGAACTTCTCAAGTATATCCTCCACATACTTTGCTTGATGAAGCAGGATTCCAGTTGATCTTTGTTGGACCTGAAGCCCCAAAAACATGGTCATTTCGCCTGAAGAACTTATCTCGAACCTCTTTTTCCTTCGAACTCTTTGCAAAGCTCTGAACTTGTAGACCCGAAGATAATGTCGTCAACATAGATCTGGACTAGAATCTAATCAATATCCACATGCTTGATGAAAAAACTTTGATCGATAGTGCCGCGAGAATATTCATGTTTGAACAACTGCTTTGTGAGAGTTGCAAACCACGCTCGAGGAGCTTGATGTAACCCATACAACGCCTTGTCCAACTTGTAGACATGATTGGGAAACTTCGAGTTAACAAACCCAGGGGGTTGATCAACGTAGATTTCTTCCTTCACTTTTCCATACAAGAAGGCTGTCTTGACATCTATCTGGTAAACAGTGAAGCTCATGTAGGAAGCGTATGCAAGGAAGATACAAATAGCCTCCAAGTGAGCCACCGGAGCATAAACCTCAGTGTAGTCAAGACCCTCGATCTGTCTGAACCCACGAACCACCAATCTCGCCTTATTGTGCACTATGATTCCGGAATCATCCTGCTTATTGTGATATACCTATCATGTGTCGAGATACTTTTTGCCCTTAGGTAGTTCAACTAGCGTCCAAACCCCGAGTTTTTCAAATTGATTTAAATCTTCGTGTATAGCCTCTACCCAACTGGGCTCATTCAAAGCCATTTCAACATTCTTTGGCTCAATTTGAGAGATAAAGCAAGAATAGAGACATGTATTAACATCTCCACTCTGACTTCTTGTTCTAACACCCTCACCCAGCTGGCCAATGACATTTTCGATCGGATGATCGCGTTGAGTACGAGAGGATATCTCCTGGCTGATGTCATTGATTGAAAAGGGAAGATTGTGAATGTTGATAACTCTATCATTTGCTGAATGATCTACTTCAGATGAATCTGTCTCGTTAGAAGGATCTGCCACAAACTCATTTGCAATTTTCTCAGGAAAGAGAAGTTCCATAAAAGTTTGAGTAACAGCGGAAGAATCTTCGGACATGAACTCTCTTTCAACAGGAGTAAGTGATGTGGCATCGGCATTCAGAGCGTATTGTGAACTTGGAGATTCTGGATAAGTAATTGAAACAGATATTTCCACTGTAGGAATTGCGGAAGACACTATCGGCGGTCTGCAAACAACTTATTCGTCTTCATCTTTAGGTACAATCTTCGAACCAGAAGTAGAACCAGATAAACTATCTGAACACACATTGAACGATTTGAACAAAGATGTGTAATCAAATAACCATAAAGCCCTGGCGGACTCCATGATCCACGAGTGTTTGTGCCAGACATTTGGCACTAGCGAAAGTAGACGGGTTAGCTGATATCACATTCCCTTGAATCTAGGGTGATAGTCCCCATATGTATTGCTCTACCTTTTTACTTTTCGGGGTGACTATCCCGTGACATAGTACTGCTAGGTCACTAAATCTGGCAATGTAGGCTATGATGTCAGAGTCCTCCATTGTAAGGTTCCAGAGCGCTTGCTCTTGTTTTTGTACCTCACTTCTTGGGCAGTATTCTGGTAGCATTAGAATTTTTAACTTGTCCTAGCTCACGGCGTTGGCCACTGGGAGAGTAAATGATTTGACATAGCCATTCCACCATGAGAGGGCTCTATCCATGAAAGTGCAGGCTGTGAATTTTACTTTGCTGCCCTCTGGGCATGCATAGATTTGAAAATTTGGTTTTTGTCTTTTTGAAGAAGCATGTCAGAGTAATGACACCCCCACTTCCATCAAAGGATTTAAGTTTGCCATTAGTGAAGTCTTTATAGGAACACTCCCGTGGGTGTCCGTGGCTCTCTCTGTGGTTAGAATTTTTGGCACCACTACCCGCCGCACTGGCACCACTTTCATTGATTTGTGTCATGGCAGCTGCCACGATGGCTATTACTGCTGCTTGGAAAAACATGATATTCAAATTATGGAGGTGGTGGTAGTGGTGGAGTTGGTTGTGCGTTGTTGAAATGTCTTCTCGATTTACATGGTAGCATCTTTCTGCCATAATGTTTAAAAAGGACATAATGGTAAGTCCTCTATAGTGGTCATGAGTTAGGTTATATTGAACAATATATATCTTAGTTGTAAATGCATCATATCCTGACATTTATAGTGCTCTACAAGCGATTTACAATAGAAGTCTACTAAAATAAGTAAATAATCGAAATTTATATTTATGAAATTTAGCAACACTTCTACTGAATTTGTATAGTGTGACCCATATTGGGCCCCCTTCACATAGTGTATACAAGTTGTATATAACAAATATCGAATAGACCTTCGAATAAGTGATCATACTCTAAGACCACAACCAAACAAGGAAAAGGAAGTAAAGAAAAATCACAAATTCTATGTCTATAAAATCTTAATTATATATGACCCTAACATATACACTTAGCTATTATAGATCTACCAGCAAGGATCCTTTGTTTCCACATGATTGATTTTGGTAAGAAGGCCCTTCTCGACTATTAGTTTATGTAACTATCGAGGCTTAAATATTGTTGTTCTAGCACTATAGTGTCATAAAATACTCCAATCTTATTTTAACTTTAAGTTTGGTTCTAGAGTTCCTTTATGTTTAGAGTTCGTATGTTTTAGACTTGATGCAACATTACAATCACTCCCAAACACATGTTGGTCGTATCTCAAATAAATATAGTTGATCAGGGTATATTTATCCCATATAGGATTACAAAACTATTCAGGCTTAACCGTAGTGTTTGACTTCTCTGGATACTTTTATATGGTTCTTATTATGATACTGATTCTGGTATGTATGCATGTACGTATACTTTTATAAAAATATTATTGTATTTTAAAAGTATACTTCATGGTCAGAGTGTTTTAGCCCCATTGTGTTTATAGTTGAATATCTTATGTGGTTTGATATACTTAGTTCACTATAAACAATGCTCTGATACCAATCTGTCACACCCTTAAACCGATGAAATGACGGAAACGTTTGGGGGCGAATGACGTCATGTACAGTATCATAACAATTGAAGAATAGTAATCAAAGTAAACACAACCATCATATTTATAATTGATAAAGTTACATGGTTTGTATGAGTTACATGTTTCAAAAATCAATTACAATATGATGATATAAGACTTGACTGATGTCTTAGCGTCTCGTCTTCAAAAGCCTGTTGTTACCTAGCTTAGTGATCTCCTGAAATACAAATGGTTTTGAAAGAATTTCAACATTTAAGTTGGTAAGTTCATAAGAATTTGTATTAGAAAGACTGTCATTGTTCATTGAAAATGTTCGTGTGTTCTTCCAGAAAATCCAATATTTTCTTTTGTAAATGAATTGTAGTCTTAGTACCATAAGACCACAAATGTATAAATGTTATCGTACTCTGAAATAGTATAATGTAGTTTTAATTCCCATAAAACCATAAAATGAACGTTTCCAGAAATGTAAGTTTCACTATATTGGAAAAAAGTATTTTGTAATTGTACTCGTATAAAACCCTTTAAATGTATGTGCCTGGAACTTCCAGATGTACTGTAAAGTATTGTATTGCAGTTTTATTATTAAATAAAACTATTTGAACTTATGTATGTATTCCTATACTAAACGTATTGTTAATACCAAATTGTGAGTTATTATAACCATGCTTGATGACCTAAGATATACTGATACGATGTTCTTCAGTTGTCTGAAATGGTGCACCATTTGTCAACCCAGACCTCCCGGTCTAACTATAACTAACAGTTTAGGCGCAGGATTGTCAGTCCCATATAGATCTATACACAAGTGTAACGCTCTCCCTCCAGGAGACTCTGGTTATAATACAGGACTTTTGTTGGCACTTAGATAAGTACTTGAAGACGTGACTCACACAGCTATATTGACGGGTACGTGTAGAATAATGAAAAGCCGTTTTGTAATGCATATATCGTATGTTTGTCTCCTTACATCTTGTAATCTTAGTGTAAATAATTATACTTTTATATAATTATATATGTATTGTATCCTTGACTAGAAAAATAGTATGTATGTTCCATAAAATATACATATTATAGTTTAAAGTGTATGTTCGGTTGAAATGAAAACCTTTGTATTTTTAACAACTTTGTATGAATATTTTCGTAAATCTTAAATAAAGATAGTTCGTGTATTTTAACTTTTTTTGTACAAACGGTAATAGAATACGAGTGGAAATTTCCTTTTTGCTCAACATATTACAAAAGGGTTAAAGTTTTATTGAATTAAATTTTATACTCATATATATATAAAGCATATACAATTAAAATTGAAAAGACAGTTTAACAGGTTATTCTACCCTATGCCCACAACTAAACAATGAACAGGAGTTAAGGCGAAACCACTAGTCCTAAGCCTGTAGAATCTTACTTATATATATATATATATATATATATATGTGTGTGTGTGTGTGTGTGTGTGTGTATATATATATATGGTTAAAACAATAATTGAAATAGTTTGAATATTAACACAATATTTCTTGTGTTTTACTTGTATTCCCCCCTCTCCCCTTAAAACACGGAAAAATCGTGAAAACATAGGGGTATGAACTCACCTTATGTGTGTTTGTGGGTAGATAACGAGGTGAAAACAATGTTCTTCGAGTTTAGCGTATGTAAGTGTAGTCGTATCCTACGAGTATTTAACACACGACTTTTGTGTGTGAATTAAATGAAATAATGTGAAAGTGTTTGTAAAAACACTAGATAATGAGGAAATAGGTAATGCTTACCAAGACATTTAAAAATAACTTTGAAGGAATAGTCTCCTCGGGATATTTGAACTTGAGTTTTGAGAGAAAGTGAGGTTTGATCCTTAAGAGAATTGTGGTGAAACTTTGTTTACTATTAATGAGTTTGGAAATGGTCCTTAAATTGTGTATATATATGAAGGAAAATATAAGTTGAAGTGATGTTTACATAGGTAAATGTAATATATCATATCGGGAAGGTAATTAACGAATCACGTTGCAACACTAGTGGACCAAGTGGGTGATTTCTTTTATATTAATATAATATAATATCTTTATAATCTTAGATATTATCTTATGCAATTGTGTTTAAAAGATTCAAATTTGGCCTAAAATAGGAGTTTAGAGGGTCTAAGTTATGAAAAATAAAGGTTTGATGGAATTCCCGACGTCAAAATCTCTTACAATGAAGAAAAAGTTTGAAATGGCCAAAATTCCAGAGTTGGTCCGAAGCTGCTAGGGGTTCCGGAGTCAAACAGCAGGTTTCGGAGTCGATTAGTAGGTTCTGAAGTCAAAGGGTGTGAATTCACCAGCGAGGTCTGAAGTGGGTCAAAGTTCCGGAGTCACCCGATCTTACGAGATGTGAGGCTTCCGAGGTAGTGAAGATGAAACACCCCAAAAATACAAGCCAAAAATTTCGTTTTCAAAATCATTTATCAAACATAGATCTCATTTCCATAGTGTAAAACCATACAACATGTATCTCGAAAACTCATAAAATCTGATAAACATAAAACAGTCTCAGAACAAATATTAGAGTAAACTCCCAGGCTAATCAACTGTGGTGTGTGCCATTCCATCAGCTCGAGGCCTTCCCTTTACTAGCTGAAGTACCTGAAACCCAAACTGAAACTGTAATCATGAAGCTTAGTGAGCTCCCCCAAACTACCACATACCATACAAAGCACATATAACAAATAACATAAATCTTCGACTCTTCCTAACTACATCGGGACGAATCCCGACATCGGCTTACCCGGCATCGGACTCATGTCCGACATCGGGCTCACCCTGGCATCCGACCGCATCGGGCATCGGGTTCACCCCAACATCGGGCTTACCCCCAGCACATACTCAACATAACATATTCATCATGATCACATAACATAATCACGTAAACTGCATCGGGCTTGCCCCAACATCGGACCGAAGTCTGGAACATATAACACATAAACTAGCATACATCGTGCTTGCCCCGAATATGTAATACATGGCATAATGAGTAGCATACATCGGGCTTACCCCGGAACACATAGCATATAAAATAATCACATATACTTCATCGAGCTTGCCCGACATCGGACCGGAGTCTGGAACACATAACACATAACACATAAACATGCATGAATCACAAAGACATCAAGCATACATAACAACTTCTCGGGACCACCCCAGCATTGGACCAAAGTCCGGAAATGTATAAACTGCATCGGGCTAACCCCGACATCGGGATTACCCCGACATACTCTACTACTTAAACGGGCCAACATTGGTGCCTTAGACCTGTTCCTACTGTACGAAAACTCACCTCGTATGTCTGACTGATGAAACTCTGAGTGAGAAATCTCTGCCTGCTGTTTTGGCGACTATCCGGCTATAATTTCCATAAAGACACTTAGTCAAAAACTGATAACTGATCTTAGGGTAAAATGACCATTTTACCCCTGGCCAAAGTCAACATCCTGGTCAAAGTCAACTTCCAGTAGACTTGACTCTTCGAGTTAGCCCGCCAACTCATCGAGTCCCTATTCTTTCACTTGTCCCCAACCCGAATCTACTCGTCGAGTCTAGCAAGAACTCGACGAGTTCTCCTTCGATCATATCATCGGGACAATCTTCAACCAACTCGTTGAGTTCTTCCTTGAACTCGTCGAGTTCATCTTCATCATATGAATGTTTCTAGTCTGTGACTCGCCGAGTTGTATGAACAACTCGTCGAGTCCATCTTCATGGGTTGTAGATTGTCATGGACTCGCCGAGTACGTTAATACACTCATCGAGTCCCATAGTTTCCAGGTCCATAACTATGTCTATTTCGCTAAGTCCTTCCTCTGGGCTCATCTAAATCCCTTCTAAACTAAACTGGATTCCTTCGAATCATAAAAGGTTGGGAAACCAAACCCCCGACTCGTCGATTCCCAAGAACGACTCGCCGATTCGACTAATGTCGATGTCCAAAACTCGATTTCTGATGAGCAAAACTCATTCAAAAGGTAGATCTGGGCTCCTACAGTCGATATAACATGTAAAGTGATGAACTTTACGTCCATGCATGGGACTTTAAGCTCAAAAGACCCAAAAATGAGGTCTACAAGGTGCATGGGGATGTCATGGCCATCAAGCTTGCATCTTTAAGCCATTTACTCCTCTTTAGAACCTAGATCTGAGATATGAACCACTTGGGACATCCCAACATCAAGGACCAAGATTTTTGAGCCAAAGCCCTCTTAATATGGGGACAAATAAAACTAAGCGAAAGAAGACCATGTTATAAGCTTGATTACCGAAAAAGATGGCAAATGGGATGTAGCTCCTTGATCTACTCCTTCTCCCTTGAGTATTTTATCTTCCACTTCTTCCACTAGCTTCAAGTTCCACCAAATAACACTCAAAACAACCAAGAAAGCTCAAGTTCACTTAAGGAGGATTAGGGTTTTGGGTGTAATGCTCTGGGGGTGATTAAGGCTGGGGTGGAAGCCTCATAAGATGTTTAAATAGGGTGTGAACCCTCCAATTTAGGGTTTCACTCAGACAACACCTACTCGCTGAGTCGGTCTTGCAACTCGTCGAGTAGGTCACTTAATCCCCCGACCCGCAGTCGATCCTACTCGACGAGTTGAGCCCCTAAATCGCCGAGTCCAAGAGTAAATTATGAAGTTTGACTAGAATTTAAATGCATACCTGATACCGGGTGTTACAATTCTCCCCCACTTGTCTTAGACTTTGTTCTCGAAGTCTGCTGTCTTGGGAAACAACTCGGGGTAGTGTTCCCTCATTTCCCCCTCGGGCTCCCACGTCCACTCCGAACCCTTGCGGTTCTACCACTGCACCTTTACTAACTCTACCCTCTTGTTCCTCATCTCCCTCGTCTTGCGATCTAAAATCGCCATGGGTCTCTTGATGTAGTTCAGGCTATAATTGGTATGTACTTGACCCGAGAGTAGTATGGTCAATTTCGGGTTGCATATCACTAGGACAATTTGATAGGATGGATGTTTGAGTAAAAGGTTATTTATGATTTATTAATATATTATAAATTCTAATATATTAACAGGAAATCATATGATTTAATTAGTACTGATCAAGAATTAATTTGGAATTAATTTAGTGATCAAAAGAGTCTAATTAAATTAACGGGGGCTGATTATGTAAATCAGTAATATATATGGTTGGGCTATTGATCCATAATAGGCTAAGTTTATGTAAGAATCCGTTAAGTGTTAGCCCACATGAGTTATGGATCATAACCTAAGTGTATGGATTAGGGTTTACCCATGACCCTTCGATTCCTACACTATATATATACGTCACCCTATAGGCTAAAATTGAACACTAGTGTTCTTGGAGTTCATATAGCCATGTTTGGTGTCTAGAGCCTCTCGCTCAAGTCCTCCCTTGTTCATGGTGTGTTGTGAACTGTTTAAGGCATCACACTTGGGATGCTAAGATCTTAAAGGTCAAATACAACAAGCTCTACAAGCTACATAAATAGGTAATCTCCTAACTAGTATTTAATGATTCAAATTTCAATTGTATGCTAGTTGTAGGCTTCATGCTTTAGATAATTTTTGTTGCATGTATAATTAGAGAAAACTTAGATCCAATGCATTTAGGGTTGTATGTGCAACATAGGATTGTTCTAGTTCATAAAACCCAACACCATCCTCCTCATCTATACCTTTGGCCGCCAATAACAAACCCTTAGCTTTTACACGAACCTCTTCCAGCTTCTCCACTTACTAAGCTTCATTTTTCACCTTGTTATTTTTCTCATCACGCTTACGAAGCATTCAATCAATTTCCATATGATTCGACCCATTACAATAATGGCAGTCGAATCCAGCATCGCGCTTTAGAGTTTTCTCTTTCTTCTCTTCATCAACACAAAATTCCTTATTTTCTACCTTCTTCTCATCACCCCAGATTTCCCAGTAATATTTTCCCTAATTTCACCAGTTTTCGGCCTTGCATTGAATGGCTTCTTAAAAAATTTCTTTACTCGATTGTTAGAGCAAAATACAACAACCTCATCATCAGAATTTACTATCAGAACCTCATCATCTAAACCTTCCTTTTCAGTAGCTTCTTTCTCACCTTCCCTTCCAGTAACTTTCGAAACCAAAGCAAGTGGACCACCAAGGCTGATCCATGACATCCCCAATTTCACGGCCAGAAAAGACCGACTTCGTTTATGCTTTTTAAAATAAAATCAGAGTAATCCTTTTTAAAAGATGTTGCGGAATTTGTTCCTAAAACAAAACATGATAAAAGTTTATCAAAACCTTTCTTTAAGAAATATATATTTTCGTTTTATATCACAACCTTGTAATGTCATGTTCCGATACAAATCAAAAGCATAAACAAGACATTATAAGCCTTACAATAGTTATTTACAACTACTGGCCTATAATCCTAAAATCACTCATCATCATTTGACTATGCTCAGGGTCTACTACCTGTAACATAAAAAGCTGAGTGGGTCAGGCTTGGAAGCCTGGTGAGCATATAGGGTTTTCAACCCACAATCAATAATAAACTTTTTAAGTTCATCAATCAACAAATAATTTATTAATTTCATCAACCAAAAACAACCCTAATTACCCATTCCCGTTATCCTCACCTTACGTCCCTAAAACAACAATCACAAGGGACCTAGCCTTAGGACTTTCATTAGGTGTGACAACATTGCTTCGGGGGTTCCTCAACAATTTATGTCAAATAAGGCAACCAATGGGGTGACAACACTTCTTTCCTTAGCAATTTATGTAAAACAAGACAACCTAACATAAAACAACCAATAAGGTGACAACATTGCTTTCCTCAGCAATTTATGTCAAACAAAACAACTAATAGGGTGACAACAATGCTTTCCTCCGCAATATATGTTAAATAAGGCAAACGTCGGGGTGATAACATTGCTTTCCCCTCAACAATTTATGTTAAATAGGCACGAAGTCACATTGTCCCCAAGGTTTATACAACAGTCACTAAGTACTTAACTCTTATTTACTGACAGTATTACCCACGGGAATCCCCCCCCCCCCCCCCGCAATACATGTCAATGGGTTTTTAGAGTACAACTGATGAACATATAGTACACACACCTACAGTTTGAAAGCCTTCTAGTGTTCCACAGACCGTCTAGAATAGTCCATGGTTGTCATCCATACTCTGCTGAATGACGGGGGCCAGCGTTTGGGTAAGTGATTCTCTCATATTTCACCACTCACTCTCAACTCATGATCTCATTTCACCACTCACCCTCAACTCATGATCTATATCACTGATCATCTCATTTATCCAACCTCACCTTTCATCACATACCCACTATTTCATCTACCCATGTTTTACCCAACATTTTTGTTGATAAAAATACATATGTAGTTTAAATTATTTAAAAACATGTATAAATCCTTCCTTCAACATACATCTCAAATAAACAAACAATATATATTCACACAACACATATTTTATATAAAATACTTCATATCTATGTGTCAGGTGAAAGTAACTACACACTCACCTGATTTAATGAAAATCGGGCAGCAATTCATTTCCTAAAACGATCGTTTCTAATAAAACCAGGAGTTTTATTCAGAAACCGGGCTCTGCGAGAGTCGGGCTTCGAAACCGAAAAGATAAAAATTTCGGGTCTTTGGGCACTTCGGGACGTGTTTCGGGTGCTATAATCAATACCGAGGCTTCGGGGAAGTTGAAATGAAAGAAATATTGAAAAAGGGGATAAAATTGACAATTTTCCAAAGTATACCCGGGAGGTCTCGCACCCTCTTATTTATAGGGGCGAGGCTCCTGATCCACAGGCTGAGAAGAAGCCACGCGTCAGCAGATCCCAAGAGGGCATGCGAGGGCCTCGCTGTCGCCTCCTGATTGGACCGAGGTCTAGTCCGAGGCTTTGGTCGTGGCACCTGATGCGAAGGTCGGACACGTCATAAAGGAGTACGAGGCAGTTTCTGATTGGCCGAGCCTTCGGTCCGAAGAGGGTGCGACACGCATCGACAGGTGGCCTCGGATGACTCAACAAATCGGACACGTGGCGCGCATAGAGCGAGGGTGACGTGGCCGAAGTCCACGTATGCGAAATTTCCCGATTTTGACATTTTTTTTTCAATTTTCGAACCAAAAATTCTAAAATCCATAACTTTCGAATACGAGCTCCGTTTCTGACGTTCCTTATATGCACGCGTAGGTAAAATTACGTTCTACAACTTTTGTTTAGACTTCGTCGACTAATTTTGAATTTATTTTTATATTATTATTTTTAACAGACCGGGACAGGAAATCCATTAAAAATTACTAACTTCTTCATCCGACGTCTGTTTTTGTCTGCCTTTTTTTACCGTTGTACTACTATTCACGAGACCTTCAATTCCTGTTTAGGTCGTGTTGGTTAAAAATCACTCGATCTAAAATTCGAGTTTTTAACTGTCTACTGCTATGCTGAAATTTCGAAAAATCACAACTTCATACGAAGTCAGATTTGGGCGTTCTTTTTATACATACTCTCGGTTTAACGAACACTACGCCTTTCGTTTAAATCACTAAGGCTAAAAAGTAGTTTATCAAAACTCAGTTTTTACGTCATTCAACACCGTGTTGGTTTTGTCGCGAAACTTCGATAGTTCACAACTTCTTCGTTATAGCTCGGATTTCGGCATTCTTTATATATCCGTAATCCTTTTCACGACCACTACAACTTTCTTAATTGATATCGGCTTCATCTAATATTTATTTTTGACGCTCATATTTATTCCTAATTAATTAAACCCTAATAATGAAGCATAAAACACATAATTTTCACATAGTATTCACATAATTCCTTTTCATTTCTTCTAAATGAGTTACAAAGGTTAACCTAGACTATTATGTCAATATTAATGCCTAGGCTAGAAACACGGGCGATACAATTCTCTCCCCCTTAGAATGATTCCATCCCCGGAATCACACATCATCAAACAAATACGAGTAGCGACTCATCATGTCACTCTCCATTTTCCCAGGTGAGATTTGGCCCATGCGTATGTTTCTAACGCACAAGCACTAAATTGACCATTTTGTGTCGCAACTTCTTAGTCTTACGGTCAACGATTGCCTCAGGTTCTTCAATTAACCTCTTGTTTTCATACAACCTTAATTCAGCTAGAAATGGGAATTATGTCGGGCACACCTCCCGTGAACTTTCTCAAATAACACACATGAAAGGTGTTATGAATACCCTCCAGTTCTTCCAGTAATTCTACCTTGTAAGCTCGATTCCCAATCCTCTGAAGAACTTTAAATGGTCCAATAAACCTTGGACTCAATTTTCCGCTTTTACCAAATCTTATAAGTCCCTTCTACGGCGAGACTTTAAGTAAAACCGAATCTCCAACTTGGAAGGATATCGGTTGTCTTTTCTTGTCAGCATAAATCTTTTGTCGATCTTGAGCTGCTAACATCCTTTCCCTAATCAATTTCAACTTTTTAGCAGTTTGATAGACTATTTCACGTCCCATAAACTGCTTTTCCCCAGCTTTCAGCCAACATGACGGCGTTCGACACTTTTCTCCATACAAAGCGTGATAAGGTGCCATCTTGATTCTTGAGTGGAAACTATTATTATAGGAAAATTCTACTAGAGGTAAGTGTTCATCCCAGTTACCTTGGAATTCTAGGGTACATGCCCTCATCATATCCTTCGACGTTTGAATTGTTCGTTCGCTTTGACCATCAGTTTGCGGATGGTAAGCTGTACTCAAACGCAACTTGGTACCCAATTCCTCTTGTAGACTCCTCCAAAACCTTAAGGTAAAACGACTGTCACGATCAGATACAATTATTAGCAGAACATTGTGAAGCCTCACAATTTCCTTCACGTAAGAATTCGCAAGTTTATCCATAGACCATTTCTCGTTGGCTGCTATGAAATGCGCACTCTTAGTGAAGCGATCAACGACCATCCAAATCATCTCATGACCGTTACTTGTTCTAGGCAGTTTAGTCACAAAATCCATGTTAATGTCATCCCATTTACCTATGGGTATAGGTAAAGGTTCTAAACTCCCATATGGTTTCTGATGTTGTGGCTTAACCCTAGCACATGTTACACACTTGGACACATACTTAGCAACATTGAGCTTCATCATCGGCCACTAGTAATAGGGTTTTAGATCCTTATATATTATTGTACCCACGGGATGAATCGAGTACATGGTCTTGTGAGCTTCTTCATCAGAAGATCTCTTACTCCTCCCATCTTAGGTACCTAAATCATATCTTTGAATACCTTCATTCCTTGACCGTTTGTATCAAACACCAACGTTTTACCCAAACGTTCTGCTTTTCGGTCATTTTTTTCTCTAAAGCTTCCTCTGAGCGTTCTTTATACTTTCCACAATTGTCGAGACAACTTCAATTCTCAACGCTCTTGGCCTTTGCTTTTCAAGATTTACCTTCCGACTGAGAGCATCAGCAACAACATTTTCTTTACCAGGGTGGTAAAGTATCTCATAGTGGTAGTCCTTGAGTAACTCTAGCCAGCGTCGTTGCCTCATGTTCAATTCCTTCTGATTAAAGAGATATTGAAAACTCTTATGATCAGTGAAAAGTTTATATTTAGTACCTCCATATCTTTAAGGCGAATACTACCGCTGCCAACTCCAAATCATGAGTGGGGTAGTTCTTTTCATGACCTTTCAATTGCCTCGATGCATACACTATCACTTTATCCCTTTGGGTCAGAACACAACCTAACCCAACTTTTTTTAACAACGAATGCGATACTTCTATTGATCGCTTTGATCATCCTTTACTTCAATTTGGCTTAATTCAAATACTACATCAAACTTGGTTCTCTGAACCACGTAACAAACTCATCGTAGTCGGACTTAATGTGATATGACCACTAGGGTCAGAATAACAATCATCATCTTAGTCATTACCGAAATGATGGTAACGACAAACTAGAATAAGACAGAATCAGTTACTAGTTCCTTGGTAACCTTGTGACTTCCCCTGATCCAAGTGTGAGTACTGCGCTTCCAGTAGTATAGATCTCTACTACTATTCACACCTACTCACGCTCGTCCCAAGTACTATCTCGCAGTCCCCAAGTCCTAAAATCACAAAGCAATTTAACACATACGTATGTGTCCAATTAATCATAAAATTTTCCTAGACTCTACTAGGACTTCTTCCATGCGTATCTTCAATCATCAATTCTACTTCAACTTGGTTGGTGATGGAAATTCCAAACGATGGGACAACTTCAAGAATTACACCAATCATTCCATCATCCTGCCAATCGAAGGTGTACCTCAGACGTACCGTACCCCCCTAAATGTTCCGTTATTTTATTAGACATACTCTAAAGGCAAGATACCACTCTTACGATATCTTCTGATAGATATCATTCACTATCATAAGCTTTTCATTTCCTCCATCTACTCAATTCTCTACGAGTCTTTCACCATAATGTTTTGTACACCCAAGTAGACGTTCGGTGTACTGGGCGAGAATTTAAGATAGGAAAGCTTTATTTACGATAGACATATAAATCTCCTCATCACTTTGAAACGTTTACATGATAGTTCTAATATCGTAGTCATACGCTTAGAATCCTAAACACATAAATTTTCCATATCCGGTCGGCAACAGACCATAGATCCGAACAAATAATAACATACATGGCAAACATATAACATCTAGCACATAAAAGCATTTTAGGCATCTTTTCTAAAATAAACTAGTGTCCGTGTCTAAAATATGCTAGACACTCATCTCACACTCATCACTTAGCATTCTAAGTTTAAGTCTAAAAATCCTACAAATTCCTAGTTCGCTTAAACCAATGCTCTGATACCCACTGTGACATCCCCAATTTTACAGCCAGAAAATACCGATTTCGTTTATGCTTTTTAAAATAAAATAAGAGTAATCATTTTTAAAAGATGTTGCGGAATTTGTTCCCAAAACAAAACATGATAAAAGTTTATCAAAACCTTTCTTTAAGAAATATATTTTTTCATTTTATATCAAAACCTCGGGATGTCATGTTCCGATATAGATCAAAAGCATAAACAAGACATTATAAGCCTTACAACAGTTATTTACAACTACCGGCCTATAATCCAAAAATCACTCATCATCATTTGACTATGCTCAGGGTCTACTACCTGTAACATAAAAAGTTGAGTGGGTCAGGCTTGGAATCCTGGTGAGATATAGGGTTTTCAACCCACAATAAATAATAAACTTTTTAAGTTCATCAATCAACAAATAATTTATTAATTTCATCAACCAAAAACAACCCTAATTACACATTCCCGTTATCCTCACCTTACGTCCCTAAAACAACTATCACAAAGGACCTAGCCTAAGGACTTTCATTAGGGGTGAGAACATTTCTTCGGGGGTTCCTCACCAATTTATGTCAAATAAGGCAACCAATGGGGTGACAACACTGCTTTCCTTAGCAATTTATGTAAAACGACACAACCTAACATAAAACAACCAATAAGGTGACAACATTGCTTTCCTCGGCAATTTATGTCAAACAAAACAACCAATAGGGTGATAACATTGATTTCCTCCGCAATTTATGTCAAATAAGGCAAACGTTGGGGAGACAACATTGCTTTTCCCTCAACAATTTATGTCAAATAGGCACCAAATCACATCGTCGCCAAGGTCTATACAACAATCACTAAGTCCTTAACTCTTATTTATCAATAGTATTTCCCACGGGAATCCCCCACACCCCCCCCCCCCACAATACATGTCAATGGGTTTTTAGAGTACAACTGATGAACATATAGTTCACACACCTATAGGTTGCAAGCCTGCTAGTGTTCCACAAACTGTCTAGAATAGTCCATGGTTGTCATCCATACTCTGCTGAATGACGTCGGCCAGTATTTGGGTAAGTGATTCTCCCCTATTTCACCACTCACTCTCAACTCATGGTCTCATTTCACCAGTCACCCTCAACTGATGATCTATATCACTGATCATCTCATTTATCCAATCTCACATTTCGTCACAAACCCACTATTTCATCTACCCATATTTTACCCAACATTTTTTTAGATAAAACTACATATACAATTTAAATTATTTAAAAACATGTATAAATCATTCCTTCAACATCCATCTCAAATAAACAAATAATATATATTCACACAGCATACATTTTATATAAAATACTTCATATCTATGTGTAAGGTGAAAGTAACTACACACTCACCTGATTTAATGAAAATCGGGCAACAATTTGTTTCCTAAAACGATCGTTTCTAATAAAACCGAGAGTTTTATTGAGAAACCGGGCTTTGCGAGGGTCGGGTTTCGAAACCGAAAAGATAAATTTTACGGATCTCCGGGCACTTCGGGACGTGTTTCAGGTGCTATAATCGATACTGAGGCTTCGGGGGAAGTTGAAATGAAAGAAATATTGAAAAAGGGGCTAGAATTGACAATTTTCCAAAGTATACCCGGGAGGTATCGCACCCTCCTAATTATAGGGGTGAGGCTCCTGATCCAAGCGCTGAGAAAAAGCCACGCGTTAGCAGATCCAAAGAGGGCAGCACATGGCTCGCACGTGGGTTGCGTATGCGAGGGCCTCACTGTCGCCTCCTGATTGGACCGAGGTCTAGTCTGAGGCTTCGGTCATGGCACTTGGTGCGAACGTCGAACACGTGAGAAAGGAGTACGAGGCAGCTTCTGATTGGCCGAGCCTTCGGCCCGAAGAGGGTGCGACACGCATCGACAGGTGGCCTCGGATGACTCAGTAGATCGGACACGTGACGCACATAGAGCGAGGGTGACGTGGCCAAAGTCCACGTATGCGAAATTTCCCGATTTTGACATTTTATCTCGATTTTCGTGCAAAAACTTCTAAAATCAATAACTTTCGCATACGAGTTCTGTTTTTGACGTTCTCTATTTGCACGCATAGGTAAAATTATGCTCTACAACTTTCGTTTAGACTTTGTCAGCTAATTTTGATTTTGATTTTTATATTATTATTTTTAATAGACCGGGACGGGAAATCCATTAAAAATTCATTACTTCTTCATCCGACGTCCGTTTTCGTCTGTCTTTTTACCGTTGTACTACTATTTACGAGACGTTCAATTATCGTTTAGTTCGTGTCAGCTAAAAATCATTCGATCTAAAATTCAAGTTTTTAGCTGTCTACTGCTAAGCTGAAATTTCGAAAAATCATAACTTCCTCATACGAAGTCAGATCTGGACGTTCTTTTTATACATACTCTCGATTTAATGAACACTACGAATTTCATTTAGATCACTAAGGATAAATATTAGTTTATCAAAAACTCACTTTTTACATCAGTCGGCACCATGCCGGTTTTGTCGCGAAACTTCGACAGGTCATAACTTCTTTGTTATAACTCGGATGTTGGCATTCTTAATATATCCGTAATCCTTGTCACTAACACTACAACTTTCTTAATAGATATCGGCTTTATCTAATGTAACACTCGTGTTTCTAGCCTAGGCATTTATATTGAGTTGATAGTCTAGGTTAACCTTTGTAACTCATTTTGAAGAAATGAAAAGGAATTATGTCAATATTATGTGAATATTATGTGAATTATGTGTTTTATGCTTAATTATTAGGGCTTAATTAATTAAGAATAAAAATAAGCATCAAAATTAATGTGTGAGATAAGCCCGATATCTTTACATAAAGTTGTAGTGGTGGAAACAAGGATTTCGGGGATATAAAGAATACCAAAATCCGAGTTATAAGGAAGAAGTTATGACTTATCGAAGTTTCGCGACAAAACCGACACGGGGCTGAATGTCGTAAAAAGTGAGTTTTTGATAAACTACTTTTTAGCCTTAGTAATCTAAACAAAAGTCGTAGTATTCGTTAAACCGAGAAGTTTGATAAAAAGAACGCCAAAATCTGACTTTGTATGAGGAAGTTATGGTTTTTCGAAGTTTCAGCTTAGCAGTAGACACCTAAAAACTCGAATTTTAGATCCAGCGATTTTTAGCCGACACAACCTAAATGAGAATTGAAGGTCTCGTCTTTAGGAGCACAACGGTAAAAAGTCTGACAAAAACGGTCGTCGGATGAAGAAGTTGTGAATTTTTTAATGGATTTCTTGTCCCGGTTTGTTAAAAATAATAATATAAAATTAAAATTTAAAATTAGCCGACGAAGTCTAAACGGAAGTTGTAGAGCGTAATTTCAGCTACGCGTGCATATAAATAATGTCAAAAACGGAGCTCTTATGCGAAAGTTATGGATTTTAGAAGTTTTGGCGCGAAAATCGAGAAAATTCGCATAGTCACGAGTTGCCACGTCACCCTCGCTGAAAAAGTGCCACGTGTCCTGCTGAGTCACCAACCTACTGAGTCACCGAGCTGCTGAGTCATCCGTAGCCATGGCACATCCGAGGAGCGACGCGTGTGCAGCCTAGTCCGAGCCTCGCAATGCGTGCCGCGTGTCCGACCTTCGCACCAGCTGTCCCCCTTCCCTCATGCTTCGGGTCCGAACCTCGGACCTAGACTCCGGTCCACTTAGAAGCTTCCAGCGAGCCATCGCAGGTGCGACCCATGTGCGAGCCATGCGCAGCCACGTGTGAGCCACCCCTCTGCGAGCTTCGGATTTGCGACGCGTGTCTTCCTCGTGACCATTCGATCAGAAGCCTCGCCCCTATAAATAGAAGGGTGCGAGACCTCCCGAGTAACTTTGAACTTTTTGACATATTTAACCCCTAAACCCATATTTTCTTCATCTTAACATCCTGCAAAGCCCCGGTATCGATTGTAAAGCCAGGAATACTCCACGAAGTGCCCGAGAAGCCCGAAAAATTTATCTTTTCGGTTTCGAAGCCCGACTTTTGCAGAGCCCGGTTTCTCAATAAAACTCCCGGTTTTATTAGAAACGATCGTTTTAGGAAACGAATTGTTGCCTGATTATCATCAAATCATGTGAGTGTGTAGTTACTTTCAATTTACACATAGATATGAAGTATTTACCTTGAAATACGTGTTATGTGTAAATATATTAATTGATTAATTGAGGTGACTGTTAAATTGATATTTGATACAAGTTTTAAACTGTATATGCTTTTTATATACAAAATATGTTGGGTAGAACATGGGTAGATGAAATAGTTGATGTGTGTTAAAAAGATGAGAGGCCTCGATGTTGTTGTTGTTGTAGTTTTTGTAGTCATCTAGCGGAGTATAGATGACGACCACAGACTTTTCTAGACAGTCCAGTGGAACACTAGCAGGTTCGCAACTTGTAGGTGTTGATGAATTAAATGTTCATTGGCGTACTCCATCCCCCTCATGGTTGCCTTTAGGACATGTATGGCTGAGGAAACCCCTTAGCAGTAGTGTCCATCCCGATGATAATCCTTAGGCTAAGTCCCTTGTCATAGGTGTTTAGGGACGTAAAGTGAGGACAACGGGAATGGGTAATGAGGGTTATTGTTGATTGGTGAGCTTAATAAGTATATTATTATTGTGGGTTGAAAACCCTATATGCTCACCAGGCTCCAAAGCCTGACCCACTCAGTTTTTATGATTATAGGTAGTGGACCCCGAGCATAGTCGGAGGACGACGAGAGATTTTTGGATTATAGGCCAGTAGTTGTAAATAACTGTTGAAAGGCTTATAATGTCTTGTTTATGCTTTTGATCTGTATCGGAACATGACATCCCGAGGTTTTGGATATATATGGAAAATATATACCTTCTTAATGAAGGGTTTTGATAAACTTTTATCATATGTTGTTTGGGGACCAATTCCGCAACATCTTTTAAAAAGATTTCTCTGATTTTATTTTAAAAATAGCATAAATTAAATCGGTCTTTTCTGGCCGAGAAATTAGGGGATGTCACAGTTGGTATCAGAGCATTAGTGTAATCGAACTAAGAAATTGTAGAATTTCTATACTTGAACTTAGAATGCTAACTGATGATTGTGAGATGAGTGTCTACCATATTTTAGACACGAGCACTAGTTTATTTTAGGGAAGATGCCTAAAATGCCCTTATGTGCTAAATGTTATTTGTTTGCCATGTGTGCCATTATTTGTTCGGATCTATGGTCTGTTGCCGACCGAATCTAGAAACCTTATGTGTGTAGGATTGTAAGCGTATGAATACGAGATTAGAACTAACATGTAAACATTTCGGAGTGATAAGGGAATTGACATGTCTAACAAGAATAAAGACGTAAATTCACCTTATTCGGTATATAGATTGTAATGGCAAGAAATCGGAGTGGAGCTGGAAATGCAAACAGAAACCAACAAGCTCAACCCCAAGTGGTGGAGCAGGTGCCTATTGTAGGAGCTACACGTGAACCCATCACCATGTCTGGAGTACTAACTATGATTCAGGCCATGTTGACTGAACAGAGGGAAGAATTGAGGCAAACGTTGCTGAGCGACAGAGATGAACCTTCAATTCCTGTTGAACAACGTGAACTAAATGACAATCGATCTAAAGAAGGGAACAACAGTAGATCGGTTGGTCATAATGAACCGCTTGTGGTTAGGAGGAATAACCACGAGGGTAGAATGGAGAGAAATGGGTGCAAGTATAAGGACTTTATGACTTGCAAGCCATCGACCTTCAATGGAAAAGAAGATCCCGTCGGAGTAATGGACTGGATCTCGGAAATGGAGTTGGCTTTCGTGACTTGTGATTGCCAAGGCAAGTTACAAACTACCTTTGCAGTACGTCAGTTCAGGGGTAGTGCTGCTCATTGGTGGAGCACTTTGGGGAAAACCCTAAGCCCTAATGAGCCACTGCAATTAACTTGGGCAGAGTTCTTGATGCACTTCAAGCGCAAGTACTGCTCGGCCCAAAACGTACTTGAGTTAGAAAACCAATTTCTAACGTTGCAGAAGGGGAGTATGACCGTTGACGAATATACAAATAACTTCACAGATAAAATGGAGTTTGATTTGCGTATTGTCCCAAATGAGTTGGCAAAAATAGACAGGTACGCAAAGGGACTTCGATGGGAGTACGCGGTGCCAGTACGTCAGACACTTACTTTGGAGGCAGCTAGCTAGGCTGCCAAGTCTGTTGAAGATATGATAAAAGGGAGATCCGCTAGCAAGGTTGAAGTTAGTGAATAGAGAAAGTTTGAAGGAACTTCAGGTTCCAATAAAAAGAACAAATTCTCGAAGACTGGTTTGAGAAAGTTTGGAGGAGGAAGCGAAGCCAAGTGGTGTGACAAGTGTAAGAAGAAACATGCTGGGAAGTGCAATGTGGAAGTCACTTGTTACAAATGCGTAAAGCCAGGGCATTATGCCAATGAATGCACCAATAAGAACGTATGTTTTGGGTGCAATGAAGAAGGGTATATTTTGAGGGATTTCCCGAAGAAGAAGGACGCAGCAAAACCCAATCTATCACCAAAGCCGAAGGCGAGAGCCTTTCAGATGACACTCGAAGCTGCGAAAGAAGAAGTCGATGTTGCTTCAGGTACCTTTCTCGTAAATGAATTGCCTACCCAAATTTTGTTTAATTCTGGAGCCAATTACTCCTTTATATCGCATGAATTTGGTAGAAAGCTAGCTTTGCCTGTAGATATGCTAATTAATGCTATAATAGTCGAGATTGCTACTGGCAAGTTTGTACCTGTTAGCCATCGTATGAAAAACATCCTCATTGACTTGGATGGGAATAAGTTCCAAGAGGAATTATTGCCTATCGAGTTAAATGGATTCGACATAGTTTTAGGAATGGATTGGCTTAGCGCCAACGATGCAGAAATACTATGTAGAAAGAAGATAGTAAAAGTAAACCCGCCAGGGAAAGAGTCATTTATGGTGTATGGAGACAAACGTAGAGTAAATTCTGGAATCATTTCCCTAATGAAAACCAGAAAGTGTTTGGCCAAGGGATGTACATCATATCTAGCGTTCATGATCGATGCTAAGATGGAAAAGAAGGAGGTGCAGAATATTCCGGTGGTGTGTGATTATCCGGAAGTCTTTCCCGAAGATCTTCCCGGATTGCCCCCTGATCGACAAGTAGAATTTCGTATCGACTTGTTACCAGGAACGACGCCGATAGCAAAAGCACCTTATCGATTAGCACCAACCGAAATGAAAGAACTTATGACACAACTTCAGGAGTTATTGGACAAAGGTTTCATTCGACCTAGTTCATCACCCTGGGGAGCCCCTGTGTTATTTGTAAAGAAGAAAGACTGAAGCATGAGAATGTGCATCGATTACAGAGAGCTGAACAAAGTGACGTTAAAGAACAAGTACCCATTGCCAAGGATCGATGACTTGTTCGACCAGTTGCAGGGTTCGAGCTATTTCTCGAAGATCGATCTTAGGTCATGATACCATCAACTAAAGGTGAGAGAGCAGGATATCGAAAAGAATGCGTTTAGAACGAGATATGGACACTATGAATTTTTGGTTATGTCGTTCGGACTAACCAATGCCCCAGCAACTTTCATGGATTTGATGAATAGGGTTTGTAAACCATTCTTAGATAAATCCATGATAGTATTCATAGACGATATCTTGATTTATTCAAAAAGCAAGCAGGAACATGAAAAGCATCTACGTGAAGTGCTAGAAGTACTGAAAAAGGAGAAGTTGTATGCAAAGTTCTCCAAATGTGAATTGTGGATTCAAGAAGTCCAATTTTTAGGTCATGTGGTTAACCAAGAAGGAATAATGGTTGACCCAGCAAAGATTGAAGTTGTAATGAAGTGGGAACAACTAAATAGTCCTACGGAGATTCGAAGCTTTTTAGGATTAGTTGGATATTACTGAAGGTTTATCCAAGGCTTTTCTTCGATTGCTACTCCATTAACAGCTTTGACCCACAAAGGAGCTACTTATGCTTGGAATGAGAAGCATCAGGAAGCCATTGAGAAGTTGAAGAAGAGATTGTGTGAAGCACCAATTCTTTCATTGCCTGAAGGAGTTGATGACTTCGTAGTTTATATCGATGCATCTGGAGTTGGGTTAGGTTGTGTTCTGACCCAAAGGGATAAAGTGATAGCATATGCATCGAGGCAATTGAAGGAGCATGAAAAGAACTACCCCACTCATGATCTGGAGTTGGCAGCGGTAGTATATGCCTTAAAGATATGGAGGCATTAACTTTATGGCACAAAGTGTAAAGTTTTCACTGATCATAAGAGTCTTCAATATCTCTTTAATCAGAAGGAGTTGAACATGAGGCAACGACGCTGGCTAGAGTTACTCAAGGAATACTACTGTGAAATACTTTACCACCCTGGTAAAGCAAATGTGGTTGTTGATGTTCTCCGTCGAAAGGTAAACCTTGAAAAGAAAAGGCCAAGAGCGTTGAGAATTGAAGTTGTCTCGACAATTATGGAAAGTATAAAGAAAGCTCAAGAGGAAGCTTTAGAGAAAAATGATCGAAAGGAAGAACGTTTGGGAAAAAAGTTAGTGTTCGGTACAAAAAACCAAGGGTTGAAGGTATTCCAAGATAGGATTTGGGTACCTAAGACGGGCAGAATACGAGATCTTCTGATGGAAGAAGATCACAAGACCATGTACTCGAGTCATCCCGGCAGTACAAAAATGTATAGGGATTTAAAGCCCTATTATTGGTGGCCAACAATGAAGCTCGATGTTGCTAAGTATATGGCCGAGTGTGTAACTTATGCTAGGGTTAAGGCACAACATCAGAAATCGTATGGGAGTTTAGAACCTTTACCCGTACCCATGGGTAAATGGGAACAAATCACCATGGATTTTGTGACTAAACTGCCCAGAACAAGGAACGGTCACGACATGATTTGGGTGGTCGTTGATCGCTTCACTAAGAGTGCGCATTTCATAGCAGCCAAAGAGAAATGGTCTATGGATAAACTTGCGAATTCTTACGTGAAGGAAATTGTGAGGCTTCACGGTGTTACGCTAACGATTTTATCCGATCGTGACAGCCGTTTTACCTCGAGATTTTGGAGGAGTCTACAAGAGGAATTGGGTACCAAGTTGTGTTTGAGTACACCTTACCATCCGCAAACCGATGGTCAGAGCGAATGAATGATTCAAACATTGGAGGATATGCTGAGAGCATGTACCCTAGAATTCCAAGGTAACTGGGATGAACATTTACCTCTAGTAGAATTCTCTTATAATAATAATTTCCACTTGAGCATCAAGATGGCACCTTATCACACTTTGTATGGGGAGAAGTGTCAAATGCCATCATGTTGGCTAGAAGCTGGGGAAAAGCAGTTTATGGGACCTGAAATAGTCCATCAGACTGCTGAAAGGTTGAAAGTGATAAGGGAAAGGATGTTAGTTGCTCAAGATCGACAAAAGAGTTATGCTGACAAGAAAAGACAACCGATATCCTTCGATGTTGGAGATTCGGTTTTACTTAAAGTCTCACTATGGAAGGGACTTATAAGATTTGGTAAGAGAGGGAAGTTGAGTCCAAGGTTTATTGGACCATTTAAAGTTCTCCAGAGGATCGGGAATCAAGCTTACAAGGTAGAGTTACCGGAAGAACTAGAGGGTATTCATAACACCTTTCATGCGTGTTATTTGAGAAAGTTCACAGGAGATGTGCCCAACATAATTCCGATTTCTGAGTTAAGGTTGGATGAAAACAAGAGGTTGATCGAGGAACCTAAGGCAATCGTTGACCGTAAGACTATGATGTTGCGACGCAAGATGGTCGATTTAGTGCTTGTGCGTTGGAAACATACGAATAGACCAAATCTCACTTGGGAAACAGAGAGTGACATGATGAGTCGCTACCCGCAGTTGTTTGGTGATATGTGATTCCGGGGACGGAATCATCCTAAGGGGGAGAGAATTGTAACACTCGTGTTTCTAGCCTAGGCATTTATATTGAGTTGATAGTCTAGGTTAACCTTTGTAACTCATTTTGAAGAAATGAAAAGGAATTATGTCAATATTATGTGAATTATGTGTTTTATGCTTAATTATTAGGGCTTAATTAATTAAGAATAAAAATAAGCGTCAAAATTAAAGTGTGAGAAAAGCCCTATATCTTTACATAAAGTTGTAGTGGTCGAAACAAGGATTTTGGGGATATAAAGAATACCAAAATCCGAGTTATAACGAAAAAGTTATGACATGTCGAAGTTTCGCGACAAAACCGGCACGGTGCTGAATGTCGTACAAAATTAGTTTTTAATAAACTACTTTTTAGCCTTATTAATCTAAACAAAAGTTATAGTATTCATCAAACCGAGAAGTTCGATAAAAAGAACGCCCAAATCTGACTTCGTATGTGGAAGTTATGATTTTTCGAAGTTTCAACTTAGCAGTAGACAATTAAAAACTCGAATTTTAGATCGAGCGATTTTTAGCCGACAAAACCCAAACAAGAATTGAAGGTCTCGTCATTAGGAGCACAACGGTAAAAAGTCTGACGAAAACGGACGTCGGATGAAGAAGTTATGAATTTTTAACGGATTTCCTGTCCCGGTCTGTTAAAAATAATAATATAAAATTTAAAATCAAAATTAGCCAACGAAGTCTAAACGGAAGTTGTAGAGCATAATTTTAGCTACGCGTGCATATAAAGAACGTCAAAAACGGAGTTCGTATGCGAAAGTTATGGATTTTTAGAAGTTTTGGCGCAAAAATCGAGAAAATTCGCATAGTCACGAGTAGCCACGTCACCCTCGTTGAAACAGTGCCACGTATCGTGCTGAGTCACTAGGCTACTGAGTCACCAACCTGCTGAGTCACCGAGCTGCTGAGTCGTCTGAAGTCGTGGCACATCCAAGGAGCAACGCGTGTGCAGCCTAGTCCGAGCCTCGCAATGACTGTCGCGTGTCCGACCTTCGCACCAGCTGTCCCCCTTCCCTCCTGCTTCGGGTCCGAACCTCGGACCTAGACTCCGGTCCACTTAGAAGCTGCCAGCGAGCCCTCGCAGGTGCGACCCATGTGCAGCCACGTGCGAGCTTCGGATTTGCGACGCGTGTCTTCCTCCTGACCATCCGATCAGAAGCCTCGCCCCTATAAATAGAAGGGTGCGAGACCTCCTGGGTAACTTTGAAATTTTGCCATATTTAACCTCTAAACCCATATTTTCTTCATCTTAACATCCCGCAAAGCCCCGGTATCGATTGTAAAGCGCGGAATACTCCACGAAGTGCCCAAGAAGCCTGTAAAATTTATCTTTTCAGTTTCGAAGCCCGACTTTTGCAGAGCCCGATTTCTCAATAAAACTCTCGGTTTTATTAGAAACAATTGTTTTAGGAAACGAATTGCTGCCCGATTATCATCAAATCATGTGAGTGTGTAGTTACATTCAATTTACACATAGATATGAAGTATTTACCTTGAAATACGTGTTATGTGTAAATATATTAATTGTTTAATTGAGGTGACTGTTGAATTGATGTTTTATACAAGTTTTAAACTATATATGCTTTTTATCTACAAAATATGTTGGGTAGAACATGGGTAGATGAAATAGTTGATGTGTGTTAAAAAGGTGAGAGGCCTCGATGTTGTTGTTGTTGTTGTTGTTGTAGTCATTTAGCGGAGTATAGATGACGACCACGGACTTTTCTAGACAGTCCAGTGGAACAGTAGCAGGTTTGCAACTTGTAGGTGTTGATGAATTAAATGTTCATTGGCGTACTCCATCCCCCTCATGGTTGCCTTTAGGACATGTATGGCTGAGGAAACCCCTTAGCAGTAGTGTCCATCCTGATGATAATCCTTAGGGTAGGTCCCTTGTGATAGGTGTTTAGGGCCGTAAAGTGAGGACAATGGGAATGGGTAATCAGGGTTATTGTTGATTGGTGAACTTAATAAGTATATTATTATTGTGGGTTGAAAACCCTATATTATCACACCCCAAAACCATTGAACGGCGGAAACGTTCTGGGGTGGAGGACGTCATGTACAGTATCACTACAATGAAAAGTAGTAAACAAGCAACAACATCATCCATTGCATTAATATTAAAATTTTAATACAAGTGTGTTCTGATATGTCTAATAAACACTAATGTATAAATCAAAATGAAAGATGAGTCTTGAACGAGCTCCATCTTGCTTAATCCTTGCATCGGTACCTGTCTATGATGACCTGAGGATACAAGTAATTTTGAAAGAGAGTATCAGCTTTGAAGCTGGTGAGATCATAAGTATTTTAGTGTCTTAATTTGTATGAAAATACCTATATGCATTTGAAATGTAAGTATTTGTATGTATACGAATTGTAAGTATTGAAAATGTAAATGAACTGTATATATGAAAATGTTTGTAAAACAACTATAAACGTTTGAAAAGCCCTAGAAATCCCTATGATTCCTATTAGTAACAAAAGGAGTCTTCTACCAAGACTTAATTGTTCTCAATGTAGTCTTCTACCAAGACCTAACTGCTCTGAATGTAGCCTTCTACCAAGGCATCTAGTGTCTGTGCGTGTGTCTCTTGTAAGAGTATGTATTTTCCCAGGTATGACTATCATTAACCAAAAATATAGTGATGTGCACGAAAGTACCCATTAATTTTAATATTTATAACCTAACAAACTTAGACTAACTATGCACTTATAGGCAGTGTACCTAGTCAGATTACAGTATAGCTTAGGTAAGTCGGGTGTCGATCACAGGGAACGGTGGATTAATTTAATATATTTAATTATAGGTTATATATCACACGAAAAGAATAATTTAATAAATCTCAAACTAATAATTAATTAACCATTCTCGATAAACTAACAGGAAAAACAAATCTCTTTAGGTACTTTGGTTTAGACAAATTCCACCTTGATAACATAGACAATTGCATGCACAAATTCATTTATTCATGTTCACCGATTCCTAAATTGATTAGATTCATGTTCACTATAACTAATCCTTTAGCAAACAAGTTAATTCAAACAGTGATCAATTGATTAAACTAACATGCTTCCTAGTGTTCAGTTCGTATCAAGCAAGACTTGTAAACTTAGTTAATTTAAACATTTAATTAACCTCTTGTTGATGGTCATCAAACAAGGCTCACACATTAACTTATTTATTCCCATGTTAATCCTAGTTTCACATTCGTTATTTCTAGTCTTATAATCTCAATGGTCATCAAAAATCATAAGAGACAAGCAAATCAAGCAGGTTTTCATACAACTTAATTCACTTAACAATTAACAGCAAATAATTATCATTAACACATGAGGATCTTTAAACAAGCTTGGCAAGATAAATTAAACACAAATAAATTATTTAACATCACAATTAGTCTAGGAATCAAAACTTCATTCAATCATAAACACAAAGTAAAAGGTTTTTACACCCTAATCAGAAAATAAATACAGAAAGTACCATAAGGAAGTGCTAAACATGGTCACGTTAGCAATCCATATGATTACTGACATGTATCCGCTCTCTAATCCTTCAGATCTCTGCTCCCGTTAGCTTAACGGCCTTCCGGCCGCCTTCTAGACCCTCAAAACGGCTTAACAGAAGTTAATTGTCGACTAAATTAGGTTAGGAGTCGAATCCCCCCTCCTGGTTGGCTAAAAATCGACATTTATAATCTTTATGGCCGACCTAAGTACGCTGGGCGTACTAGGAATTACGCGGCGCGTACTCAAGATAACTACGCGATCATGTATATCCAAGTGCAAGCAGGTACGCGGGGCGTACTCTTAAGTTACGCGGGGCGTAACCACGTCCTCAGCCCCCATTTTCTTCCTTTTAGCTTCTAAGCCCGGTTTCCGCTTCAGTCTTTTCTCTTGTGCTTTATTGACAACAAATAGCTGCAAAACATAATTCAAAGCATTATGAGTACTCTTTAGTTCTAAAATATAATAAATAAGGCCAAAATATTAAGATAAAGTGCATAAAAATATATATAAAAATACACATATCATATAGCTTCTACATTACCATGCGTCGTGTGAATGTTCACGAAGTGAATGTAAATGGGAAAACGAAATAGTACTATGGTGTAGTGTCGAACTACATTCGTACCAATTACCTTAAGTCTAAGGTAATTTTGTAAGTACTGTAGCATTTGAAATAAATAACTACATCGGTACTCAACTGCCTTATTTGAGGGATAAGGTATAATGTGATGTCTAGATCCCAGGCTATACGCTCCCCTATCAAAGGGATTTTGGGACCTACCCACGACCCCTGCATATCTAGAAGCCATGAGCATCCACATTACTATGATCATGTATACTCGATATAACGATCACAATTGCGTTGTGATTCATCAGTATAGTTAGATCCTGAACTGGTTCCATGCTATGGCAGCTAGTGACGTCTGTTCTATGTATATGTAAGCGTACTCATGTAAGTGTGATCATGTAATTGTACTTATGTAAGTGTGATCATGTAATAGTATAGTAGTGTACTGTAATGTTCTACGTGTGCTAGCTGTAATGTGTGTTCTCTCTCTATCTAGCAAGTATGGTAATGTAATCGTTCTGGTATCGTTGTATATGTTCTCTTTCTAGTATAGTTGTATATGTTCTTCTCTAGTATAGTTGTATATGTTCTTCTCTAGTATAGTTGTATATGTTCTTCTAGTAGTAAGTATTGACTCATGAATGAACTGACTCATAGTATGATATTGGGTTCTAGTAATAGTTCTAGTATCTTCCTAAACTACCCATATGGTAGTTTACTAGTAATCTAACTGGTACGTATGGACATGGATGTATACCCTTGCTACCCAGGGCATTTGATGAACTGGAAGGACCTTTATGACTATATATGTACATATGTTATATAACTAATATTTAAACGACCTTCGGACGAGTACCCGATATCCCACCAGACCACATCTCAAGCGCGAAAAGGAAATAGGGTGGATAGCCGTCCTAAGTCTTTTAAACATTTCTTATATAAGTATACATATAGAGGCATGCAATTTATAATTTAAAAGCATAAAATAAGATTTGTAAAACCTTTGAACATAAATACTTTCTAAGAAAAGACCGACTTGGTGTTGATCTATAAAATGGTTTTGAAGGCATGGGTTTGATAAAGCAGTTTAGTGTAAAGAAACATTTGTTTGAAACACAATTGTAAATAAGTTTGAAAAGTAATATACAGAGTAAAATGTACAGAGAAATTAGGAGTTTTAAACACATAAAGCGTTTATGAAAGACATTTGAAGGAAACTGTTTAGTAAAACGGCTAATGAGTAGCCAATCATTTGAATGTTGCTTATTAATCACATGTGATTGATATAATAACTAGCATTATTCTACTTGTATCCCCCCATATAACATTTGAAAATAGTTAAAACATTGATTAAGGGGTATGAACTCACCTGTAGTGAGTGGTTCTGATGAAAATGTTGGATCAGTTGCTAAGTATCAAGTGGTGACTTGAGTACACATGCGAATCCTATTTAGCATATATTGACACATATATGAATATAATTAGTGTTATGAATAACTAATTAATGAATTGGGGCCACCTTAGGGACTAGTAAACACTTATATTGAAGTGTTACAACCATATATGATTGTATGAAGGGGTATAAGGCTTTACAAAGGAGTGTATGGCCAAAATACACACTATATGTGTGTGTGCAGCCAGGTGTGCGGCCTAGTGTGCTGCCAGCACATGTGTGCGGCCCTGTGTGCGGCCATGTGTGCTGCCAGATGGTGTGTGCTGCCATGTGTGCGGCCAGATGGTGTTCTTGGTACCTTTTATGAAGATCTTCAAGGAGAATGGATGACACTTGAGAGGATTTTCGAGTTCTATGCTTGAAGAAGTGAAAGAAGTGTTCAAAAATGACTAAGTGTGGTATATATAGGTGGAGTGTGCGGTTGGGAAGGGTGTGAGGCCGCAAACACATGTGTGTGGCCGCACACTCAAGTGTGTGGCCGCACAATCCATGTGTTGGAGTGTTTGGTCTCTTTTTGATTCCTACACTTTGAGTTAACCCATTTCCACACTCCAACCTTGATTATAACAAGTTTAGAACGCTCCAATAGACTCTAAATGGTACTACAAGATAGCAAAACGAGTCTATTATTGATAAGAAATGAAGAATGCAAGCTAGAAATTTTTGGGTTGTCACATATATGCTCACTGGGCTCCCAGGCCTGACCCACTCAGTTTTTATGATTACAGGTAGTGGACACCGAGCATAGTCGGAGGACGACGAGAGATTTTTGGATTATAGGCCATTAGTTGTGAATAACTGTTGAAAGGCTTATAATGTCTTGTTTATGCTTTTGATCTGTATCGGAACATGACATCCTGAGGTTTTGGATATATATGGAAAATATATACCTTCTTAATGAAGGGTTTTGATAAACTTTTATCATATGTTGTTTGGGAACCAATTCCACAACATCTTTTAAAAAGATTTCTCTGATTTTATTTTAAAAAAATCATAAATTAAATTGGTCTTTTCTCACCGGGAAATTAGGGGATGTTACATCTAATATTTTTTTTTGACGCTCATATTTATTCTTACTTAATTAAACCCTAATAATTAAGCATTAAACACATAATTTGTCACACCCCCAAACCTGAACGGCGGAAACGTTCGGGGGTGGATGACTTCATGTGGTAGCGTAACAAATGAATACATAGTAAAGAAAGCAATACAACCATCATATATATAATTGAAAGTTTATATTTGTCAAAAGTTACATGTTCAAAACCAATTACAATATGATGTTCAAAAATATGAGATTAAACTGGCGCCGCAGCATCTCTTCTTCAAAAGCATACTAGTACCTGAAATTTACTGAATCCCTGGGACATACAAGTAATTTTGAAAGAGTTTATCAGCATTTAAGCTGGTGAATTTCATAAGTATTTAAATGACAATGTTTAAATGAAATGAAATGTTTTATCTTTTCGTGTGAGTGTTTAGAAAATCCTATATTTTCTACTAGCATAAAAGTAGCCTTCACTCGAGACCAATGTTTGTTTCCAAGATGTATGTAAAAGTAAAATAATAATTAAGTTTAGAAACCTTGTAAATTAATGCGTTTTTAATACCCCTTGTGAGTTTTATAACCATACTATTGACTCGAAATGCCTATACACAACGTTCTTCAGGCGTTGGAATGTTATGACGTTTGTCACCCCAAACGGTGGACTGTAGCTAACAGTCAGGGCGTGGGTTGTCAAGCCCGTATAGATCTATACACAAACACCATGCTCCCCCTCCAAGGGATTCTGGTATATAATACAGGACTTGAGATGTGTACTCGAACGTACATGAAGTTAGTGTCTCACAAACCCGTGGTATAAAAACAGATCAACTTGTTAAAATATTACGTTTGTTCTTGTATACGAAGGTAAACCTCTTGAAATATATGTTTCTAGTACATAAGAGTTAGAAATCTATTCGTAAAACTATACCTATTATAGTTTCGAAAAGTGTGCTTTGTTTGTTTAGAAATACTTAGAAAAAGAATAATTTAAGAACAGTTTAGTTTTACACATGTATTACAACAACTTCATATTTTAAAAGATTCGAATACTATTGTAACATATGTGTTGTATTTATATATAAAAGTTCCTTTAAAAGTTTATAAACCGAATGTGATTTGAGTATTTAACAGTATATAAAAGAGTTTCTTTATGTAACACACGATAATACTCGTGTGTTTTACTTGTAATCCCCCCCTTTGAAAGCATATAAAAGCATTTAGAATAATTAAAACGGTTGATTAAGGGGTATGAAACTCACTTGAAAGTTTTGGAGATAGCGTGATGGAAGACCGGGCAGAGTTTCGTCTCGGGAAACGGATTTTCCTCGGGATTCTCGGGAATCTCAGGAGTAAAATCGACCTTCGGGACTTGAGCCAAAAAGACCAGAGCTTCGGGTTTGAAAGGGCACGGAAAACGAGGCAAAGTAGAGTGAGAGAGAAGAGAAATGAGCCCCTTCTTTGGAAACCCTCGCAGGCTATTTATAAGGAGGCTGGTCTGCCTCGGTACGCGGGGCGTACGCTAGTACGCAGCGCGTACGCGTGCGTCATGCGTGACCGAACCCGACCGCCTCTGCTTCGGATGGGACGGGTTCCTGGGTTCGCGGGTCGGATGGGACGGATCGCTGGCACGCGGGTCGGACGGGACGTCGGGTCGGGTCTTCGGATCGTGCGACGTGGAGTGTTAGAGACCGAGCGTTCTCGGTTACGCGGGGCGTACAGCAGTACGCGGCGCGTAACGCGTATGCTGACTCCCCTTCGGATAATATCCGAATATTGCTTTAAATAAATAAATAATTTATTTAATAAACTTCAAAAATTCATATCTTCTTCATAAGAACTCCGTTTTCGATGGTCTTTATATCCCCGCGTAGGTGAGACTACGCTCTTCAACTTTCGTTTAGATTCCGTCGGCAAATTCCAAAATTATATTTTTTATTAAATATAAAATCTATCGTTTTTAAGGAATTTCTTTGAAAATTTGTAACTTCTTTATCTGATGTCGGTTTTTGCCAGACTTTTTACCGCTAGAATACCATTGTTGAGACCTTCGATTCTCGTTTAGGTCATTCCGGTCAAAAGTCACTCGATTTCTGATTCGAGTTTTTAGCTGTCTGTTGCTGAGTCAAATTTGGAAAAATTCATAATTTCGCTAAATGAAGTCGGATTTGGGCGTTCTTTTCACGTACGATCATGGCTCAAAGACATTTAATCATAGAAGGAAAATAAATAGGACTTATTTGTACATTTATTATGAAAGAAATTTTATTACTCAGAAGTGGTTACAATACTTGACCCACTTTGGTCGTTACAAAGAGTTGAAATATCGGGTTGTCACATCATCCCCCCGTTAGAGAGAATTTCGTCCCGAAATTTAAAGTAGTAAAGATACTAGTGAACATGAAAGAGATGAGGATACTTTTGTTTCATCTGATCTTCGCGTTCCCAAGTGAATTCGGGTCCCCGTTTGGCGTTCCAGCGAACCTTCACAATGGGTATGCGACTTTGTTTCGTTTGTTTGACCTCTCGGTCCATGATTTCTACTGGTTCTTCCACAAAGTTGAGGCTCTCGTTGATCTCGATTTCGTCGATTGGGATAACAAGAGTCTCGTCGGACAGACACTTTTTCAAGTTTGAGACGTGGAAGGTTGGATGGATGTTACTAAGTTCGCGCGGTAGGTTAAGCTTGTAAGCCACAGGGCCGATTCTGGCAAGAATCTCGAAAGGCCCTATGTATCTCGGATTTAGTTTCCCACGCTTTCCAAATCGTATTAAACCCTTCCACGGTGAGACCTTTAACAAGACGTGGTCTCCTACCTGGAATTCCAAAGGTTTCCTCCTTTGGTCAGCGTAGCTTTTCTGTCGGTCTCTTGAGGCTTTCAATCGTTCACGAATCTGAACGATCTTCTCTGTTGTTTCACGTATGATCTCTGGACCGGTGAGAGTGCTTTCAGGAACTCTTCCTCCAGCTAACTGGGTATCGCCAACTTCAGTCCAGCACAGAGGGGATCTGCACTTTCGACCATAGAGGGCTTCAAACGGAGCAGCCTTTATGCTTGTATGATAGCTATTGTTGTATGAAAATTCGACAAGGGGTAAATGGATATCCCATGCCTTTCCAAAATCAATCACGCAGGCTCTCAGCATGTCTTCTAAAGTTTGTATCGTTCTCTCACTTTGTCCGTCTGTCTGTAGGTGGTAGGCCGTACTCATGTCCAGCCTAGTTCCCAGGGAACTTTGTAGTGACTGCCAGAACCTTGAAGTGAATCTACTATCTCGATCGGAGATAATGGATATCGGAACACCATGCAGTCGCACTACTTCCCTTAAGTAAGTCCTTGTAAGTTTCTCCATTTTGTCAGTCTCCTTGATGGGTAGGAAATGCGCGGATTTGGTCAGTCTGTCGACAATGACCCATATGGTATCGAGTCCACATGTCGTCTTGGGTAACTTGGTTATGAAGTCCATAGTAATCCGCTCCCATTTCCATTCCGGTATCTCTGGCTGTTGTAGTAGTCCTGACGGTTTCTGATACTCGACCTTAACCTTAGCGCAAGTAAGACATTTACTCACGAAGGTAGCAATCTCTGCTTTCATGTTAGGCCACCAGTACATTTTCCTAAGATCCAGATACATTTTATCTGAACCCGGGTGAACGGAATATCTTGAGTTGTGAGCTTCAGTCATGACTATGTTCCTGAAACCACCATGTTTTGGGGTCCAGATTCGGTCCATGAGATAGTAGGCTCCGCCACCCTTGACTTCTAAATTCTTCTCCATTCCTCGCAGGGATTCACCCGCCACATTTTCGGGTTGCAAAGCTTCCATTTGTGCCTCCTTAATTTGTGTGGATAAGTGGGAATGGATAGTCATGGTCAGAGATTTGACCCTCCGACCAGTGTATTCCTTCCGACTGAGGGCGTCGGCTACTACGTTGGCCTTTCCAGGATGGTAACGAATCTCACATTCGTAGTCATTCAGTAACTCGACCCATCGTCGTTGTCGCATGTTGAGTTCCTTCTGATCGAAAATGTGTTGAAGGCTCTTGTGATCGGTGAAGATGGTACTCTTTGTTCCGTATAAGTAGTGTCTCCAGATCTTCAGAGCAAATACTACAGCTCCTAATTCGAGATCGTGTGTTGTATAGTTCACTTCGTGTGTCTTAAGCTGTCGGGAGGCATAAGCGATAACCTTTCCCCTCTGCATAAGAACACAACCTAGTCCTTGATTTGAAGCATCGCAATACACAACAAAGTCTTATATTCCTTCGGGGAGGGCTAGTATCGGTGCGGTGCACAAGGCCTGCTTTAGTGTCTGGAATGCCTTCTCTTGTTTCGCTTCCCAGTCAAAGGCCACACCTTTCTGGGTTAATGAAGTAAGAGGTTTCGCAATGCTCGAAAAGTTCTTTATGAATCTGCGATAGTAGCCAGCTAGACCTAGAAATTGACGAATTTCAGTAGGTGTCTTTGGTGCCGACCAGTTCTCAATAGCCTTAATTTTGGAGGGGTCCACGTGTATACCCTTTTCGCTAACAACGTGACCTAAAAATTCGACTCTTCGAATCCAAAATTCGCATTTAGAGAACTTCGCATAGAGTTTTTCCGTTCGTAGTGTTTCTAGGACTTTTCGTAGGTGTTGACCATGCTCTTCCTCACTTCGAGAGTAGATAAGTATATCGTCGATAAAGACGATGAAGAACTGGTCCAGGTAAGGGCGGCATACCCTATTCATTAGGTCCATAAATACTGCTGGTGCATTGGTTAATCCGAACGGCATCACCACGAATTCATAGTGTCCATAACGAGTTCGGAAAGCTGTCTTTGGAATGTCCCCCTCTAGAACTCGTAATTGGTGATATCCGGATCGTAGGTCTATTTTTGAGAAATAGTTCGCCCCTTGCAGTTGGTCGAATAAGTCATCGATACGGGGTAGAGGATAGCGGTTTTTGACAGTAAGTTTGTTCAGCTCTCTGTAGTCGATGCACATACGGAACGATCCGTCTTTCTTCTTTACAAACAAGACCGGTGCTCCCCAAGGTGAGAAACTTGGTCTTATGAATCCTTTGCTAAGGAGTTCATTAAGTTGACTGGAAAGTTCTTGCATCTCTGCTGGTGCGAGGCGATAAGGCGACTTCGCTACTGGGGTAGCTCCTGGAATTAAGTCGATCCTGAACTCGACTTGGCGTTGCGGTGGTAATCCTGGTAGTTCTTCTGGAAAGATATCGGGAAAGTCGCGTACTACCAAGATGCTCTTGATGTCCTTCAGTTCTTGACTTGTATCGACGATGTGTGCTAGGAATGCCTGACAATCCTTCCGCAAGCACTTTCGAGCTTGGATGCATGAAATGATGCGAAGGTTTGTACTAGATTTGTCGCCGTAGATAACTAATGTTTCGTTGTTCGGGAGGTTAAGACGGACTGCTTTCTCAAAGCACATGATGTCAGCGCGAAAGAGACTCAACCAATCCATGCCGACTATGACGTCGAAACTTTTAATTTGTACTGGCATGAGATTGATTGGGAAAGAATGGCCGTCCAATGTTAACGTACAGCCCATGTATATGAAATTTGTGCTTTCGGTTTTTCCATTGGCCATCTCTACGGTGAATGATTCTTTTAACTTGCTAGGTTTAGATTTAAGTAAATGGATAAAGTTTTGACTCACGAAGCTTCTCTCCGCTCCACTATCGAATAATATGCATGCGTATGAATTATCGAGAAGAAACGTACCAGCAATTATAGTTGGGTCAGCTACAGCTTCGTCGTGGCCTATTGCCAAAACTCGTCCTACACCTCCAGTGCCTGCTGCCTTAGGACAGTTCCTCTTGTAGTGGCCCACCTCGCCACAACCGTAGCAAGCCTGCCCTACACCCGCACCGGGAATTTGAGTGATCGGCTTTGCGGGTTCTTTGCAGAAACGAGCCGTGTGTCCCTTCCGGTTGCAGTTGGCACAATGCATATCTCGACACGGTCCATGGTGGTGGAAATTGCACTTGGTGCACTTTGGGAGGTTGCCTACATAAGGCTTTGTTGGGTAGGTATTTGTAGGGACTGTAGCCGGTACAATAGCAGCATTAACCGACACGAGTGGTTTCTTTGCGGATTCTTGGGAAGATCCACCCTTTCCTTTGATCCACGCTCTCTTCCTGCCATTGTTGTTGTTGTGGTTGTTGTAGTTGTTGTTTCCTTTCTGTGGTGCTGGTGCAGAAGTGGTTGAGTTCTGATGTCCTCCGTAGTCGATCAGGGATTGTGCCAGTTCCTTAGCACTTTCGAAGGTGTCAGGTTTGGAAGCTAACACGCTTGACCGCATCTGGGGCGTCAGTCCCCAGATGTACCTTTCTATCTTCTTGCTCTCGGGAGCAATCATGTCGGGACAAAGGATTGCCAGTTCGCAGAATCTGTTGGTATAAGTAGCGATGTCGGTACCCACCATCCCGAGAGTCCATAGTTCGTGTTCAAGCTTTTGAATTTCTCCCCGCGGACAGTATTCTCTCATCATCATGGCCTTCAAGCTCTCCCAGCTTATGGAGTTTGCCACGATTAGGGTAAGTACTTTAACGTGGCCATTCCACCAAGTTAAAATCTTTATCGAGAAGGGTGAAGGTTGCAAACTTGACCTTGCTGTGTTCGGGACAGGAGCATATTTCAAAGACTGCCTCCGTCCTTTCAATCCACTGCCTCAGGGCCATCACACCACCAGTACCATAAAACATCCGGGGCTTGGCATTGGTGAAGTCCTTATAGGTGCATTCCCGAGGTGGTCCATGACTCTCGCCATGATTGGACGTGTGTACGCCAGATCCCGAGACATTAGCACTCGAGTTATTGATCTGAGACATGGCAGCTGCCACTGCTGCGGTGACGGCTGCTTGAAACATTACAGCATCAAATTGGGGTGGTGGAGGTGGTGGTATAGGTATTTCCTCATTGTTGTATCGCCTTGGATTCCTACGCGGAGGCATCCTTCAACTATAGATGGAAAGAAAACAATGATAAGAATTTCATGAAATGGAAAATGTATGTGTCTCATGAATTAAATCACTATAATTCAACAACAAGGGATAGTATGAGTCTTAAAATAGAAGAATGAAAGTTATTTGTAAGACTGAATGTATGAAACAAGTATTTGGGTTCCTAAGGACCATTCAAGGTTCGAACGAAATACTCCACATAGTAATAATAGTGCCACTTATATTAATATAAAAGTTGTTACAACGATCAAGAAAATTTGTCCTCTATAAGGATCTCCGTTTACTAAGTTTAAGAAATTTAAAGACATTTAGCCGAGGTCCTAAGCTATAACAAAATTTGAGTTCTTGGCAAGCACTACTTGTGTCGAAAGTTGCGTTTGGAGCTTGACTCCGCATCTGATTGCTTTGACTCCATAAGACGTCTATCTAAAGCGGCTTGTTGTTCCCTTAGTTCGGCGAGGGCTGCAATAATTTGTGCTTGAAACGCTTCGGTTTGGAACTGAGCATTGTCTTGCCTATTGTCCAACCTACGGATGTCAGAAGTGTGAACCTGCACTTCCACGTTGACATCCCGGAGTCGACTAGCTTGTACTCCAGACTGATAGGACTGATTGGCTAACTTACCCACCATTACTGGGAGTGCTCGATCAGCCGAACCTCCGCCGCGGACATCATAGAAGTCCCGGCACATGCCGTAGGGAGGGCGTAGGTTCTGCTGTTGGCTCCAATGGTGGAGGTGACTTCCCCAGACGGGAGTCGGTCCTTGAAAGTTCCTTACGAAGACGGGAGGTTGAATAGGTGGTGGATCGATGACATCCGGCTCTGAGTCGGTACCGGAGTCATCACCCACGTTTATGGGTTCCTCGTCCTCTTCAGGATCGTCTTCGATCCATCCTCCGTTACCTTGGTTGGGAAAGTAGGGATCGCCAGGGTGGTGAAATCCAGCCATTTGACTATACGAGAATTAAGGTTATAAGAATTGAATAACGTCGGAACATGTAAAACGTGTAAGCTTAAACTAGTTTTAGATAGTAAATACTCATATAGTATTTAATTTCTTGTGTTTGATTTTTGTAATGACTTGGTAAGGTTTGACTTGTTGCTTACTACAATCATTCCTTGATTCGTGCGTATCAACTTGCCTATATACTTGTAAAATTGTATAACATGAAAATAGTTTGTGGTATGCATGTAATTGTACTTAGATGAACTATTAATTTAAGTTGAACGAAATGCTGCTTAAGTGTAAAAAGAAATTTGTTTTGTTAGAGAGTATTAGTCCCTTAAGCATTTATAGTTTGTATATCTTATGTGGTTCGATATACTTAGTTCACTATAAACATTGCTCTGATACCAATCTGTCACACCCCCAAACCTGAACGGCGGAAACGTTCGGGGGTGGATGACTTCATGTGGTAGCGTAACAAATGAATACATAGTAAAGAAAGCAATACAACCATCATATATATAATTGAAAGTTTATATTTGTCAAAAGTTACATGTTCAAAACCAATTACAATATGATGTTCAAAAATATGAGATTAAACTGGCGCCGCAGCATCTCTTCTTCAAAAGCATACTAGTACCTGAAATTTACTGAATCCCTGGGACATACAAGTAATTTTGAAAGAGTTTATCAGCATTTAAGCTGGTGAATTTCATAAGTATTTAAATGACAATGTTTAAATGAAATGAAATGTTTTATCTTTTCGTGTGAGTGTTTAGAAAATCCTATATTTTCTACTAGCATAAAAGTAGCCTTCACTCGAGACCAATGTTTGTTTCCAAGATGTATGTAAAAGTAAAATAATAATTAAGTTTAGAAACCTTGTAAATTAATGCGTTTTTAATACCCCTTGTGAGTTTTATAACCATACTATTGACTCGAAATGCCTATACACAACGTTCTTCAGGCGTTGGAATGTTATGACGTTTGTCACCCCAAACGGTGGACTGTAGCTAACAGTCAGGGCGTGGGTTGTCAAGCCCGTATAGATCTATACACAAACACCATGCTCCCCCTCCAAGGGATTCTGGTATATAATACAGGACTTGAGATGTGTACTCGAACGTACATGAAGTTAGTGTCTCACAAACCCGTGGTATAAAAACAGATCAACTTGTTAAAATATTACGTTTGTTCTTGTATACGAAGGTAAACCTCTTGAAATATATGTTTCTAGTACATAAGAGTTAGAAATCTATTCGTAAAACTATACCTATTATAGTTTCGAAAAGTGTGCTTTGTTTGTTTAGAAATACTTAGAAAAAGAATAATTTAAGAACAGTTTAGTTTTACACATGTATTACAACAACTTCATATTTTAAAAGATTCGAATACTATTGTAACATATGTGTTGTATTTATATATAAAAGTTCCTTTAAAAGTTTATAAACCGAATGTGATTTGAGTATTTAACAGTATATAAAAGAGTTTCTTTATGTAACACACGATAATACTCGTGTGTTTTACTTGTAATCCCCCCCTTTGAAAGCATATAAAAGCATTTAGAATAATTAAAACGGTTGATTAAGGGGTATGAAACTCACTTGAAAGTTTTGGAGATAGCGTGATGGAAGACCGGGCAGAGTTTCGTCTCGGGAAACGGATTTTCCTCGGGATTCTCGGGAATCTCAGGAGTAAAATCGACCTTCGGGACTTGAGCCAAAAAGACCAGAGCTTCGGGTTTGAAAGGGCACGGAAAACGAGGCAAAGTAGAGTGAGAGAGAAGAGAAATGAGCCCCTTCTTTGGAAACCCTCGCAGGCTATTTATAAGGAGGCTCGTCTGCCTCGGTACGCGGGGTGTACGCTAGTACGCAGCGCGTACGCGTGCGTCATGCGTGACCGAACCCGACCGCCTCTGCTTCGGATGGGACGGGTTCCTGGGTTCGCGGGTCGGATGGGACGGATCGCTGGCACGCGGGTCGGACGGGACGTCGGGTCGGGTCTTCGGATCGTGCGACGTGGAGTGTTAGAGACCGAGCGTTCTCGGTTACGCGGGGCGTACAACAGTACGCGGCGCGTAACGCGTATGCTGACTCCCCTTCGGATAATATCCGAATATTGCTTTAAATAAATAAATAATTTATTTAATAAACTTCAAAAATTCATATCTTCTTCATAAGAACTCCGTTTTCGATGGTCTTTATATCCCCGCGTAGGTGAGACTACGCTCTTCAACTTTCGTTTAGATTCCGTCGGCAAATTCCAAAATTATATTTTTTATTAAATATAAAATCTATCGTTTTTAAGGAATTTCTTTGAAAATTCGTAACTTCTTTATCTGATGTCGGTTTTTGCCAGACTTTTTACCGCTAGAATACCATTGTTGAGACCTTCGATTCTCGTTTAGGTCATTCCGGTCAAAAGTCACTCGATTTCTGATTCGAGTTTTTAGCTGTCTGTTGCTGAGTCAAATTTGGAAAAATTCATAATTTCGCTAAATGAAGTCGGATTTGGGCGTTCTTTTCACGTACGATCATGGCTCAAAGACATTTAATCATAGAAGGAAAATAAATAGGACTTATTTGTACATTTATTATGAAAGAAATTTTATTACTCAGAAGTGGTTACAATACTTGACCCACTTTGATCGTTACAAAGAGTTGAAATATCGGGTTGTCACATAATTTTCACATAGTATTCACATAATTCCTTTTCATTTCTTCTAAATGAGTTACAAAGGTTAACCTAGACTATTATGTCAATATTAATTACTAGGCTAGAAACACGGGGGTTACATGATCTTCGCTTCTTCTACTATTTCATTTACTTCAGATTCATGAGTTTTCAACAGATTATACAGATCACTCACTGAAAAGTTATCAAAACTCTGCTGAGTCTTCACCATCAAACTCACATTTCGCCATTCCTTTCGAAGCCCAATAAAAAATGTGAAATTAAACTGCATTGTTGACTTGGTGATACCATATTGATTGCACTTGTAGATTAGCTCATTATGACGATCATAGTACAATTTGATTGATTCACCATCTTTTTGTTTGAATTCTCTTAATTCAACCAAACAATTTTTCATGAAATTGGTTTTTGTCTTTTCATTCCCTTGAAACTTTTCCTTCAGAGTATTCCATATCTCTTTTTCAATTTTACAACTACGAACATAATTGTAAACAACAGGAGGTAGAGCACCTCTGAGTTCTCTCATGCACTTTTTCTCATTGTTCAACAATCTTTCAGTAAGTTCACTGGCATTTTGATTATTGGAAGAAGTTCCAATACTCTGAACAGCAGAAGGTGGATGCACATCACTGAGAATGCACTTCCATATTCTTCATCTATTCTGTTTAAGTAATCTTCCATCCGATTAGCCCACTGATCATAATACTCAGGAATTAGCATCATAATTTTTGTTGATGAACCATGGAGATAACAATAAGACGTCATCGTGTTCATGTTGAAGTTCGTCATGGATGTACGGACGGAATTTCAGAAAAACTTTAGAAATTTGAAAATTTTGGAATCAATTTGATAGAAGACACAAATCGATCACTCGATTAAACAAACTAATCACAGAATCGAATCACAACTGAATATCTATGAAGATTTTCAGACTCAAAAGTGAGGGAAACTTTTGAATCTAGAACTAGACTCTAAATGCTTTTGACACGAATGAAAATCAGATCATTTTAGTATGATTCCTGCTCTGATACCAATTATAGAGGTTGTTTAATTAAGTATGAAATACATAATCAGAGTAATATGAGAATGATGAACACAAAATGTAAATATGATCTGTATGGCTCGATTATGCTTTCAAAAGAGTACACTGTGAATAGACAATTACATCAAAGTTCCTATCTAACTCTAGTACTGATCACCTATTTATAGGGAACAAAAAAGCATACAAAAAATAGAAGGGCGTTAACCAGAAAAGCTTTGAAACTAAAGTACCCTTATAATAAAGTTACAAACTAACGAAACTTTCACAATGACATTCGACACCTCAGAACAATCTTCAACATCTACACTCTTGACAAGCTCAAACCCGAGAGTGACTCCATTTTGCACTAGAAATGACTATAATCTTGCACAAGGGAAGATCTAGGAAATGGAAACCCAAGGTAAATACTTTTTACCTCCAAATGGTTGCTAACACATAGTACATGTCGGATCTACAACCTCTCCCTTTGCTCTAACCTCTTCAAGTCCCAAATCCCTTCACAACCACACCAAAATCACTCTCAAAGGCTCTCACACACACTTAAGAAGGCACAAGGCTTGAACTAGGGTTTACCTAGTTGTAAAGACGATGAGGGAGGCCACAATGAGCCATAAGTTCTTTATATAGGTCACAAAACCTTGAAAATTAGTGTTTTCCTTTTCCAGCGTATACTCGTCGAGTTGGGGCCTTCCAACTCGTCGAGTAGACCCTCCGTCCCGCGTCCATAAAGATTCCTAATCGACAAGTTAGAGCTCTCCAACTCGTCGATTCCCAGTCCAAAACCCTAAAATTAGAGAAATAAATGATAATCGGAACAAATGTTACAAATCTCACCCACTTGAACTAGACTTCATCCTTAAAGTATGTTGATGCAAACAAATCCGGGTAGTGCTCCCGCATCTCATCCTCCTGCTCCCAAGTCCATTTGAAGCCTCTTCGGTGCTGCCATTACACTTTCACTAGCTTCACTTCTTTGTTACGAAGGACCTTAGTCTTCCTATCCAGGATCGCAACAGGCCTCTCAATGTAGTTAAGGCTTTCATCCACCTTGCACACCCGGGCAGTAATCCTGAACGGAGCAATATATCGGGGCCCTAACTTGCCCCTATTCTGAAACCTAATAGCAAAACGAAGTCCCCCACCTGGAACTCGAGGTCAGATCGACGCCGGTCAGCATAAATCTTCTGATGGCTCTGCATGACTCGCAGCCTGTAGTGCACCTGTTGAATCAACTCAGTAGTCCTAAGCACCACCTCTCCGTCCTTGGTAACTTTGTAATGAAGTCCATGGCGATCTCTTCCCATTTCTATATAGGGATGGGTAACGGCCGAACCTTGTCGTGAGGCCTCAGATCTTCTGCCTTGACCTTCCTGCAGGTCAAGCACCGCTCAACTAACCATGCAATCTGCCGCTTGATGCAGGGCCACCAGTAACTCAACCTTAAATCCCAATACATCTTCGTGGCCCCCGGGTGAATAGAGAACTTGGACTTGTGTGCCTCCTACAAGATCTTTTGCCTCACTCCCCCAATTACTAGTACCCATACCCGGCCACACTTTGTCAGAAGACCTGCACTATCCTGAATGAACAAGGGAAACTGACCTCGAATCCGCTTAATCTTCCAGTTCTCTTTCTTCAAACCCTCCACCTGAGCTTTCTTGATCATCTCCAACAATGGAGAGATCACTGTCATCCTCAAACAAACGTCCCGAATCAGAGCACCTACTGCCTTGCGGCTCAAAGCATCGGCCACCATGTTGTCCTTCCATGGATGGTACAAGATCTTGCAATCATAATCTTTCAGTACGTCTAGCCACCTCCTCTGCTGCATGTTCCGGTTCTGCTGATCCATCAAATACTTCAAACTTTTGTGGTCAGTAAAGATGGTGCACAGAACTCCATACAAGTAATGCCTCCAAATCTTGAGGGCAAACACTATTACCCCTAATTCCACGTCATGAGTGGCGTAGTTCGCATCGTGAGGCTTCATCCGCATTGAGGCCTACGTGATTGCATGCCCCTTATGCATCAGTACAGCACCTAACCCTGTGATAGACGCATCAAAATGCACAACCAAATCGTCCAACCCATCTGGTAGTGCTAAAATCGGGGCTTCACATAACATTTGTCTCAAGGTCTCGAGCTAGTCCGGGTTCCACCAAAAAGTCACACTCTTCTTGGTCAAACAGGTCAAAGGTACAACAATCTTGGTGAAATCCTAGATGAATCTACGATAGTACCCCGCTAAACCGAAGAAGCTATGAATCTTAGATGCATTCTTCGGCCCTTCCTACCACATCACTGCCTGAATCTTGGCCGGATCAACCAAAATACCCTCTTGGTTGATGATGTTGTTGGATAAGGTGTCTAAGTCTATAACTTATTTGGCATATACTTGACCCGACCCGGCATGGTCCATTTGGGTTGCACTTCACCCGAACAACTTATGGATAATTTTATGAGAGTTATACACATATGTTTATTAATATATTATAAGTTATAATATATTAATATGAAGTTATGTTATTTAATTAGTCTTAGTCTTAAATTAATTATGAATTAATTTAGAGATTAAAAGGAAGACTAATTAGATTATGCGCTATTGGTTTTATATGGTGTGGGCTAACACTCATTTGTTAATGGGCTAGGCTTGGATGGAAGTCCATGGAGCTTTTAACCCATGGATCCTTGGAAAAGGAAAGGTCATGGGTTATTAGGGTTTCACCCTAACCATGTACACTATATAAGCATGCTTATGTTGCATGAAATAGCCACTAGTGTGTATGCTTGTGTCTGGCCGAAAATTACAAGTGTGTGTACACTCTCGAAAGTTTTCCAAGTGTTTGTGGTGATTTGTGATTTCCATTTGAGGCATTCACACTATTGGTGCTTGGCTCTCAAACTCCAAAGGAATCAACCTCATCAAAAGGTATGTAATCTCATCTAATTCTTTTATGTTTAAAAGTACCCCATGCCATGTTAGATAGGTTATGAACCTTGGAAAATTATTATTTTGCATGTATTTAGACAAACATAGATCCAAGGTTTATTAGGGTTGCATGCACACTTAGGAAGTGTTAGATCCAAGGTTTATTAGGGTTGCATGCACACTAGCAATCAACCTGAGGATGAAACTCCTGTTGAGTAAGCTGACATGTCTGTACCTCCGAGGCGTTCCACACGGGTCAGGAACACACCTTCGTTTTATTATGGCTTTCATATTACTACGGAAGGTGATACGTTTATCAGTGATAGTACACTGGTAAATTTGGATGAACCTAGCAGTGTTAAGGAAGCCGTGGCAGGCCCGGAGTCTGCTAAATGGAAGGAGGCTATGGACAGCAAGATACAATCCATGTATAACAATCAAGTTTGGAACTTGGTTGACAATGTACCAGGCCGTAAAACAGTCGGGTGCAAATGGATCTTCAAGAAGAAGACCGACATGGAAGGAAAAGTGCATACTTATAAGGCTCGACTGGTTGCGAAGGGTTTTACTCAGACTCAGGGTATTGATTATGATGAAACCTTCTCGCCGGTAGCAAAGATTAAGTCTATTAGGGTTATGTTAGCCATTGCTGCATTTCATGATTATGAAATATGGCAAATGGATGTCAAAACCGCTTTCCTTAATGGAAAGTTGGCTGAGGATGTGTACATGAATCAACCAGAGGGTTTTGTCAGTGCAGAGTACCCTAATAGAGTAGGCAAGCTTGAGAAATCCATTTATGGATTCAAACACGCATCTCGTAGCTGGAATCTTTGCTTTGATGAGAAGGTCAAAAAGTTTGGCTTCTCGAGAAGCGAAGATGAGTCTTGCGTGTATGTCAGAGCTAGTGGGAGTATAGTTAGCTTCTTGGTACTGTATGTGGATGACATACTACTTATAAGAAATGACATCCCAACCTTGCAGGAGGTTAAGTCCTGGCTTGGGAAGTGCTTTGCTATGAAGGACCTAGGGGAGGCTGCCTATATCCTAGGGATAAGAAGATTAAGAGAAAGGAGTAAAAGACTAATTGGACTTAATCAGAGTACCTACTTGGATAAGGTGTTGAAAAGGTTCAACATGTAGAATTCCAAGAAAGGAGATTTACCGATCCAAAGCAATACCAAACTGAGTAAGAGTCAGAGTCCAAGTACAGAGGCAGAGATAGCTGAGATGAGCCAATTACCGTATGCTTCCGCTGTTGGCTCGATCATGTATGCTATGACTTGTACCCGCCCTGATGTGGCCTTTGCTTTGAGCATAGTCAGTAGGTATCAAGGGAACCCTAGCAAGGCTCAATGGACCGCGGTAAAGAACATTCTCAAGTACCTGCAGAGGACTAAGGATTGGATCCTTACCCTTGGTGGGAGTGATGACTTGAGAGTATTAGGGTATAGTGATGCTAGTTTTCAGACTGATAGGGATAACTTCCGCTCTCAGTCGGGCTGGGTCTTTACCTTAAATGGAGGGGCAATTTCTTGGAAGAGTTCCAAGCAGGAGACGGTGGCTGATTCGACTTGTGAATCAGAGTATATAGCAGTGAGTGAAGCAGCGAAGGAGGCGATATGGCTGAAGAACTTCATCGGAGACCTTGGAGTTGTACCAGCTATTAAAGAACCTATGGATATTTTCTATGATAGCAATAGTGCGGTTGCCTTAGCCAAGGAACCAAGAGATCATGGCAGATCCCGACACATTAACAAAAAATATCACTTCATAAGACACAAGATTGAAGAAGGACTCCTCGTGGCAAAGAGGGTATCGTCAGATGAGAATCCTGCAGATCCCCTTACGAAGGGACTGACAAGGGTTAAGCATTTTCAACATGCGAGGCGCATCGGGCTGAGGGACGATATTAGTTTTACAGATTAGATAGTTTTCCTGAAACTTGTAAAATGTAATCGACATTTGATGATGAATAAAATTTGTGATTTATTTATGAGTAAAGTGTTACTATCATTGTCAATTATTTACTTTTGTTTCAGTTTTGCATGTTTTGACTTCTAGAATAACTAATTTATTCAAACCTCCACAATCGGTCATACGTCGGAAGTAGGTATGAATCAAGATTGTCATGAATTGGGTTTGTAGATGGCTAAAGGTGTTTAGACATGGCAATGGTTGCTGCAACGTTCATGAGTACTCATAAGTTATGAGTATTGGTATAAACCTACGCTCACTTGTATCACTTCATGGAATTTATCTCGAGTGATCGTGAGACGATAATATCATATAAGTCTTCAAACCTAGAGATATGAGTTGTTACCTATGAGTTGGTTGTGCATTGATTGCATGTAAATGCATCAGTAACTTGATGTTATAAAACGTGCCTTTGTGTACAATTCAACAAGTAGTAGAACAAGCATATGAGTCGAAGTTTATCTGTTCCTTCTAAAAATAGAAGCGATATCTGGGCCCCTCGATGATTTTGTGTTGACCCATGCACCGGGCCTGGTAAGAACTAAATTGATGTGTTCAGTAAAGTTCTATGTCAAACAAATCGGAAATCGAGAAACAACTGCCAGACAATAAGCAAGACATAGTTCCATGTGTTTGTCCGGCTAATATCCTGAGAACAGAGGATTATATGATCACTTGTCTTAAAATGGCGCTTCATAGTTCAACAGAGTTTTCGAGAGCTACGATTGCCGGTTGGTTCCTGAAGTTATATAGGAAAATACAGTTACTAGACTTATCGAAGTGGGAGTCTGTTGGATAAGGTGTCTAAGTCCATAACTTATTTGGTATATACTTGACCCGACCCGGCATGGTCCATTTGGGTTGCACTTCACCCGAACAATTTATGGATAATTTTATGAGACTTATACACATATGTTTATTAATATATTATAAGTTATAATATATTAATATGAAGCTATGTTATTTAATTAGTCTTAGTCTTAAATTAATTATGAATTAATTTAGAGATTAAAAGGAAGACTAATTAGATTATGGGCTATTGGTTTTATATGGTGTGGGCTAACAATCATTTGTTAATGGGCTAGGCTTGGATGGAAGTCCATGGATGATCCATGGAGCTTTTAACCCATGGATCCTTGGAAAAGGAAAGGTCATGGGTTATTAGGGTTTCACCCTAACCATGTACACTATATAAGCATGCTTATGTTGCATGAAATAGCCACTAGTGTGTGTGCTTGTGTGTGGCCGAAAATTACAAGTGTGTGTACACTCTCTAAAGTTTTCCAAGTTTTTGTGGTGATTTGTGATTTCCATTTGAGGCATTCACACTATTGGTGCTTGGCTCTCAAACTCCAAAGGAATCAAACTCATCAAAAGGTATGTAATCTCATCTAATTATTTTATGTTTAAAAGTACCCCATGCCATGTTAGATAGGTTATGAACCTTGGAAAATTATTATTTTGCATGTATTTAGACAAACATAGATCCAAGGTTTATTAGGCTTGCATGCACACTTAGGAAGTGTTAGATTGCTCAAAACCCAACAGATGTGCCCTAATAACTGCACCTCTCTCAACCAGAAATCACACTTTGAGAACTTAGCATAAATCCTTTTTGTCCTCAGTGTGTCCAATACCTCCCTCATATGCTGCTCATGCTGCTCCTTAGCCTTAGAATATACCAAGATATCAGCGATAAACATGATCATTGGTAGGTCCAACATCGACCTACACACCCTGTTCATGAGATCCATGAACGTTGTTGGGGCATTCGTGAGCCCGAATGGCATCACCACAAACTCATAGTGCCCGTACCGAGTCATGAAAGCTGTCTTCGGTATATCCTCATGTGATGGTACCTCGACCGAAGATCAATCTTGGAAAAACAAGATGCACCCTGTAGATGATCGATCAAATCATCAATCATTGGGAGTGGATAACGGTTTTTCACAGTTAGCTTGTTCAGCTCTCGATAATCAATACACAACCTTTGTGACCCGTCCTTCTTCTTCACAAACAGGATCGGTGCTCCTCACGAAGAACCGCTCGGTCGAAAAAACCCTCAGTCTAGCAGCTTTTGAAGCTGCGTAGACAGCTCCTGCATCTCGGGCGGAGCTATCCGTTATTGTGCCTTGGATATCGGGGCAACACTCGACACCAAATCAATGTGAAACTCTACATGCCTCTCCAGAGGCACCCTATGCAACTCCTCGGGAAAGACATCCCGATAATCCCGTACAACTGGTACACTGTCCAGTTCTGTCGTGGTCTCAACCTTCGTATCCAAAATGTATGCCTAAAATCCCGAATAACCCTGCTGTGGGAGTCTCCATGCCCTACCAACTGAATAGAGTGTTGGCCCCTGCGAGGCCCTCTCTCCATGAATAACCAGCTCTCCCCTACTTGGGGTCCAAACTCTCACCAGCTGGCGCTCACAATCTATCATGGCCCATTGGCCCCCACCCAATCCATCACGACTATCACTTTCAACCCTCAAAATGGTATAGAAACCAAATCAATGCGAAACCTCTCCCCATGTACATTCAGGACACAGTCCCGATACACTCTAGCAACACTCATAGTGCGGTCGTCCGCAATGTCAACCTCAAGCGAGGAATCCAAAGTTCCCGGAGCATCTCAGAACTTCTTGCTAAGCACAAGAGATATAAACGACCGGGTCACTCCTGAATCAAAAAGAATATGAGTCGACATACCATTGACCAAAAAGGTCCCTATATCGGAGCACATATATACACATAAGCAATACAAATCAATATCGAGAAGGAAAAATGAAATACGTACCAGCCACAGCGTCTGATGCTGCCCGAGCCTCCTCGGTAGTCAACTGAAATGCGCGGCCCCTCACCGAAGAAGCATCCGACTTGGCGGGGTGACCATCAGTGATCCTCATCATGGCAGGCGTAGGCGCCACCATTACTCCTCTTCCTCCCTGCAACCTCGAACAATCGACCTTTTTATGGCCAGTCTGATTGCAGTAAAAACAAATCAGGCCCTTCTTGGGGCAGTCCTTGCTCATGTGGCCCGGCTGGCCAGTGTTGGATTAGGTGTCTAAGCCGATAACTATAACTGGGATGTACTTGACCCGATCGTAGCATGGTTCCTTTTAGGTTGCATTCATCAGTGCAATTTGATAGGATGGACTTTTGAGAATAAAGTTATTTGTGATTTATTCATATATTATAAGTATAATATATTAATTGAGAAATCATATTATTTAATTAGTATTGATCAAGAATTAATTTGGAATTAATTTTTTGGTCAAAAGAAACTAATTAAATATATAGGCGTTGATTATGTAAATCAATCATTCTTATAGTGTGGGCCAATGATCCATGGCTATTTAGGATGGGCTAAACAATGAGATAATACATGGAGGTTTAACCCATGGAGCATAAGAATGTGAAAAGTCATGGAGCATTAGGGTTTGCGTGGATGTAACCCTAGGATTTTCCACACTATAAAATGGATCCCTTAGAGCCAAAATCGGCCACCACATACATTCTAAGAGAGTGAAGTTGATTTTGTGCTAAGTAACTTATTCTCTCAAGCCTCCTCTTGCATTTGGTGTTTGTGAATCATTAGAGGCATCACACTTGGGGTTCTCAAGCTATCAAAGGTCAAGAACTCTAACCTACTAATAGGTAAGCATCTGAACTAGGTTTTATATTATATAGCTTCAATTGTATGCTATCTAGGGTGAATGCTTTGTAAAAATGAAAATGCATGTATAATTAGTGAAAACATAGATCCAAAGCATTTAGGGTTGCATGTGCACCATAGGAGTGTTATAGTGCTCAAAACCCAACAGTGGTATCAGAGCCAGGATTGTTTTCTATTATATTTGATGCTTACTAAATTTTCAAAGCTGAAAAAGTTGAAATTCTGGCCTCTGAATGATGAACTCGCCGAGTCCATGAACAGACTCGACGAGTCCACTCAGTAAAAGAGCAACTCGATGAGTCTAGTTCATGTACTCGTAGAGTAGCACGCTCTAGTTGCAGAATTTCGAGTTTCTTGGCCTGGTTTGGATTGGGAACACTACCACAAACTGTTTTGGATAATTGGAAATGTTTTTTATGATATGGTAGTGTTTATACTCATCCAACCACAAGATCATTGTGAAAGTCTTAAGAAAATGGTTGATTTATACGATAGACAAAGTTGCTTGTAAATTGTTGACTTGAAATTATCTTCTTTATGAGTTTAGTTAGATCAATCATGAATTATGTGATAATTTTAGTTGCTAGAAAATTGATCTAAATGAACTTTAATGATCTCCATAACTTGTCCTCAAGTTATGGAAAATGAAAGGTCTCATCCATTAAAATGCAATTAAACTCATAGGTTATGAATATGAAGAGTTTTGACAAGTTTCAAAACTAGCCCTCAAGCTTTGGAATTTATAAAGTCTCACTAATGAAACTTTAATTTCCGAACCCTAGAGTTTTTAAAGTTAAAATTCAACCCTTATACTTTATTATATTATAAGTTTAATATATATATATATATATATATATATATATATATATATATATATATATATATATATATATATATATATATATATTAAGAACAAGTCAGTCTTACGGTTAGTAGGCCTCATTCACGAAGCCGGTTATAAGGAGGTATGAGGTTACTGCCTATAAAATGGTGGTTTAATGGGTTGCCACTCTCACCCACCGCTTTCTTGACTGGTGGAGGGTCGTTAGCCGAACGGGTAGGATAGTACATTAATTCTCGTTAAAAATAGAGTAATAATTATAAAGTAACTAAAGGTTTATTAAATTCCCAATCTTACTTACTTTAGGAAAAATGTGAAAATGGTGCTAATCCATGAAATTACACTTTACACCTTGTTAACTCGTTAATGGAGCGTGTGTGCTTAACCGGAACACTAATATGGGACTAACAATGTGTGGCAAAGCCTAGCTTGATTTTAATCATATATGAATGGAGCGTGTGTGGTTAACCGGCACATTGATTAGGTGATGTGTAATATTTGGTGTACCAAGCTAGTTTGCATGGTTATTCACACCTTGTTTGTGATCCTCGGCATCCTAGTTAGAAACATGAAGGGCACAATCAAGATTTAAACATGCCATTAAAAAGTTAAATGAATCTCAAAGATCTAGGAATTTCAAACCAATTAAAACTTAATAAACTATTTCGTTTTTCATGGTGGAAATTGGTAAGTCGTCATTTACCTGCCTTTAAATATTTTTCAATTGGATTACGACATCCCTCTTTGCAATTGTACAATATTGTGTTGGGTTCTAGCCTTAATATTTCATTTGGGTGTAATATTAAGGATTCTCATCTAATCTAAACTTTTTTCTTCTTCTTTTTTCAGATGTCTACACCAAACAATGCTTCAAACCCAATTCCTTCAGGCTCTTTCTCCCTCATGAACCTCTTTCGGAGGGTCATTTTCGATGGATCGAACTTCAATGATTGGATTCGGAACATCTGAATGGCTATTCGTTATGAAGACAAAGAATATGTACTAGATAAAGAGCTCTAGGAGATTGACATCACCACTGCTACTAATGAACAAATCGCCGAACACACTACTCATGAGAGGGATGCGACAAAGGTGTCGTGTCTAATGATAGCTACCATGACTGATGAGCTGTAGAAGTCCTATGAGGACTACTATCCTTTTGAAATGTATCAAGATTTTATGGAAAGATACCATCAAAGAGCTCGGCATGAGAAGTATGAGATCATTGCCTCAATGATCACAACCAAAATGAATGATAGAGAACCCATCACGGTCCACTTGCAAAAGATGCAGAGATTTGTGGGTCGCTTGCTTAAATTTAATGTCAATTTTGATAAAGAGTAGGCCATAGATATTATTCTACGTCCTTTACCTTCTTTTTATGATCAATTTCGTATGACCTATCATATGAACAAGAAGGAGGTCACTCTAAGCAAGCTTCAAGGCCTTCTAAGAACTGCAGAAAGCAACTTGAAAGGAAAGTCAGTTGTATCTACCCCTACTTCTACCCCTGTTCTAGCAAATGGACAAGGGAAGGGAAGGAATAGGAAGGTTCCCTCCAAGAGATGCAAGGGAAATTCTCTTGATGGATCCTCTTCTAGTGGGACAAAGGCTGGTTCTACTAATCCATCTTCCAATCCAAAGGATGCAGAGTGCTTCCATTGCCATGAAAAAGGGCACTGGAAACGAAGCTGCCCCAAGTACTTGCAGGACATAAAGGATAGCAAGATCAATCCCTCCTTTACAGTTATTTAAACTATTAAATCAAATAACTCATCACATGCTAATTCTTGGGTCCTTGATACAGGTTGTGGATTTCACATTTTTTCTGATTTGCAGGGACTAAAAACAAGTAGGGATGTGGAGAACGGGAAGATAAACTTAATCATGGGAAATAGGAAAGTGTCGCTTGTGACCAAGATTGGAGGTTTTTCTTTACTTCTTAGTAATTGTTTAAATTTAGATTTGAATAATTGTTGTTACTCGGCTGATATGGCGAGAAACGTTATTTCCTTTCATAGTTTGTATAAACAAGGTTTTACCTTTTCTGTTGGTACTATTAATGCTTATTATAATGGTGTATTTTATTTTGAATCATTCCCTTGTAATGGTATATATGAAATTGTGATGGTTGTAGAGAACTTAGGACATCATGTGTTGAATATTGATTCGTCCAATGTTTTGGACAAGGCATGTTGGTGGCATTGTTGTCTTGGACATGTCAACAAGAAGCGCATAGCCCAACTCCAAAAGGATGGAGTCTTGGAGTCATTCAACTTGAAGTCGGATGACACTTGCGAATCTTGTTTGCTTGGAAATATAACTAAGTCACCATTCACTGGTACTTGTGAAAGGGGTGAAGGTTTGTTGGACCTCATACACACCGATGTGTCTGGACCATTTAGAACCGCCACAAGGGATGCTAACCACTTCTATGTGACTTTTACTGATGATCACAGTAGGGATGGTATGTCTACTTAATCAAGCATAACTCAGAAACTTTTAAAAAGTTCAAGGAGTTTAAGCAGAAAGTAGAGAATCAATTGGGCAGGAAGATAAAGATGTTGCGATCCGATCATGAAGGAGAGTATCTTAGTATCGAGTTCCTTGACTATCTAAAGGAATGTGGTATTGTTTCATAGTTGACGCCATCTATGACACCACAGCTTAATGGTGTGGTTGAAAGGCGCAATAAAACCTTGCTAGACATGGTTCGTTCCATGACTAGTCGAGCTTCGTTACCTATCTCATTCTGGGGGTATGCCTTAGAGACTGCCACCCATATCCATAATATAGTCCCTACCAAAAAGGTTTCCAAAACACCTCATCAGATGTGGACAGTGAAGGTTCCCTCGTTAGACCACATCAAGGTTTGGGGTTGCGAGGTTTTCGTGAAACACGAGACTCACAACAAGCTCGAAACTCGGAGCGAGTGATGTATTTTCATCGGCTACCCATAGAAGTCCTTTGGATATCTCTTCTATAGACTGAGTGACAATGTTGTCTTCGTTGTGAGGACATGAGTCTTTTGAGAGAAATAACTAATATGCCAAGAGGAAAATTGGAGGCAAATTGACCTTGAAGAGCTTCAAGAGTTAAGTGATGAAGAAACCTCAAACACTAGCACTGAACCTCAGGATGTAACTCAGGTTGAACCGATTGACAATTCTGTACCTCTGAGGCGCTCTGGTAGAGTTAGTGTTCCACCTGTGTTATATGGTTTTCATATAACATCTGAGGGTGACACATTTATCAGTGATAGCACACTGGTAAATCTGGGTGAACCTAACAACTACAAGGAAGCCATGGCAGGACCTGAGTCTGTAAAATGGAAAGAGACTATGGAAAGTGAGATTCAGTCCATGTTTGACAATCAAGTTTGGAACTTGGTTGAGATTGTACCGGTCGTAAGAGAGTCGGTGCAAATGGATCTTCAAGAAGAAGACCGACATGGATTCGAAAGTACACACTTATAAAGCATGACTAGTTTTGAAGAGTTTTATTCAAACTCCAGGACTTAACTATGGTGAGACCTTCTCACCAGTAGTGAAGATTAAATCTATAAGGGTGATGTTGGCTATAGATGCATTTCATGATTATGAAATATGGCAAATGGATGTCAAAACTGCTTTCCTTAATGGAAAGTTGGCTGAGGATGTCTACATGAGTTAGCCAGAGGGTTTTGTCAATGCAAAGTACCCTAATAGAGTGTGTAAGCTTGATAAATCCATATATGCATTGAAACAAGCATCTTGCAAATGAAATCTTTGTTTCGATGAGAAAGTCAAAGTGTTTGGATTTTCGAGAAGCGAGAATGAGTCATGTGTGTATGTTAAGGCTATTGGGAGTATAGTTAGCTTTCTGGTACTGTATGTGGATGACATCTCAACCTTGAAGGAAGTTAAATTATGGCTTGGGAAGTGTATCGCTATGAAAGACCTCGGAGAAGCTGCTTATACTTTAGGGATAAGGATATTGAGAAACAGAAGTAAAAGACTAATAGGACTTAGTCAAACTACCTGCTTGGACAACGTGTTGAAACATTTCAGCATGGATGAGTCCAAGAAAGGTGATTTACATATCCAAAGCAATACCAAACTATGTAAGACTCATAGTCCGAGTACAGAGGAAAAGATAGCAGAGATGAGTCATATACCATATGCTTCCGCAGTTGGTTCGATCATGTATGCTATGACTTGTACTCGACCTGATGTGACCTTTGCTTTGAGCATGGTGTTGAATCATAAAAGTGACCCTCTTGAACTTCATCTACCGCAACCCTCAAGCATCCGTAGTCAGACCTTCCTCAACAACTTCACCCGAAGTCATCATCAACCACAGTCACTCTTACTTACTAGATTACTCTACTTTATCTACTTTTATTGTAATACTCTCTATTGTCCAATATGCTTTGCATGGCTACTCTTAAAGATGTGATCCGGTGTAACTCTTGAGACTCTATCAAAAGAGCTCAATCTTACTTATTAAATACAACTTCTGAATCTATCAATTACATCTCTCTTTTCTATCTGATTACGCATCTTAAATCTCTCCTTACTTTCAAAGTTCATTAGAACATAACCGAATACTATCTCTCTTCGGAGCAAGTCACTTGTGACTTAATCACTAATTTTGATCTCACTCACTAACTTGGTCTGAATGCATTCCTCGTTATGCATCAACTTATGTGTATACTTGATATAACAACTGCTATCATTTACTTTTCTTTACTTTTCTACAACTAACTCTCTAACTATCTAACTCTAACTTATTAATATTATTGTTGAGCTTTTAGATCCTTCGAGATAAACTATTCCGCAACTATACTTGTTCTAACGTTTGTTCAAGTGCATCTCAAGTTTTTCTCTCAACAATTGGTATCAGAGCCATAGTGGTTTCTTTTTTAAAATAAAAATCTGATTTTCAAAGGGCCTTCTATACCACTGAAGCTCATTTCTTAAAAAAAAAAACTTTTCAAAAACAAGGAAATATGGCACAATCGTTATCTCTGAATGTTTCCAACAGTGTTGGTAGTTCTAATCGAGCCCCAATATTGGTGGCAAATGAATATCATCACTGGTCTCAAAGAATGGAAAGATACTTAAGGAGACTTGTTAGAGATGTATGGCGATCCGTAGAAGAAGGACCACATGTCCCAGTTCTTACACCAGTCCAAACTGACGATGCTACAGCTAGACTAGGAGGAGGTCAACCAGTCATGTGCCTTCCCACCAAAGATGATCTCGATAAAATGGAAAATGATGTTGTTGTTTTTTATGAAATCTCTTGTGGAGTTGCTCCTGACAACTTCGACATTATCATAAATTGTTAATCAACAAAAGAAATCTGGGAAGCTCTCAAAAACTTGTATGAGGGCTCAGAACAAGCACAAGACAAGAAGCTTACAACCGCACTCAAGGAGTTCAACAGTTTCAAAGCTTACACTGGCAAAAGTTTGGAAGACTCCTTCAAAAGATTCAACTTGATAGTCACTAAGTTATCTAATGCTAGAACCATCCGCAGTAACCATGAAACAAATATTCAGTTTCTTAATGGTTTGGGATGACATTGGACTACGTCCAAGATGATAGTTCAAGGAGATAGAAAGATTCACTCTTTCTCTCTCTACAAGCTCTACAGAGAACTGCAAGTACAAGAAATTACCGTACTCAAAGAATGTGCTAACTTCAGAGGACCACTTGCTCTCATACCTCAAGCTGCACACAATCAATCCTACACTTCCTCGTATGACACCCCTCCACAGTCATACGAAGCTGACTCAGAGTATGATGATGAAAAAGAATTTTAGAAGGCTATTACTCTTATTAGCCAACAATTCAATCGACTACCAGCCACCTATTTTCGTAAGAATCAGTAGTTCAACAAACCTCCATTCAACCGTAACTTCAACCCTAAATCATACTTGCAGAATAACCATCCTCGATTTCCCAAAAGTTCTCATTCACTACCGCCATCTCAAAATCCTCAACCAAAGGAAGCACCGCAGTCCATTCAAACCACTGACTCCGGTACTCCAGAAGACAAAAGTGATGTTGTGATTTGTCATAAGTGCAACAAAGAGAATCATTTTGCAAAAGATTGCAAGACAAATGTAGTAAAAGATAGAGCATTCTACCTTAGAATGGCTAAAGAGTTGGAAGATAAGGAAAAGGCAAGGGCATACATTGCCCATGTCAAAAGAGACCATCATGTTTGGTTATCCGGAGATGAAGAAGAAACCATCAGCAGTGTCAAAGGAAAGGGGAAAATCGGCATGCTGGCAAATGCGGATGATGATGGGTCTAAAAAGTTAGAAAAGAAGTACTGCTACAAGGCTAAGGATGGAACTCTAAGCATTGTCGAATAGGTAAAACTCATGATTCAAACTCTTAACTATAGTATGCATGACTGTCAACCTTTAATAGATAATCTTAATGACACATGTGTTGCCGTCCTTACATACAATACCAAAGCCATAGATGAGAAGAACATTGCATCCCAAGAGATGTTCCATGTAAGAGGATGACTAGATAACAAAAGACTTAAAATGTCTATGTTATAAAAGGACTTAGACTTAGAAAAAGATGCAAGAATGTTGAGTGAAACACAACTAGAGATAGCTTTGAACCAAAGAGATTTAGCTTAGAGTGAGATTGTACGCTTAAATCTTTTAATAGAAAAATTGTTCAATGAAAGTGAAGCCATTGAAAATTTGGTGAATAATGGAATCGTGGACAATGCATACAATTGGGGTTGGTCCATTGGATATCCTAACGCAAATGATTCCTCACCCTGGTTTAACAAAGATAGACTATATGTCCCTCTAGACCGATAATTTGATTTCCCAGTCAATGACAAGACCTTTCCCGAAGACATCAGAGCACACTTCAGTATACTTCATAATCTAAGTAATAAGTGTGTCATTCAGGAAATTGTGCCTGAGGTTTCTGGTTACACATGTGATCAAACTCCTATCTGTGGCACAATCTACTCAAATTCTCAAACTTCATCCATAATTGATGAGGAAATTGTCATTGAGAGCCCCGAAGTCCCACAAGACTTCCCATCTTTGTCCTCAAACCACACTGTCTCTCATTATAGTAATGAGCCACAAAAGTCCCAAAAAAGTCCCACTGAAGTACCAACTCAGACTTACTCTGCGATAGTCAAATCATCCTTATCGCAGTCCTCTAACAATGGTTCAGTGACTCTTCAGCCAATTTATCATGAACTACCCATAGAAAACTTCGAAGTGGGTCAATGCTCTCAAACCCCTGAATCCCTCAGTTCGAATGACTCTATCCCTCGTTTTCAAAAAAATTCAAAGGTTTCCAGGAAACCGCAACTAAACATCACTGACTGCGGTTCCCCAAAAACCATAGCTAAAAAAGCTTTCAAAGAGGAAATTCGATCCCGAGGCACAAATCGACAAAACTTTTCTAAAAACAAAAGGCACATCATAGTTCCTAAATCAAAAAGTCCAGAAAACTTTGTTTTCTCTCACTACTTTGCAAAAAACTCTCCCAAAAGGAAAACATGCTAAAAGGAATGTATATTTTCATCAGTCATTCCAAACTCTTCTGACACAACCTAAAAGAAAGAAAGGTCTTTTCCAAGCAATGGCTTTCAAATCTATTCCTCAGATGATCCAAAATGGAAAGGTATCTTACCCACTCCAACACTTTTAAAATCACATCAACATTTTAACAAATGGAAGGGCATTTTACCAAATCCAACAAAAAGGTCCAAAGAATCTACACGTGCTAAATCTTTTTCAAAACATAGTTTTTCAAATTCCAACAGCACCAATGTCAGATATTACCAACCTCGAACCGGTCAAAAGCCCAACTCATCTTTTAGACCGCTGACCAAACATGGTGTCAAAATAAAAGACAAAATTCCAACCTGTAAATGTCAGTGTGGTTGCCAAAATGGTTCATCCCATGTAAAATCTAGTTGGTTTCAGAAACGTCGTAACTTTACAAAAAAAAAATCACTCCAAAATCTCAAAAACACCCAGGACTAGGCTTAAAAGTTGATATGAAACCCGTCCCTGCAACCTCGGTCCATGCATCAATCATAAATTCACCTTTTGTCCCAAGCTCCAAACTAGTTTGGATGCCTAAACTAACCATGTAATTCTCAGGCTTTGTGCAGGGAGGAACAAGAAGATGAATGGTTAATTGACAGTGTCTATTCCTTGCACATGACCGGAAGGTTAGAATACCTTCAGGATTTCAGGCCAATTTGCAACGGTGGAAATGTCACATTCGGCAACAATGCGAATGGGATAATCCGAGATTATGGTGTTCTTACTACGGGAAACTTATCTATTCAAAAGGTTTCTTATGTAGAAAGCCTTAAACACAATCTCATCTGTGTTGTCCAACTATGTAAGGCACGCTATCGAGTTGAATTTGATGATCAATTTTTGCTACGTAATGACAAGTGATAGGAACACGTTTCTGATCAAGTCCCGATCCAAAGGTACTATGTATCCTCTGGACGTATCTTTGATCATAGGCAAACTGAAGTTATGCTTCCTATCCAAAGCAGTATCCGAAGTCAGCTGGCTATGGCACCACAAGCTAGCTCATCTCAAGTTCAGATAGGAATGGCAACGGGGCGGGGCATGGTTTCCCAAACCCGAACCCAACCCTATACCTGACGGGTTTCTTATTGGGGCACCCTGTCGGCGCTGAAACTTTCCCAAAACCCGACCCTAAACCCGAAACCCGATAATTTCCCAAAAACCCGACCCTAAAATCCGAAATATGGCAGAAAAAAGAAGGAAAAACTATAAATACATAATGATAAATTAAGACGTTGCATAGGCTTAAAATACCAAATAAGTTCTTAAATCATTTAACCAAATAGAAATTACTAATAGTCTAATATTGTAACATCAACCAACCAACCAAAACACCCAAGTACACAACATAAAAAACTAATTCATCACAATAATACATTACCAATTAACATTAAAACAAAGCTACAAACACAAAATCAAACAAAATCATCCAAACTTGTTGTCCCACTTTCTTTAGTGTTTTCCTACAAAGTATTAAACAAACTCAAAATCAAATAAAATCATGGAAACTATATAAAATAAATATTTTTAGAAGTGTCGTTTTACCTCTTCCACATCATAATCAAATTCAACAGAATGACAATATGCCTCGGTCTCTTCAGAAAAAGTTGTTGTATAAAATTAATATTATTAATATGCAAAAAAAATCAAAATTCATATTTCTTGAAAAATAACCAATGTAATATCAGATTCAACAGTTCTAAACAGATTCTCAACGTGTGTTTGTATGTGAATGTTGGTAATTCACTTCTTGTAGGCATTACCTGGTAATGTTTGATAACAAATCAAGTGTTATTAATTTGAGCTTGAAATTCAAATGAATTTTTGAAAACCAACATGCAATTTACCTATCATGACATTATTCTTACCACACAAATGCAAAAAACAGTTTTTTATGGATTTTAAATAGGTGCTAATTGCTTAAACATTGCATTGAAGACAAGATCAAATATATTCTTAACTAAACATATAAATATAAATTATTTTAGATATAATCAAAATGTCAAATGATTGTTCAAAATGTTATTAGATAGAATCATAAACATGTATAAGCTAAATTACCACAAAATTAGATTGTAAATGATTGTTTACAGATTCTAAAGGTTCAAAACGTTATTCACATATTCTAAATAAGAAATTGATTTCAAGAATCCAAATTACCACGAATTTAGATTAACTGTACAGGGTCATAGGGAATGAAAGATGAAGAGAGAAAGATTACCAATGATCGATTTCAAGAATCGAAATTACCACAAACAGATTTCAAGAATCGAAATTACCACAAACAGAATTCAAGAATCAAAATTACCACAAACAAGCTGTGATCGATTACCTATGATCAATTTCAAGAAAAATGAAGAGAAAGAAAGATGCGATCGATTACTTGTCATGTTTCTTGTGCGTGGCATCGATCGAAGAGAAAGAAATTCAATTTTTTCTTGTGGGTTGCATATCCGTCCGTCGCTGCTTGCTGGTCGCTGAGTCGCTGCTTGGTGGTCACTGGTCGTCGGCTTGTCGCACTTCGCACGTCGCACTATCGTCTATCACAGGCTCGTAGCTTGCGATTTGATTTTAGTCAATTTGGAATGTCAGTTGTAACCTAAAATACGAAGAGAAGTGTGAACGAGTTTTGTTAGGGTTAGTCTTCCAGGGGGTTGAAGTGTAATATTAATATATATATATATATATATATATATATATATATATATATATATATATATATATATATATATATATATTCAGGGCGGGTTGGGTCGGGGTAGACACAACCCACTCCCTGACCCGAACCCGAAAAAAATACCCGATACCCGATAATATTGACCCGGCCTGACCCGAAAACTTTGGGAATCGGGTTTCCCCGTTGGGTTCGGGCTTTTTTGCCATCCCTAACTTCAGATACATCAACAATTTGGTCACCGGAGAAATAGTTAGTGGTCTCCTAATTCTCATGTTCAGCAATGATACTCTCTGTCCTGCATGTGAATGTGGAAAGCAATCCAAAGCATGTCACCCCATGGTGATTGACTCCTCAATTTCTGAACCACTGGAACTCTTGCACATTGATCTTTGCGGTCCATCCACCATATCCAGTCTCCGTCACAAGAAATACATACTGGTTATAGCATATGACTTCACACGCTTTACATGAGTTTTCTTTCTCAGACTGAAGTCAGAAACACCGCAGATTCTCATCGATTTCATCAAGGAGATAGAACTCTAGATCAAGCTGCCAGTTCAACGCATCCGAAGTGATAATGGAACCGACTTTACTAATCATCTCCTAAACAGTTTCTTGGTTTCAAAGGGTATCACTCACAACTTCTCCGCTCCCTACACACCGCAACATAATGGGGTAGTGGAGCGATAGAACCGCAATCTTTTAGAAGCAGCCAGATCCATGCTCAACTTCGCACACCTTCCTCTTTACTTCTTGGCTGAAGCAGTGGCCACCGCATGTTTTGCGCAGAATCAAAGTATTGTATGCAAGCGTCTCTGCAAAACACCGTATGAGGGCCTTAACAATCAAAAACCAAATGTCTGCTTCTTTCATATATTTGGGTGTAGATGTTTTGTGATCAACAACACAGATCATCTTAACAAGTTTGCACCGAAGTCTATTGAAGGCATCTTCTTTAGCTATTCCATAAACAAAGTTGACGACATGGTTCTCATTCGATGTACAAGGCTAATCATTGAAAGCTTCGATGTGAAATTTGATGACTATCACATCCGCAACACCGCTCCATCAACATAAACCACAATAATCTTAGAAGGTGATATTTTTGTCTCTTCGGGTCCATTAAACCTAGTTGAAGTAAACTAAGACGATCTCTTCGACCCTGTCGAAACAACCAAGTTATCCAAAGTTTTTGTGTCTCAGGAAGCTCTACAACAGCATGCTGATGTATCTGGTCCATCTCTATCCGAAGTAGCATCTCTCAATACTTCCACCTCGCCGGTTGAGGGGAATGCTCCACTCCGGATCAAGCAACAACCATCGAGGTTCCAGTACTTGATGTAGCTCAAGTTCCCATCCGCAGAGAATCATTACCATCAAACGTTTCTTCCGAATTGGATGATGAAAACATAGAGAACATTGACACAAGAACAGACTCAAGAATTGTCACTCTCCCATCCGTAATCCAGGGGAACCTTCTCAGGGTTAAGGGGAACTCCCTTACGCAATCCAGGGGGAACCTGCACCATCTGCCCAAGAAAACATTAATCCCACCTTCCCAGTTCAATATAATTCAGCAAGATGTTCTCAAGTCCAGGGGGAACTTCCATCTCCAACTGCAGAATCTCTGATATTGAAGACATTCCCTCTACCACAACTGTTGATTATCTGCAAGCCCGTCTACACGTATGGACAAAGGACCACCCACCAGGTCAAATCATCGGCAACCCATCCGCAGGTATCCAGACTTGATCTTCCAAGGATTTATCTAATCATTGTCACTACGCAACATTTATGTCCTCGTTTAAGCTTCAAACAATCAAAGAAGCATTACTAGAACCGGACTGGATATCCGCAATGCAAGAAGAGCTAGAAGAATTCAAAAGAAATAAAGTATGACAACTCGTTCTAAAGAAGGTCACACCATTATTGGTACTAGATGGGTGTTCAAGAATAAGTTGGATGAATCTGGTGCGGTCGTCAGAAACAAGGCAAGTTTAGTTTCCAAGGGATATTGTTAACTTGAAGGTATTGACTATGATGAAACGTATGCTCCGGTAGCACGTATGGAAGCCATCCAAATCTTCTTAGCATACGCAGCTCACAAGAACATCAAGGTACACCAAATGGATGTGAAAAGTGCTTTTCTCAATGGGGAACTAAAAGAGGAGGTTTATCTTCAGCAACCTCCAGGTTTTGAAAGTCTCGAATTCCCATACCACTGCTACAAGCTTGAAAAAGCAGTCTACGGTCTAAAGCAAGCCCCAAGAGCATGGTACAAGACTCTCTCTGAATTTCTTGTCTCGTCCGGATACAAAAGAGGAGTGATTGATCCCACTTTATTTAGAAAAGCAAATGGTGATCACCTTATGCTTGTACAAATATATGTGGATGATATCATCTTCGGATCAACCGATCAAAAAATGGTGAATGAATTCGCTAAGCTCATGAACAACAAGTTCCAAATGAGCATTAATAGAGAGATTAACTTCTTTCTAGGACTTTAAGTGAAACAAGTTCCTCAAGGGATATTCATTTATCAAGAGAAATACACCACTGAACTGTTAAAGAAACATTCAATGGACAACTGTTCTTTGGCTAAGGTCCCCATGGCCTTCGGATATAAGATACCTGCTGATCCCTTAGGAGAATCAGTGGAGTACAAGACTTATAGAGGTATCATTGGCTCATTGATGTACCTCACCGCAAGCCGACCAGACATCATCTTTGCAACAGCTGTATGCGTAAGGTACCAGGCTGACCCAAAACTGTCACACATGACTGCAGCCAAACAGATTCTAAGATACCTGAAAGGAAGCGAGACTCTTGGCTTATGGTACCCCGCAGGCAATGACTTCATCCTACAAGCATTCACAGATGCGGATCACGTCGGATGTAGAATAGATCGAAAAAGCACCTCAGGTGGATGTCAATTTATGGGAGGAAGACTCGCCAGCTGGTCATCAAGAAAACAAAGTTGTGTGTCACTATCTACCGCATAAGCTAAATATGTGGTCGTAGCCAGCTGTTGTTCACAAGTCTTATGGATGAAAACACAACTTATGGACTACGGATACACAATGCTATGGATACCAATTTAATGTGACTCTGAAAGTGCTATAGCTATTTCTCACAATCCAATTCAGCACTCCAAGACAAAGCATATTGAACTACGATATCACTTCATCAAAGACCACATCCTCCATACTCATGAAGAGATTTCTAATGTGTTCACAAAGACACTTAACTCTACAAAACTCAACAGCTTCTTACAAATATTAGGAATGATGAATCCGGACCCATAATTCTTCTTGAATTGATAGGTACCACAGACCATCATTGGTCTCTATTGCGGTCCAAACTGAAGTTACTTATGATAGATAGTTTTGGTATATCCTGTGTACTGCAGTTTATGTACCGCAACCATATATCATATTTATCGTTCAATGGTCCTTATTGTTTGTTGTTATTAACTTCTTGTTCAAGTGTTCTCTTTAGTTCTTCTACTGCAGTCATCCATCTGTCCATCCGCAATGACAAATGATCCATCCGTAATGAAGTTTCATTCCGCAATCACATTGACAGTTTTCTCAACTGTTTCATTAATTCTTGAATCATGGTGTGCTATTTAATGATCCTTCATTAAATAAGAAAAACATTAAATAAAAACATTCCTTGAGAAACTGTCCCATTTCCCTTTTTGAATAAACCTTGTGTAGGACCTATTTTAGGTATGATGACAAAAAGAACTTTTTTCCATAAACAAATCCTTTTAACCTGTCCCATCCTATTACCCAACACGTCCAATTCGTTACAACTTCCCTTTTGCACAACAAATTAAATCCAGCCTGACCACACGTTCATCAGACGTGATGTTTTACGTCTGACACTTCATTAATTGCCAACCTTTTTTTGGTAAATCTCAAAAAAAAATTTAACCTTTTCCTTATTCTGTGGCTGAGATTTCATCCCCAATCAAAGAAAACCCCCAAACGTTTTTACCTTATCTACTTTCACTTATGGTAAAATCAATTACCATTCAAATCCATTCCTATAAAACCCCTTCTTCTTCCCCAAGAACAGTTTACGCTCTCTGAAATTTGAACTTTCTCTCCGTCTTCTTGCACTCTGTTTCTGCATCCTTTATCAAATTCTCAACAATGGTGAAATCCGACATCTCGAAGAAACTCTCAAGGCTTCTGCCTCTGCAAACCCAACTGGTTCTGATTCTGCAACAAGAAACCAAATGCCTACGATTGTTTCAAGCAATTTTTGTTGGAATAGTGTCTAAGGCTGTAACTATATTCGGTGGTGCATGGTCCTTTTGGGTTGCCTTCACCATAGCAACTTGAAGGATGATTTGTTAAGAGAGAGTAAATATTATAAGGAATAATATTTAGCTATTTGATTAATATAAGTCATAGATTAATTGGTATTAATTTGGTGACTTAAAGAGATTAATTAAATAAGAGGGTATAAACTGTCAATTGTTTGATAGTTAAACTTTAGACTGTAAATCCATTAGAGTTGACTTATGGACGGATTCTAAGAGCTTTAGGATAGCTCTAAATCGTCCAAGGAGTTATCTAAGGAATGGATTTGGATAGCCTTAAGAGAAGATTATCCAATTAGGGTTTAGGGTGAAACCCTTAAGGAGTCTACAAGTATAAATAGACCCCATGGGTGAGGGAATTCGACACACCATCTAAAGTAAGAGAACTCTGGCCGAATTCCTCCCCTCTCCTCTCTCCTAAATCATCTTGCTTGCTATTGGTGTTTGTGAACCATTAGAGGAGTGACATTTGTGACTCTAGAAGCTCCAAGACAAGAAGATCAACAAGGAACTCAAAGGTATGATTCTAGATCTGTATTAATGTTATTGTTTAACCTAATTAGCCATTAGAAGTCTTGGAATCAAAAGTATGTTTGATAGAAAGCCTAGATCCAAGCAATAGGGTTTTGCATGCGCACATAGGAAAGTTCTTATGGCTAAAACCCAACAGTGGTATCAGAGCCTAGACTGGTTTTCTACAAATTGTTGATTGTATAACTGAAACAAATCTGCAAAATTCGATTTTTTGGGTTTTGAGTCACTGACTCGGCGAGTTCCAATGTGGACTCGGCGAGTAGGCCTGACTCGGCGAGTCCATTTGTGTACTCGGCGAGTCCAGGCGTCAGGAAAGGCAAATTCGGGATTTCTTTGAGTTTATCTTATCCAAACTTTCCATAAACTAATTAGATCAATATAAATCCGATTTCTTGATAAATATAAGTGTTATCTTGATCTAATTAAAGGTAATTATCAACTAATTAAATATTTAGTTTCCTTATATGATAATTAATTAATTATTTTGATTATTTTGGTAATTATCTTCGAAGAAATCAAAGATAAATCAAATAAAGATAATTAAGATATTAATTGTTAATTGAAATTATTTGTTATTTGATCCTCCATGGTTTTAAATGTTTAAAACCTACCCCATAGTTTTGAAATTTAAATTTGTGATTAAAAGCTTTAATTTAGACAACTTAAATTTCAAACCCTAGATTTTAAAAGGTTTAAAATACAACCCTATACTTATATGATGTTATTAGAATAATATATATGTATAACTAAATGCTAGTCTTACCGCTAGTAGGCCTCATTCACGAAGCCGATCTATAAGGTGGGTATAAGGTTGCGGCCTATAAAATGGCGCTTAATGGGTGTACACTCACACCCACCGCTTGCTTGATTGGTGGAGGGTCGTTAGCCGAACGGGTAGGATAGGGCAACCTCTTCCTCTCATTAAAAGTATAATAGGAAGTACGAAGTAACTAAATTTTTTTAAATTTCCCAATCTTAGTTACTTTAGGAAAGGTGAATTGATGCAATCCCATGAAATTGCACTTTGCACCTTGCTAAGATGTTGGTGGAGCGTGTGTGGTTTACCGGCACACTAATTGATTCTAAGCGAAGGTGGCGAAGGGTGATTCATTGTTTATCATAGTTCGGTGGAGCGTGTGTGGTTTACCGGCACATCGAATAGGTGATCGTAACAATGAAGGCACCATGTAAATTTGCATGGTAATTCACACCCGCTTTGTGATCCTCGGCATCCCAGTCACAAACAAGAGGGGCATATCGAGATTTAAACATGCCATTGAATAGTTCAATGAATCTCATCCGAACCTAGGAATTCTCAAAAACACTTAGGACTAAAAGTTTAAGTTTTGGAGAATTAGTGAATCGTCATTCACTTACCTTCAATTTATTTGCATGTTGGATTACGGCATCCCTTTTCTAGTATGTAAATGTTATTGTTGGATCCTAGCCCTAATTTTTCTTATTGGGTGATAATTAGGGATTCTTGTTCTAATCTATCTTTGTCCTTTCTATAGATGTCAAACGCAAATAACGCTGCTGCTAGTTCTTTCACGTTGATGAGCCTTTGCCAAAAGGTCACCTTCGATGGAACGAACTTTGGCGAATGGATAAGATACATTCGCACGATTGCTCGCTATGAGGATAAAGAGTATGTCCTCGACGAGAAGCTCGAGAAAATCAACCCCGAGATTGCTACTCCCGCTGAAATCACCGCCTTTGAAACCCATGAGCGAGATGCGACGAAAGTACATTGCATCATGATCGCCACCATGAACTCCGAATTCCAAAAGTCCTACGAGGACATGTATCCGTACGAAATGCATCAAGATTTGTTGGAGAGGTACCACCAAAACGCGAGACAAGAGCGTTACGAGATCTTCACCAACATGATTTCCGCTAAGATGGGTCATGGAGAATCTCTTACCGTGCACTTGCAAAAGATGCAAAGGTATGTCGACCGCCTTCGCAAGTTAAATGTTGACTTCGGCGAAGACTTGGCGATCGACATGGTGCTTCACTCTTTGCCTCCGATGTACAACCAATTTAGGATGACCTACCACATGAACAAAGAGGAGGTCACTCTAAGTAAGCTCCAAGGTCTCTTGAGAGTTGCTGAGAGCAATTTCAAGGACAAGTCTGTTGCACCAACTCCCAATCCGTCTGCTGCTCCTGTCTTGGCAATTGGTCAAGGGAAGGGAAAGAAGAGGAAAGCTTCTTCAAACAACTATCGAAAGGTGAAAGCCCGAGATGGTTCCTCTTCTAGTGGGACAAAAGTTGATCCCTCTAAGCCCTGCTCTAACCCGAAGGAGGCAGAGTGCCACCACTGCCACAAGATAGGACATTGGAAGCGAAACTGCCCGGACTACCTGCAAGCCATCAAGGAGGGAAAGATCAAGCCATCTTTCGCAGGTATATATGCAATAAAATCTAACGATTCTAATCATGCTACTTCTTGGGTTCTTGACACCGGTTGCGGTTATCACATTTGTTCTAATGTGCAGGGACTAAAAGAAAGTAGGGATGTGGAGCAAGGAAGAATCAATCTAATCATGGGGAACAGAAGATCGTCGCCTGTGACCAAGATTGGAGTGTATTCCTTAGTGCTTAAGAATAGTTTAGTTTTAAATTTGAACAATTGTTGCTATTCGCCAGAAATGGCTAGAAACATCATTTCGTTTCATGGTTTGTATAGACAAGGTTTTAGATTTTCCTTTAATAATGAGAATGGTTCTATTTTGGCTTATCTAAATGGTGTCTTTTACTTTGAAGCTATACCATGTAATGGAATATATGAAACTGTTATGATTGTTGATAACTTAGGAAATGATGTTTTGAATATTGATTCTTCCAATAGTATGGATAAAGCATCTTTGTGGCATTGTCGTCTTGGACATGTCAACAAGAAACGCATAGCCCAACTCCAAAAGGATGGAGTGTTGGAGTCATTCGACCTTAGGGAAGATGACACTTGCGAGTCTTGTTTACTTGGAAAGATGACTAAGTCACCCTTCACGAGCACTTGTGAAAGGGGTGAGAGACTATTAGACCTAATACATACCGATGTATGTGGACCTTTTAGATCAACCACGAAGGATGGGAACCGCTTCTATGTGACCTTTACCGATGATTATAGTAGATATGGGTATATCTATTTAATCAAGCAAAAGTCAGAAACCTTTGAAAAGTTCAAAGAGTTCAAAAATGAAGTGGAGAATCAATTGGGCAGGAAAATCAAGATGCTTCGATCCGATCGAGGAGGAGAGTACCTAAGTCTTGAATTCCACGATTATCTCAAGGAGTGTGGAATAGTTTCGCAATTGACGCCTCCTAGGACACCGCAATTGAACGGTGTGGCAGAAAGGCGTAATCGAACCTTATTGGATATGGTTCGCTCTATGATGAGTCGTGCTTCGCTACCTATCTTCTTTTGGGGGTATGCCTTAGAGACTGCCGCCCATATCCTTAACCGAGTCCCTACCAAGAAGGTTGCCAAAACACCTCACGAGATGTGGACGGGGAAAGTTCCCTCGTTGGCACATATCAAGGTTTGGGGTTGCGAGGCTTTCGTAAGACGAGATACTCACGACAAGCTTGAACCTCGAAGTGAGCGATGTATTTTCATCGGCTACCCGCAAACTTCCTTTGGATATCTCTTCTATAGACCGAAAGATAATGTTATCTTTGTTGCGAGGAGAGGAGTTTTCCAAGAGCGAGAACTCATAAGCCAAGGAGACAGTGGGAGGCAAATCGAACTTGAAGAGATTCAAGAGTCGATAGATGAAGGAACCTCTACCGCTGGCGTTCAAACCGAGGAGGAAACTCCGGTTGAACCGATTGACGAATCCTTACCTCTTAGACGTTCCGATAGAGTTAGCGTTCAACCCCAGTTTTATGGTTTTCATATTACTACCGAAGGGGACACGTATATTAGTGATGGTACACTGATAAATCTTGATGAACCTAATAGCTATAAGGAAGCCATGGCAGGCCCGGAGTCTGCGAAGTGGAAAGAGGCAATGGATAGCGAGATCCAATCCATGTACGATAACCAAGTTTGGAATTTGGTTGATTACGTGCCCGAACGTAAGACCGTAGGGTGCAAGTGGATCTTCAAGAAGAAGACCGACGTGGATGGAAACGTACACACATACAAAGCGCGATTGGTTGCGAAGGGCTTTACTCAAACTCCCGGAGTTGACTATGATGAGACCTTCTCGCCAGTTGCGAAGATTAAATCTATTAGAGTGATGCTAGCAATTGCCGCATTTCATGATTATGAGATTTGGCAAATGGATGTCAAGACCGCCTTCCTTAACGGAAAGTTGGCTGAGGATGTTTACATGGCTCAGCCAGAGGGGTTTGTTGATCCGAAGCATCCGAATAGAGTGTGTAAGCTTGAGAAGTCCATTTATGGACTTAAGCAAGCGTCTCGCAGATGGAATCTTTGCTTCGATGAGAAAGTCAAAGAGTTTGGATTTATACGAAGCGAAGACGAATCTTGTGTATATGTCAAAGCCAGTGGGAGTGTAGTAAGCTTCCTCGTTCTATATGTCGATGACATATTACTCATAGGAAACGACATCCCGACTCTGCAGGAGGTTAAGTCCTGGCTCGGGAAGTGCTTCGCTATGAAGGACCTCGGAGAGGCTTCTTACATTTTGGGAATAAGGATAGTAAGAGAAAGAAGTAAGAGACTAATCGGACTTAGTCAGAATACTTACTTAGAGAATGTACTAAAACGTTTTAGTATGGAAAACTCAAAGAAGGGAGAACTACCGATACAAGGAAATGCCAAGTTGAGTAAGACTCAAAGTCCGAGTACCGAAGCCGAGATAGCAGAAATGAGCCGAGTACCATACGCTTCCGCAGTTGGCTCAATCATGTACGCTATGACTTGTACTCGCCCTGATGTAGCCTTCGCTTTGAGCATGGTTAGCAGATATCAAGGGAATCCTGGCAAAGCACATTGGATTGCGGTGAAGAACATCCTTAAGTACCTTCGGAGGACGAAAGAATGGTTCTTAGTCCTTGGAGGGAGTGATGACTTGAAGGTGCGAGGGTATAGTGACGCCAGTTTTCAAACCGACAGGGACAACTACCGTTCGCAGTCGGGCTGGGTCTTTACCCTAAATGGAGGAGCAGTGACATGGAAAAGTTCCAAGCAGGAAACCGTAGCTGATTCAACGTGCGAATCAGAGTACATCGCAGCGAGCGAAGCGTCGAAGGAGGCAATATGGCTGAAAAACTTCATTGGTGATCTTGGAGTTGTGCCAGCCATAAAGGAGCCCATGGAAATTTTCTGTGATAACGAAGGTGCGGTTGCCTTGACCAAGGAACCGAGGGATCATGGTAGATCTCGACATATCGACAGAAAATATCACTTCATTAGACATCGTGTAGAAGAAGGACAACTCGTAGTGAAGAGGATATCATCAGAAGATAACCCAGCAGATCCACTTACGAAGGGACTGAGTAGGGTTAAGCACTCGCAGCATGCTAGGAGTATTGGGCTGAAGGATGATATTAGCATAGATTAGATAGTTTAGAAACGTATAATAGATAAATGTAATTGACATTTGATGATTAAATAAAAGGAGTTTTATTTATAAGTAAAGTTACTATCACATGTTAGTTGTTTAACTATTGTTTCACTTTGCATGTTTTGACTTCCAGAATAATTGAATTTATTAAGAATAATCGAATTATTCAAATGGTCCACAATCGTTCATATGTTGGGAGTAGATATGAATGAAGATTGTCGTGAATTGGTGTGTAGAGTGTCTAAATGGTGTTAGACATAGTAAGAGTTGCTGCAACGTTCATGAGTGCTTACGAAATGTTTTGAGCATTGGAATAAACCCGCGCTTGCTGGAATCACCTTATGGAATACGATATAAAAGGTGATCGCAAGACGATAATATCATATGGTCTTAAAACCTAGATATATGGTTTATTGTTTGTTAATTGATTGTGCATTGATAATGCGAAAACGCATCAGTAACTTGATGTTATAAAACGCATTGTTGTGTATAGTTGGTTAATGAATAAGTAAATGCATATAAGTCGAAGTTTATCTGTAAATTTTATCCTAAGAGGGTAGAAGAGATATCCTGGCCACTCGATGATTTGATTTGACTTATGTGCCGGGCCCGGTCAGAACTGAATTGATGTGTTTGATTAAGTTCTATGTCAAATAAATCGGAGATCGAGAAATCTAAATGCTAGACTAACCATTCCATAGGATTGTCAGCATGATATCTAACAGAGGACTGTACGATCCCTTATCTAAAGGACAAGATTGATTAGATCAGAGTTGACAGCGTCTTTGAGAGCTACGATTGCAAACCGAATTGTACTTGTATAGTTACTAGACTTATCCAAGTGGGAGACTGTTGGAATAGTGTCTAAGGCTGTAACTATATTCGGTGGTGCATGGTCCTTTTGGGTTGCCTTCACCATAGCAACTTGAAGGATGATTTGTTAAGAGAGAGTAAATATTATAAGGAATAATATTTAGCTATTTGATTAATATAAGTCATAGATTAATTGGTATTAATTTGGTGACTTAAAGAGATTAATTAAATAAGAGGGTATAAACTGTCAATTGTTTGATAGTTAAACTTTAGACTGTAAATCCATTAGAGTTGACTTATGGACGGATTCTAAGAGCTTTAGGATAGCTCTAAATCGTCCAAGGAGTTATCTAAGGAATGGATTTGGATAGCCTTAAGAGAAGATTATCCAATTAGGGTTTAGGGTGAAACCCTTAAGGAGTCTACAAGTATAAATAGACCCCATGGGTGAGGGAATTCGACACACCATCTAAAGTAAGAGAACTCTGGCCGAATTCTTCCCCTCTCCTCTCTCCTAAATCATCTTGCTTGCTATTGGTGTTTGTGAACCATTAGAGGAGTGACATTTGTGACTCTAGAAGCTCCAAGACAAGAAGATCAACAAGGAACTCAAAGGTATGATTCTAGATCTGTATTAATGTTATTGTTTAACCTAATTAGCCATTAGAAGTCTTGGAATCAAAAGTATGTTTGATAGAAAGCCTAGATCCAAGCAATAGGGTTTTGCATGCGCACATAGGAAAGTTCTTATGGCTAAAACCCAACAATTTTAGGGTTGTGTTCAAAGAGAATTCCTCCTGCAATGCTCTGATCAAGCTAATGATCGAGTTCTTGACCAATCACCCTCTGTTTGGCCGCTTCGATTCATTCACAAACGTGGTTCCTCTTTCAACCTTGTTCAAATGTGCATTCTCTGCTTACAGACCCCTCGAAAACCTTCAAGAGGTGCATCTGAATTTGGTGAACGATTTTCTAGAAATTCTGAACAAGGACAAGTTCCTCAATTCCATCAATCTGCTTGTTCACCATTCAACCAAGGTTTTTACTCCAAGTATGGCGGACGTTCTCTCTGCTCTTTACCAAATGGGTTACCAGAAAAAGATCAAAGGCATCGGCGAATTCAAGAAAAATCAGTTGTCTGTGGTGTGGCAATTCGTTTGTCACTTTGTGATCCGCAGCCTATCAGGCCGAGCCAGAGGAACTGATAATATGGGTCTTAAGCTTTTGGAGTTGGTATGGAGTATCTTCACTGGCCACGACGTTAACTACGGTCAGATTTTGTGGGATGAATTCTTGCAGTACATCCCCAAAGAGATCCCAAGAGAAAACCCTACCGAACTCAAATTTTCTAAGTTCTGGTCTCTGCGCATCTCAGATCGTCATGCGGATGCAGGACTTAGCATGGAAAACGACACCAACCTTTTCATCACCAAAGATCTCAAAAGGTACAATCCCTCCAAAGATCAATCTATGTTTGGACCCATTAGACGACTACCAGTTCACATTCTGACCTCACTTGGACTTGAAACCCTTATGTCACAAACCATATAGAGGCTACGAAAGTTATTAGCCCATACCTATCTACCCGCCTCTACAAGCCACACCCGCACTCACCATCCCTGGTCGTACCGTAATCCCATCTTCCACCACTCTCTCCAACCTTTCTCAAAGACGCAAACAATTAGCCTCAGCCCATTAAGGTCCCCGCAATGTCTCCAAGAAACAAAGAACCCTAAAGAAAGATGCTCCCAAACAATCTGAACCCTCAAAGATCCGAAAAATCACACAAACTGTGCCCTCAGATGACGAATCAACTAAAACTCAATCTCACTGTCCCTGTATGAGTGATTCTGATGAGGATGCACTACCCATCTTTATCCTAAAGAAAAGAAAAACCGATCCCACTAGCCAAATGTGTGACCGGACAGATGCCACAACCTCTCAAAAGGCTCTGGTAGTCCTTGGGGTGGCCGCAGACCCATTCAACACCACAATCCTCTTCCACTCAGACACAGAGAGTGTGTCTGTTTCACCTCGACGTGGAGACTCACCCCCAATTCACTCCCAAGAGGATGACACTGGTTCTCTCCCTAAGGTCTCCAAGGCTTCCCGTATACACTTCTTTTCACCTGAGGAGTTGAACTCCATCCTTTTGTCTGTAACCCAAACATTGCAAACACCTTCTTAACTACATGGCAATTCTTCCGCCCTTGCCAGAACTGAGCCAAGGCCAGACTTGACCACGGGTCAAGGAGACTAAGGAAGCTCAGGAAATCCTACTATGCTTACATCTGTTACAGGTGGTTTAGGAACGGTGAGCACCAATGTGCAAGGATCCGTGGACCCGAGGTACACCTCGGTGTGATTTCAAGGATTTGACGGTGATGAATTGAACGATTCATGGTTACATTACAGTCCGTTGTATGAATCTGATATCAAGAAGTATGCCGCTTTCCGTAGGGCATTTCAAGCTAGGAAGGATCAGCAAATCAAGCAACTCCAACAAAAACAACAGGAAATTCAATTTGCAGCCAAGTATTAGGCGGACGTAATCAACAATGCCAATACCGTAGCCACCATCCTAAAAGTACAAGAGTGGATGACCGCAATGGCTGAGACAATCCACAAGGCTCAGACCACTCTTGGTGATGAAGGTACATCCAAGGTCCCTTTAGCTCCAACTCCAACTGTTCAAGACTCTCAAGAAGAAGGAACCGCAATCGAAGTTAGCTCAGCTCCCACATTCGGCTTCGACGATTTTGATCTAAATGAAGTAAATCAACCTAACCCTTCTGATGATGATCTGATGATTTTTGATGAAGAAGAAGAATCGAGTGGTTCTCAACACTCCACCTGCAAACCAAAACCAAAGAAGAAGAAGAAAAAGAATGCAGTGACCAGAAAGTAATTTTTAAGTCTGCAAGCTAAAGTTGACCAAATCCTTGCTGCGGTAAAGTCCACTCAACCACATCCAGAAGACATTCCTGGACCGCAGTCCTTAATCGACAGAATTGAAAGACTAGAAACCCATGAAAGATTGGCTGCTAAGCGCATCTCTCTGAAGGTTGAAATGGGAATATAATATCTAGATACAAGTCGCCAAGCTGACCACAAGCACTTCATGGCTGTTGCAGAGCGCCTCATCTCTGAGATATCCGCAATCAAGGCAGATTTACAAATAGCCATCACGGACTAGTCAACTCACTCTCAAAAGTTGATCGCTGAGACTCACACTGGTTATGAGTCCACTATCTCAGTCCTTCAATCTACCATCAACAGACTTCAAAGATCTTTATCATCAAACTTTCATGGCCTCAAAATTCTTCAGCTCACAAAGGAGATTCAAGGACTGCTCTTCAACACCGCCATCCCAGACAATCAGCAACTGGCTGATGCACTTAAAGCTCAGTTCCACGAGGTGTATGCCAAAGTCGATGGTCTCAAACAATGGCTTGAGGATGCTTCGGTATTGCATTCCTCAAGAGGGAGAAGTGATGATGAAGACCATCACTCCAACAACATTTACCATCATCAAAGTCCCCCCCCCCCCATCATAACTGAGAAAATTCTTCACCGCAACCATCTCATCAGACGCCACTACCGCATCAATCTTCACCACAAAAGGAGATCAATCAAAAACCTCCTTCTCCTGAGCAACCAGAGACCCCTCCCCACTTCAAAAATCTAGCTTCGCACATGTCATCCGAACATTCAGATGACTCCCCGGCAACCGAACAGAAGAAGAAAGATTGGAAAGCAGCCAAATTTGCAGAGCTCATCTAGAGAGAAAACGGATTCGACATTACTATGGATGAATCCTTAGTAAATTCCTTGATCAATCCCCACCGTAGACTTCTAGATGATGACTAGAAACCCTACCTTACCTATGATGAACCCCGTTCTGATGATTATTGGGATGTTCCAATCTCCCCTAGTGCTAAATACTTCACTGTATTTGAGCCTTTTGACCGCAACCTGCCTGACCACAAGAGACTGCCCATGGAATCCGAAAGACTTAATCGATTCTATGCCAAACATGCTTCTTCCATAGAGAAAATATGGTCTAATGATAGACCATACGCAGTCAAGAACTACAAGCCCCGTCAGTTCATGAAAGCTGACTTCATCCAATACACTCTTACAAGAAGGAATCATGACTATGTCCGCACCCAAGCTAACTTCCCATGTATGAACCCTGAAGAAGTCTTAAGGGATAACACGTTTGAAAAGCATCCGAAGATGAAGATAACACTTGAAAGGGCAAGCATTTTCTTAAGGGAAACTGTCTGTGACTTTGCAAAAATCGATGCAGACATTCACCCTGACTAGCCAAAAAGTTTGATCTTCCACCACTTGACCCCGCACCAATGATTATTGAAGGATTTCAAGAAAGATCCCTAGGTGCAACAAACTTCCCAGATCTTGGAGTCATCTTTAAACGGAAACTCAATGATACCAAATAGTTCATTCTGATGACTGCCATGAATCGCCTCACAAGAAAGCAGATTGAAGTTTGTCGAACTGCAGTTGAAAATTCAAAACACACAACTGTCGAAGTCAAGTTCGAAATTTTAAGGAGGATCACTTGGTTGGAAAATGTTAGGAAATTTTGGTGGATACTGACCAAGTTTCTAAAACTTAATAACTAAAGAAAAGTTAAAGAGGTCACTTAGGGGGAAACTGTGGAATCATAAAAGTGACCCTCTTGAACTTCATCTACCGCAACCCTCAAGCATCCGCAGTCAGACCTTCCTCAACAACTTCACCTGAAGTCATCATCAACCACAGTCACTCTTACTTACTAGATTACTTTACTTTATCTACTTTTATTATACTCTCTATTGTCCAGTATGCCTTGCATGGCTACTCTTAGAGATGTGATCCGGTGTAACTCTTGAGACTCTACAAATAGAGCTCAATCTTACTTATTAAATACAATTTCTGAATCTATCAATTACATCTCTCTTTTCTATCTGATTACGCATCTTAAATCTCTCCTTACTCTCAAATTTCATTAGAACATAACTGAATACTATCTCTCTTCGGAGCAAGTCACCTGTGACTTAATCACTAAGTTTGATCTCACTCGCTAACTTGGTCTGAATGCATTCCTCGTTATGAATCAACTTATGTGTATACTTGATATAACAGCTACTGTCATTTACTTTTCTTTACTTTTCCAAAACTAACTCTCTAACTATCTAACTCTAACTTGTTAATATTATTGTGGAGCTTTTAGATCCTTCGAGATAAACTATTCTGCAACTATACTTGTTCTAATGTTTGTTCAAGTGTGTCTCAAGTTTTTCTCTCAACACATGGTCAATAGGTATCAATGGAACATTAATAAGTACCTGTAGAGGAATAAGGACCGGATTCTTACCCTCGGTGGAAGTGATGACTTGAGAGTGACAGGGTATAGTTATGCCAGCTTTTAAACTGACAGAGATAATTTCTGCTCTCAGTTGGACTGGATATTTACCCTTAATGGAGGAGCAGTTACATGGAAAAGTTTCAAGAAAGAGCCTATAGCTGATTCAACGTGTGAATCAGAGTACATAGCAGTAAGCGAAGCAGCAAAGGAGGCGATATGGTTAAAAAATGTCATCGGAGACTGTAACGCCCCGACTCCCAGGTATAAAATTCTTAGTCTTTTATTGATTTTGAAAAAATACACTTGACGAGTTGGATGCCCTGACTGGTCGAGTAGGAACAAGTTTTGTCGCGGGTTTTAAGTGACCAACTCGATGAGTCGGTAGACCCTACTCGACGAGTTGGATTTGGAGGATGAAATCCTAATTTATAGGGTCTAGCACCTTATTCAAAGGATCATTAGCCTCCCTTGGCCTCCCTTCACTGTTCCCTTGAGCTCTAAAACCCTAATTTAAGTGTACTCTCTATTTTGTGTGAATTATAAGCTTGGAAGAATAAGGCTTGAAGCATAAGAGAATTGGATCATAAAGGAGCTGGTGAATCAGACTTTTCTGCATAATGGAATCATTTTGAAGGTAGCAAGTTGTTTCCTTGACTTTCCTCTTTCTAGATCTGTTCATGTTCAATGTGACAACCCGTAAATTCCTATCTTGTAAAGTCAACCCAAGCAACCAAAATTCAGACTTATTTTTATTGCCTTTTAGCCTTGTTAAGGGTCATTTTAATGAGTTCTAAGCCTAGTACACTTAGGGATTGAGTGTTATGAAGTGTTAGCTCGAGATCAAAAGGATGCAACTGAACCAGAAAACCCAACACATGAGGTTGACGGTCGTAAACCCTTCTATACACATATAGTTTTCCTTCATTTTTCTTCATTTCTCACATCTTCAAGTCTAGAACTCTCAAAACTCTCTCAAGTATCATCAAGAACACTCTCATCTCTCTTCAAAATCGTAAGTGATTCATCCTTTCTTACTTGATATCATTTTTATTCAAGTGAAACCCTTTGAGTTCATCCATGAACTCAACCCTTTTTGTTTTAGATCTTCAAATCTTCATCTTTACACCAAGAACACCAAAAACACATACTTGTTCTTGGGCCGTGAATACCTTAAAAGCTTCCAAATTGTAAGTAACTCTTTCATTTACTTGTTGTCCATTAGAAGTTCTTGAATCCCCATGGAACAAACACCTTTTTATTCATGATCTTCAAGAGTTTACGACCATAAACCCTTCTTTGGGCCGTAAACCCTTCATAGGTCATATGGTGGCCGTGACCCCTTCTGCCCATGACCGTAAACGCTTCAAGTGATCTTGGCCGTAAACGCTTCAAGTGATCTTGGCCGTAAACACTCCCAAGGCCGTGAACTCCTGTGATCAATCACATGTGATTCTAACACTCCATTGTGAGTATTTCCTTGTTCCTAAGGTTCTTTCCCTTACATGTTAGTTGTTAAAACACTAATTATGTACATATATGTATCAATATATGTAATTTAGGACTCGTTTGTGCCTCGAGACTTCATTCGTGGAACTTCTCATCCTTACTCGAATCTTCAAGTTGAATCACCCACATAAGGTGAGTTCATACCCCTATAATCAATCTTTTTAATGTTTTTAAATGCTTTTAAGGGGGGAACTACAAGTTGAACACAATGATATTGTCTTAATTTTTACCTGTGATAACCATCACATTAAAATATTTATAATGCTTTTATAAGATAGTAAATCAATTAAAAAACTCTTTAAAAAGATATTACATTATTGTTTATAAAACTCCATTTTTAAAGTACATGCATAACTCAGTAGATAATCGAGTCTTTTTGAAAGGCCCACACTTTCATATTTCTGAAAGACCCAAACTTTCATACTTGACAATTGTTACTCCAAAACATGCTACATGCATATTCATAAAAAAACAATATTATACATTGATAAAGTGATTACAAACTACTGAATACAAACCGACTATTAGAAAATGTTATATATATATATATATATATATATATATATATATATATATATATATATATATATATATATATATAGGGAAGGGTTATTTGGAAAACAAAAAAACCCTAAAAATCATAAAAATGTATAAAAAAATACCTAGACATTACAAAACTTTTTTTTTTTTGAATTTTTTTATCAAAAAATCGCAGCGTTTTTGACAATTTCGCTGAAAAATAATCATTTTTTTAAGTAAAAAAAAAATTTCAAAAAAAATTTCAGCGATTTTATGTTAAAAGTTGCGATTTTTTGATAAAAAAATTCAAAAAAAAGTTTTCTGATCTCTAAGTATTTTTTTTATGTATTTTTATGATTTTATGGTTTTTTTGTTTTCCATAGAACCTAAACCTATATATATATATATATATATATATATATATATATATATATATATATATATATATATATATATATATATATATTACATAACTACCCTGGATTCTATAGTTTTATACACACGGGAGTACAAAATACAATAGTTTCAAACTATTCAAAATCTTCTATCAGTATATAACTATACTGGATGCTTATCTCCTGTAATTGTTAAACATTGAGAGGGTAAGCGGTGACGCTTAGTGAGTTCAATAATAGATACAATATAATGTTATGCCATATATATACTTCAATATGGCAGAACCAAAGAGGAACAAGGAACAACAAAGGCATATGTGAATCATGTGTCAAACTTTCCATATCAATCATAGATTTGATTCAAAGATATACTATCAATGATACATAACAATTTCCATACTTGATATACATCAATAAAGCTTTGGCCAAAATGGCACATAAGACATACAACTTCTGATTAACATTTTGGTAGATTTCAGGCTTATAGCCCTATCTAACATTCTGCCAATGCCATAGAATAGAAGTCATTCTCTTACGGAGACATGCTCTACATGGCCAGAGGCTACATACCGGTACCAATGTGAATCTAAGTCCTTTCATTGATCACATGGTCAAAGGTATTTCTTTGCTATTAAAATAGCGAATAAAAATAACACGGAAAAATAACCTGGAATAATAACATTGAAAAGCACATAGAACATATAACACATAACATACACTTGTTCCTAATTATTGAACTCACCTTGAAATATTCGGTGGTTAAAATAGTAATTTGTGAAGCACTTCATTACAATAATATAGCTTTCTTTGTTGAAAACCGGGAGCTTTATTAAAAACCAGGCTTTGCGAAGGTTGAGCTTTTAACCGAAAAGATAAATTTTCCGTGCTGTTCGGGCACTTCAGAAAGTATTTCGGGTGTTAAAATTGATACTGGGGCTTTAGGAGAAGTGGAAGTAGTTAAAATATGAGCTTAAGGGTGAAAAGTGAAAATTTTCCAACATTTACCCGGGAGATCTCGTATCCTTATATAGGTGCGAGCCTCGGATCTGAAGCAAGAGGAAAGGAAACATGCGTCGCAGCAGCGAGGTTCGGAGGCGAGGGAAGGCAGGTGGCAGCGAAGCTCGGACACGTGACAGCAGCTGCGAGGCTCGGACACGCGTCGGACGCCAATTGGACCACACTTCGGACGGCTCTCCGGATCAGTCACGCGTCTACTGAATCATCGAGATTGGACACGGGGCGGGTGACGTGTGCGAGATCCGACCTTATCCATGTGAGATTCCTCGGAAATTGAGCCCAAAACTTCTAAAATCCATAACTTTCGCATACGGGCTCCGCTTTTGACGTTCTTTATATACACGCGTAAGTAAAATTATGCTATACAACTTTCGTTTAGACTTCGTCGGCTAATTTTGAATTTATTTTTAATATTATTATTTTTAACAGACCGGGATAGGAAAATCCGTTAAAAATTCATAACTTCTTCATCTGACGTCCGTTTTCATTTGTCTTTTTACCGTTGTACTACTATTGACGAGACCTTCGATTCCGTTTAGTTTGTGTCGGCTAAATATCGCTCAATCTTTATTTCGAGTTTTTAGCTGTCTACCGCTATTCCGAAACTTAGAAAAATCATAACTTCCTCATACGAAGTCAGATTTGGACGTTCTTTTTATGAAAATTCTCGGTTTAACAAATACTACGACTTTAATTTAGATCATCAAGGCTACAAAGTAGTTTATCAATAACTCACTTTTTACGTCATTCGGCGCCGTGTCGGTTTTATCGCGGATCTTCGATTGGTCATAATTTATTCGTTATAACTCGGATTTCGAGGAGGTTTTTGCCTAAATGTTTCTAACGAGATTCTTTACAACTTTCACTAATAAAATTTTACTTATTTCAAAATTTATATGTTCGTTAAATTTCAATATTTGCCTTTTGATTGGAATCTCATAAGACTTCCAATATTTTTTGAGTGATTGTAAAAATAGTTTTACTTCATTTCTAGTAAAAACTATCTGTTAGAACTCAATACTCAATTCACATAATATTTCATAATATTATTTACTTTTAACATTTACAAAACACGATTTCAAAATGTGTATGTTACAAATACCTCCTCCTTTTGAGGATTTCGTCCTCGAAATTACATCGATTAAAATAAATGGTGATATTTTGCTCCTATCTCATTCTTATTTTCCCAAGTATAATTTGGGCCTCGATGGTGTTTCCACTTGACAAGCACCAACTCTACTTCTTTATTACGTAGCTCAGTAGTTCTTTCGTTTACGATCTCTTCAGGCTCGTCTACATATCTTAACTTATTATCCAATTTCACCTCGCATAATGGAACTGTCTCATCATAGATGCTCAAGCATTTGCGCAGATAACTCACATGAAAGACATCATGAATACCTGCCAAATCTTTAGGCAATTCCAAGCGGTATGCTTGTTTACCAATCCTATGGATAATTTTGAAAGGACCAAAAATCTAGGGCTTAGTTTTCCTTTCTTCCCAAATCGCATAATGTCTTTCCACAGGGATACTTTTAGCGTTAAGAAATCACCCACCTGGAATTCTATGGGTCGTCTCCTCTTTTCTGTATAGGACTTCTATTGATCCTGGGCCGCTTTCATTCTTTCTCGTACAATTTGAATCTTGTCGGTGGTATCTTGAATCATTTCAGGGCCTCCAAGGATCTTCTGTCTTATATCTCGCCAACATAATGGCGTACGGAATTTAAGACCATATAATGCTTTATATGGTGACATTTTGATTAGAGTGTGGTAACTGTTATTATACCAAAATTCGAAAAGAGGTAAGTATTTATCTAAGTTACCACCGAACTCCAAGACACATGCACGAAGCATATCTTCTACTCTTTGGATTGTTCTCTCCGTCTGACCATCTGTCTGGGGATGATAAGTTGTGCTGAGAGCAACTCGAGATCCAAATTCATGTTGTATACTCGCCCAAAAGTGAGAAGTGAAACGAGTATCACAATCAGAAATGATATTTAGTGGCACACCATGTCTTCCAACAATTTCATCCAAGTATACTTGTACTTATTTATCCATTGGATTCGTTTCACGCATGGCAAGAAAATGAGCGGTCTTAGTCAGGCGGTCGACGATTACCCAAATGCTATCATGCTGTCTAGCTGTTTTTGGCAATTTGGTAATAAAATCCATGGACAGTTTTTCCCATTTCCATACAGGAACACTAAGACTTTCTGGTGTTCCATAATGATTTTGGTGCTCTTCTTTGACTTGTAAGCATACTAAGCATTCCTGTACATATCTTCCAATGTCTCTCTTTAATACAGGCCACCAATAATAAGCTCTTACATCATAGTACATTTTACTTGTACCAGATGTATTGACAGTTTAGATTTATGGGCTTCATCTAAAATCTTCTGTCTTAATCCACCAATCTTTGGAATCCACAGCCGATTCTTGAATACCTTAAATCCTCATGGATCATCAAGTAAAGCATCATTACAATGTATCATCCCATCCTTCTTCACATTTTCTGGCTTTAAGGCCTCTTCTTGCCATTTCACTAGTTCATCAAGAATAGTGAAGTTTACTATAGTGTGAGTAATAGTATAACACATACTATTACAATAAACCTTTCTGCTATGTGCATCGGAAACTACATTGGCTTTTCTAGGATAGTACAGGATTTCACAGTCATAATCTTTGATCAGCTCCACGGCTCGTTGTTGTCTTATATTCAATTTTTCTAACCGAATATGTACTTGAGACTTTTGTAGTCGGTAAATAAATGGCATTTTGTACCAAAAAGATAATGCCTCCAAAGTTTTAGGGCAAATACCACTGCAGCGAGTTCAAGATCATGAGTGGGATAATTCTTTTCATAATCTTTCAGTTGTCTTGATGCATAGGCTATCACTATACCACGTTGCATCAACACACAACCGAGTCCCAATCTTGAAGCATCGCTATATACGGAGAAATCATCATCACCTTGTGGGAGTGATAAGATTGGAGCATGAGTCAAAATATCTTTTAGAGTTGAGAAAACTTTTTCTTGGGCTTCACCCCATTCGAACTTCACTTCCTTTCATGTAAGACTCGTGAGAGGTACGGTTATATGAAAAAAGTCTTTAATGAATCTCCGGTAATATCCCGCGAGACCCACGAAACTGCAAATTTTGGAAGCATTACGGGGCACTTCCCAATTTTGAATGGCTTCGATTTTGGTAGGATCTACGGATACACCATCACCAGAAATCACATGGCCGAGAAATTGAACTTGACGAAGCCAAAATTCACATTTCGAGAATTTAGCATATAGTTTCTCCTTTCAAAGAAGTTCTAATACCGCACGAATATGAACGACATGATGAAGTTCAGATTTGGAATAGATTAGCATATCTTCAATGAATACAATGACAAACTTATCGAGCATTGGGCGACATACCCGATTCATCATATCCATGAATACAACAGGAGCATTTGTAAGACCGAACGGCATGACAAGGAATTCATAATGCCCATATCGAGTACGAAAAGCAGTCTTTGGTACATCCTACTCATGAACTTTCAACTGATGATAGCCAGATCTCAAATCAATATTTGAGAAATAGCTAACACCCTGAAGTTGATCAAATAAATCATCAATGCGAGGTAATGGGTACTTGTTCTTGATAGTCACCTTATTCAGCTCACGATAATCAATGCACATCCGCATCAATCCGTCCTTCTTCTTGACAAACAATACCGGAGCACCCCAGGGAGAGGTACTTGGTCGAATATAGCCTTTGTCAAGTAATTCTTGTAGTTGGATCATCATTTATTTCATCTCATCTAGCGCAATACGATAAGGAGTCTTTACAATCGGACCAGCACCAGTACCAATGTGAATCTAAGTCCTTTCACTGATCACATGGTCAAAGGTATTTCTTTGCTATTAAAATAGAAAATAAAAATAACACGGGAAAATAACAGGGAATAATAACACTGAAAAGCACATAGCACATATAACACATAACATACAATTGTTCCTATATATTGAACTCACTTTGAAATAACCGGGGGTTAAAATAGTAATTTGTGCAGCACTTCGTTAAAATAATATAGCTTTCTTTGTTGAAAACCAGGAGCTTTATTGAAAACCGTGCTTTGCGAAGGTTGAGCTTCAAACCGAAAAGATAAACTTCTCGGGCTCTTCGGGACTTCGGAAAGTATTTCGGCTGTTAAAATTGATATCGGGGCTTCGGGGGAAGTGCAAGTAGTTAAAATATGAGTTTAAGGGTGAAAAGTGACAATTTTCCAACATTTACCCGATAGGTCTCGCACCCTTATATAGGTGCAAGCCTCGGATCTGAAGCAAGAGGAAAGGAAACACGCGTCGCAGCAGCGAGGCTCGGAGGCGAGGGAAGGCAGGTGGCAGCGAAGCTCGGACACACGGCAATAGTTGCGAGGCTCGGGCACTCGAGGGGAACACGCATCGGACACCAATTGGACCATGCTTCAGACGGCTCTCTGGATTGGACACGCGTCTGCTGACTCACCGAGACCGGACACGGGGCGGGTGACGTGGCCGAGATCCGACCTTATCTATGCGACATTCCTCGGAAATTGAGCCCCAAACTTCTAAAATCTATAACTTTCGTATACAGGCTCCGTTATTGACCTTCTTTATATGCACGCGTAGGTAAAATTATGCTCTACAACTTTCGTTTAGACTTTGTCAGCTAATTTAGAATTTATTTTTAATATTATTATTTTTAACAGACTGGGAAAGAAAAATCCATTAAAAAGTCATAACTTCTTCATCCGACGTCTGTTTTCGTCTGTCTTTTTACCGTTGTACTACTATTGACGAGACCTTCGATTCTCGTTTAGGTTGTGTCGGCTAAATATCGCTCGATCTTTATTTCAAGTTTTTAGCTGTCTACCGCTATTTCAAAACTTAGAAAAATCATAACTTCCTCATACGAAATCAGATTTGGATGTTCTTTTTATGAAAATTCTCGGTTTAACAAATACTAAGACTTTCATTTAGATCACCAAGGCTAAAAAGTAGTTTATCAAAAACTCACTTTTTACGTTATTCGGCGTCGTGCCGGTTTTTTCGCGAATCTTCGATTGGTGATAACTTCTTCGTTATAACTCGGATTTCGATGAGGTTTTTGCCTAAATGTTTCTAACGAGATTCTTTAAAACTTTCAATAATAAAATTTTACTTATTTCAAACTTTATATTTTCGTAAAATTTCAATATTTGCCTTTTAATTGGAATCTCACAAGACTTCCAATATTTTTCGAGTGATTGTAAACATAGTTTTACTTCATTTTTAGTAAAAACTATCTGTTAGAACTCAATACTCAATTCACATAATATTTCATAATATTTTTTACTTTTAACATTTACAAAACATGATTTCAAAATGCGTATGTTACACTTTTCTACAAATCAGCGACAGTTCAAAACAAACATATTAGTAAACTATAATAGGTATAGTTTAGGGGTTCAGTTCATACTATAAATAGAATAGGAAGGAACATACGATAACAAGAACAACTAACAATAATTTGAGATACTACTTCACGGCATAGCAATATACTTATTATGTCGCGTTTTGTAACCAGAGTCTCCTGGAGGGAGAGTGGACATTGTGTGTATAGATCTATATGGGACTGACAATCCCGCATCCCGATTGTTCACTACAGTTTGGCCGGCAAGCCAAGGGGTGACAAATGTCACATCAGTTTCAATGGCAGCAGGTCGTCGTGTTAAGTACTCGTCAATCAGTATGGTTATAAACACATCACATTTTAACCTTAATTATAAAATTGGTTTTTCAGGTAGTTAGTGCGTCAATAGTCACCTTTTACAACACTAATTTAAACTTTCATTTTCCCATTACATTCATATAGTGATATTCTCACACTAAAGGTAATGCAAACTATTTTCTAGTAAAGATAATTATAAAACTTGGGAAAACATACATTATTCAAAAGACAAACATAATAGTCGAGTGTTAGTACATTTAGTTAGAAGGGGGGCTATAATGCTAACTTTATGATTCCTCGGTAGATACATCAGGGATATATATTAATCGGGTCCGACAGATAGTAGGATGTGTGCTTTCCGCTTCATTTCCTGTTCCTTGTTTGTTTGTGGGCTTAGAGCAGATTCACCCACACCTACTATCTATTCGATCTTAGCTATATATATATATATATATATATATATATATATATATATATATATATAGTGTTTACACCAAGTAATCATAAGGAGTATTAGGTATGGGTCAGGTCATTAGAATACAAATTCAGTACACCGTTTTCTAGTACAAAAACATACTTCTCAGATAGAACATTTAGTAGGCTAAACTAGAAACTTATCAGTAAAAGGTTTAATTCATTTTATTAAACCAGTGTAACTTAAAGGACCTTTAGTGGTTAATTCTATAATACCTTAGTTTATACATCAGGGTTATATATAATTAATATCCGATAGGTAGTTGGATGTGTGCTTTCCTCCTTACTTCCTGTTCCATGTTTGGTTGTGGGCTTAGGGCAGGTTCACCCATTTAACTATTCGTCTGATATTAGATTATATATAGATGGTATAAACTAAGTGATGATAGAAGGAATTATTGTGGTTACCATTTTTAGTTAAGGAAATATATGATTTTCTCAAAGAACTTTTTCATCAATATAAAGTACTAATACAGTTAACTTCATAAGTACCAAATGAATACACCAGTGCCACACCCCCAAACCAAGGATGGCGGAAATGTCCGGGGGTGGAGGACTTCATGTAAAGTATCACAACAACGAGTATAATAGTGCTCAAAGTAAATACAACCATCATAAATATAATTGAAAGGTTACACCATAGTATATGTTTACATGTTTCAAAATCAATTACATTATGATGACAAAATAAACTGTTTGACGATTTAACGTCCCATCCTCAAAGTGCTGATGTTTTCCTATTTCACTAATTTCCTAAGAATACAAGTAGTTTTGAAAAGTGTCAACAATTAAGTTGGTGAGTTCATAAGAGTTTTTCGTTTTTCTTGTAAAAGCGATAGAGTATGATTTCCAGAAAATCCAATATTTTCTTAGTTAAGTGTGAAAAGAATGCTTCTATGTTATGCGATAATGTACCCTAGAAGGACCCATAGATTCCTTCTATAATCACCCAGTGTATATAAGTTATATAAAATTTAAGTTAAATAAATCGTTGAATATAATAGGTCAGCCCTAGGTCCACAACCAAACAAGGAACAGGAGATAAGGCGGGCCCACCAATTCTAAGTCGATTGTGACTAGATTCTTATATAACTCTAGCATGTACACTTAGCAATTATAGCTGAAGTCTAACAATTCTAGATGAAATGTAGTTTTAATAGAAATATGTTTCCAAAGAAAATCCAATATTTTCTTTGTTAAGTGTAAAATGAATGCTCCTATGTTATGCGATAATGAGCCCTAGAAAGACATGTAGATTCATTTTATAATCACCCAATGTATATAAGTTATATAAAATTTAAGTTAAATAAACTGTTGAATATAATGGGTCTGTCATAGGTCCACAACCAAACAAGGAACAACAGATAAGGCAGGCCCACCAATTATAAGTCGACTGTGACTAGATTCTTATATAACTCTAGCATATACACTTAGCAATTATAGCTGAAGTCTAACAATTCTAGCGATATGTAGTTTTAATATCATAAAAACCATTTTGTGTAAACCTGGTACTTTGTATTTGTACCCCTTTTTGTATAAACCCGGTACTTTGTATTTGTACCCTTTTTTGTATGAATCCGGTACTGTGTATTTGTACCCCTTTTTGTATGAAAACCTGGTACTTTGTATTTGTACCCCTTTTTGTATAAACCTAGTACTTTGTATTTGTACCCATTTTTGTATGAATCTGGTACTTTGTATTTGTACCCCTTTTTGTATGAAAACCCGGTACTTTGTATTTGTACCCCTTTTGTATAAAACCTTTTGTAATGTAAATGAACATAAACTATACCTATTATAATTTATCAATATGTTTGTAATGTATATGCAACCTAACTATACCTATTATAGTTTATCGTTTTTGTTTGTGGTGTATAAGAACCCTTTTCTATGTAAGTCGAATGTATAGCAAGAATATAACTATGTTTATCATGCCTTGTTTTGTACTAATCGTAATGATGGAGGATTCTTACAATTCAGTGAGTATTTTGTATTATTCAATTATACCACAACAAGAAACACATGTAAAATATGAAATTCTCAAATATTAACACTTTCCTCAACATGTTACAAAGTGTGATGAAAGTTATAAGCTATCATCTAGATTTTGACCTTTCTACACTGTTTTAGAAAAATCATACGATGTCGAAAACTGAATCCGTAAATTCAGTGGGTCCATAAAATGTGTGTAGTTTATTCATAATTTTTATTATGATTTTTAGAAGTCTTTAACTTGTGTTAAAATGTTCATATTCACATACTAGTCTGAACTCGTTTCTGAAATGATAAACAGTTTTGTAAAAATCACCAAAAATCATAGAAAAATCATATGGAGATGTGCAAGTAGTCATTTTAAAGGTATGAACCTGAACTATTTGCAAATTAAACATTTTTGAAAGATATTAGGTTTAAGATAGTGAAAACAGTCCGTGAATAAGACTCAACTTTTCTGATGAAAGTTGTTGTTTGAGTTTAGTTAAGTTTTTGGTGTTTTAACTTGTATTCCCCCCCTCCCCCCCCCCCCCCTTAAAAATTGAAGAAAACATGAAAATGTAGGGGTATGAACTCACATTGTGAGGTTTTAGAAGATGGATGATGAAGAAAGGGAGGGTTCAACTCAAGAACACTTTAGAAGATGCTTGAAGATTCGAAGATCTAACAAAATATGATGAGTTTGTGTAAGCAACCTATGATTTGAGTAGAAAGAGGTGGAATAATCACATGAAGGATAATATTATTTGCAAAAAGTAGATGAAAAGCTTGGAGAATAGCCTTTAATCTCGAAATTTAAAGAGAGAAAGTGAGAGAGAATGAAGTTTGTTCTTTGGTGGAAAATGAGAGAAACGTGAGGAGAGAGGGGAGTTCCTAGCCTTTGACCAAGAGTGTGGCTGGAAAAATGGTGGGAAAGGACAATAAAATGACTAGGTATGGTGGAAGGACAAGGGTTGGTCATTGAGTGGGTATGGGGTGGTTGCTTGTGTCATACACTAAGGGAAAGTCAACACTCCACCCATAAAATCACGTAAAACGGGCTCAAAACGCTAAAAATATTGAAAACCGGACAAATATTGCCAAAATCCGAAATTCAGGACTGAAGGTGCGAAGGTTCGGCTCCTTAGGAGCATAGAACCGAAGGTAGGGTTCAGTTGCATGGTCTCAGGACCGAAGTAGAGGGAACCGAAAGCGGAGTAGGAGCCGAAAGTAGCAATCTAGGACCGAAGGTCAAGATCTCGGACCGAAGGTGGCCTCTCGGTCCCTTAGCAGGTTCGGTTCTCAGGAGGTGATTTCGGTTCCTTAAGAGGGTTCGGCTCCTTAAGAGGTTTCAGTTCCTTAAGAGGGTTCGGCTCCTTAAGACTGTTTTTTGCGTAGACTTCCATTTTCGAGCGGTTTTCAACTAAATTAAAAGTTGAGAGAGATTTTGAGAGAGATTTGGGAGAGATTTGACATACTTGGAGAGATTTGACATACAGAGAGAGATTTGGGAGAGATTTATCATACAGAGAGAGATTTCACATACTTGGAGAGATTTCTCATTCATAGAGAGATTTCGGAGAGATTTCACACACTTGGAGAGATTTATCATACAGAGAGAGATTTGGAGAGATTTCACACACATGGGGAGATTTCTCATTCAGAGAGAGATCTGGGAGAGATTTCACATACTTGGAGAGATTTGGGAGAGATTTCACATACTTATAGAGATTTGGGAGAGATTTCACATACTTAGAGAGATTTGGGAGAGATTTGAGGTAGAGAGATCGAGTGAAAGAGATTGGGAGAGACTTCTTTTGTGACCTTTTTGCGTGTTTGGCTTTGTAACGTAAGATTTGTAAGCCTCGTTATGATTGTTATATGCCCCTGAGGGTTAAGGAATAATGTTTTATCGAGTAGTTTCACACTTGCCCTGATTAGGGTTTAGAATTTTCAAACATGTGAAAACTCTAAGTGATACTTTGTATTAAGATTGCGAGTTGTTCAATAAGAAACATAATGGAAACCCTAATATACAAGGGTTAGACGAGTTGACCGGTTTGACTTGTTGACTATAGTTGACTTTGACTTTGCCAAAATTAACGGTTGTCACATCATCCCCCCGTTAGAAAGAATTTCGTCCTGAAATTAGTGTTTCAACTGGGACTTCAAGAATTTGGAGGAAAGATGGGGGGAACTTTTCGTAGTACGAGAAATTGATTATGGTGAGGAAAAACCCGCCTGATGTTAAATGAAGACCTTAGAATTTTGTATTGTAACTAGAGCCGAGTCGATTTAAAAGGAGTTTATGGTTTTAGAATGATAGTGTATTCAATGTGTGCCTTTATGCTCCCCGTTTTATCCTTGTTGTTACCACTATGAATATTTTATAATGTAGTTAGTGAGTTCCAGCATTATGAATGTTTCAACGATTTGTGACAAAATTTGCATTATAAGTCCTACCAGATCTTTTATAATCGCTTGGTGTAAACTAGTCGTATATCATTAAGATTGAAAAGGCATTCGAATGTGTGACCCCGCCTTAAGCCCACAACCAAAGAAGGAACATGAAATGAGGCGGAATCACACATTCTAAGTCCATAGAATCTTAATGATATATGACCATAATGTTTACACTAGCCATCATAGATTCACTAGTAAAAACCCTGAATTTTTATATAGAAGATAAGACTTATTCGGGTTTTACTGTGTTCTCGAGATTTATGGTTGATATACTTTAATCGATACTAGCTTTTAAGCATAGTATTTCCCGAATGTGGAAAACAATTCATACCAAAGGTCTATATAAATAAACTTATGAATTCAGTAGAAATGACTCGATTGTAATCTTGTGATTTGTTTCATGCCCGATCGACTCCTAAGATCACCAAATGTATACCAGTTGTGTGTAATTAAGGTCCAATAGGCCGTTGAACTTAATGAGTCTTCCCCTAAGCCCACAACCAAACAAGGAACAAGAGCTAAGGTGGGCTTACCATTTCTAAGTCGATCGTCTCTTAATTACACATAACCTTGAGGTATACATTAAGTAATCTTAGAGTTACCATAAGCAAATCGTTTGTAATAACAGGTTATGAGATATGTGGTAAACTCCCACTGAAATAAAATGCATGCCAATTTTTATTGATATATTCTAGTTATATCCTTACCATTTATATACACACTTATAAATTTCTCACTTTACTGAACTATTCTCGGTGTTTCTGCTTACGTCCCTAAGATGGAGTTATGGTGGTGGGTAGAAGTAGGTTTTGTACGGGCGTTAAGATTTACCCATCATGTTGCTCATGCGAGAATATGGGTAGAAGAGATAATTAATTCAAGCTTTCAACAAGAGATAATCATCTAGATCTGATATGTTATGTTTATTTTGATTATATATACAAGATCTAGGGTTTGCAAGTCTTGGATGAATAACATGTTCAATAGAGAAGCGTAGATCTAAGCATTAGAGTTTGCATGAGCACGTATGATATTATTTTGTGTAAAACTCATCAGTGCTATCAGAGCAATCATCGGCTTCTATTGTATTTTGATGCTATATCTTTAATCCTTGCTTGAAATAATCGAGTTTTAGGTCATCTGCATGGCAGACTCGGTGAGTCCATTGTGGACTCGACGAGTAGCATGAACTCAACGAGTCCATAAAGGGACTCGGCGAGTCGGAGCGTCTGGCAGAGTGATTTTTGGGATTTATTGTTCTTTTGCTTAAGGATAATTGCCAAAATCGTTTTTGACTTATAAGATCCGAATTTTATCACTACTATATGTTTATCCACTCCAAAACAAAAGATAATTACAATTTATTTGAATAATAAATTCATTATATGATAATTATTTGATTATTTGAATTAAATGTTGAATTATCTTGTAAATTAAATTGATTAGGTCAAATCTAGATAATCATTAAATTAATTGTTTAATTATGAATTATTTACTATTTGATCCTTCATGTTTTGAAAAGTTCAAAAACTTGTCCTCAAGTTTTGAAATTTAAATTTTTGGCTTAAAAGTTTTATTTGAATTATTTAAATTTCAAACTCTAGAATTTTACAAGTTTAAAATTCACCCTATACTATTATATTATTACAAGATTAGTATATATATATATATATATATATATATATATATATATATATATATATATATATATATATATATATATATAGGTGTGTGTGTGTAACTTAAAATGGTAGTCTTACCGTTAGTAGGCCTCATTCACGAAGCTGATCTATAGGGGGGTATAAGGTTATGACCTATAAAATAGCCGTTTAATGGGTGTCCACTCTGACTCAGCGCCTCCTTGATTGGTGGAGGGTTGTTAGCCGATCGGTTATGATAGGGCAACACTCTCCTCATTAATAAGTATAATAAATATATAAGTAACTAAATGTTTTTCTAAATTCCCAATCTTAGTTACTTTAGGAAAAAGTGAAATTGATGCAATTCCATGAAATTACACTTTGTACCCTTGCTAAGATGTTAGTGGAGCGTGTGTGGTTAATCGGAACACTAATTGGGCTCTAAGCAAAGGTGGCAAAGGGTGACTCATTGTTTGTCATAGTTCGATGGAGCGTGTACGGTTAACCGACACATCGAATAGGTGACTGTAACAATGAGGGCACCATGTACATTTTCATGGTTATTCACACCCGCTTTGTGATCCTTGGTATCCCAGTCACAAACTAGAGGGGCATATCGATATTTAAACATGCCATTGAAAAGTTCAATGAATCTCAAAAGATCTAAGAGTTTTTCAATACATTTAAAATTAATTTCTTTTTCGTTTTTCGTGATGGAGAATTAGTGAATCGTCATTCACTTACCTTCAAATTATTTTCATGTTAGATTTCAACATCCCTCTTCTAATTTGTAAATAATGTTGTTGGATCCTAGCCTTAATTTCTCATTTGGGTGTTCAATTGGGGAGTCAATTCTAATCAAACTTTGTTCTTTTTCAATTTCAGATGTCGAACGTCAACAACAACGCTTCCGGCTCAAACTCCTCCAGCTCATTCTCACTCATGAATTAGTGTGGGAGAGTGATATTTGATGGGTCCAATTTCAACGACTGGATCTACAACATCCGAATGGTCACTCACTACGAGCACAAAGAGTATGTCCTTGATGAGAAGCTGAATGAAATCAATGTCAACACTGCCTCTCCAGATGAGATCGCTGCCTTTGCGGGCCACGCACGTGATGCCACGAAAGTCCATTGCATCATGCTAGCGACCATGACTGCTGAACTCCAAAAGTCCTATAAGGACATGTATTTCTATGAAATGCATCAAGACTTGCTGGACCGGTACCATTAAAGAGCTAGGCAAGAAAGGTACGAGATCATCACTTCGATGATCACTGCCAAAATGGGCAATGTGTAGAGTCCCTTACCGCTCATCTGCAAAAGATGCAAAGATATGTTGATCGCCTGTTGAAGTTAAATGTTAACTTCGATGAAGAGCTGGCAATCGACATCATCCTTCACTCCTTGCCTCCCTGCTACAACCAGTTCCGCATGACCTACCACATGAATAAGGAAGAGGTCACCTTGAGCAAGCTTCAAGGCTTATTGAGGACTACTGAGAGAAATCTCAAGGATAAGTCTGTTGCATCGACTCCTACTCCACTGCTTCCCTGTCTTGGCAATAGGGCAAGGGAAGGGTAAGAAGCAGAAGGATCCCTCAAAGGGCTACCACAAGGGAAAGTCCTAAGATGGTACCTCTTCTAGTGGAGCCAAGGCTGGTTCTGCTAAACCCAACTCTAACCCTAAGGAGGCAGAGTGCCACCATTGCCACAAGATAGGGAATTGGAAAAGAAGTTTCCCAGAATATCTTCAAGCTATCAAGGATGGGAAGATCAAGTCGTCATTTGCAGGTATTTACACTATTAAATCTAATGATTAATCGCATGCTATTTCTTGGGTTCTTGATATCGGATGTGGTTTTCGCAAATGTTCTGATTTGCAAGGACTAAGAAGAAATAGGGATGTGGAGCGTGGAAGGATAAATCTAATCTTGGGAAACAGAAGATTGTCTCCTGTCACCAAGATTGGAGTTTATTCCTTAGTGCTTAGTAATGGATTAGGTTTAGATTTAAACAATTGTTTCTATTCACCAGATATGCAAGAAACATCATTTCATTTCATGTTTTATATAGATAAGGATTTAGATATTCATTTGATAATGAAAAGTGTTCTATTTATGATTATCTTAATAGTGCTTTATATTTTGAAGCATTGCCTTATAATGGAATATATGAGATTGTGATGGTTGTAGATAACATAGGAAATGATGTGTTGTGTGTTGATTCCTCCAATAGTATGGATAAAACATGCTTGTGGCATTGTTGTCTTGGACATGTCAACAAGAAACGCATAGCTTAACTCCAAAAGGACGGAGTGTTGGAGTCATTCGACCTTAGGGACGATGACGTGTGCGAGTCTTGTTTACATGGAAAGATGACCAAGTAACCCTTCACTAGCACTTGTGAAAGAGGTGAGGGTTTATTGGATCTCATACACACTGACGTGTGTGAGCCCTTTAGATCCACCACAAGGGATGCGAACCGCTTCTATGTGACTTTCACTGATGATTATAGTAGATATGGGTATATCTACTTAATCAAGCACAAGTCAGAAACCTTTGAAAAGTTCAAAGAGTTTAAACAAGAAGTGGAGAATCAGTTGGGTAGGAAAATCAAGATGCTTCAATCCGATCGAGGATGAGAGTACCTAAGTCTTGAATTCCATGACTACCTCGAAGAATGCAGAATAGTTTCGTAATTGACGCCACCTAGGACACCACAGTTGAATGGTGTGGCTGAGAGGCGTAATCAAACCTTGATAGACATGGTTCATTCCATGATGAGTCGTGCTTCACTACCAATCTCATTCTGGGGGTATGCCTTAGAGACTGCCGCCCATATCCTTAACTTAGTCCCTACCAAGAAGTTTGCCATAACACCACATGAGATGTGGACATGGAAAGCTCCCTCATTGGTACATATCAAGGTTTGGGGTTGCGAGGCTTTCGTAAGACGAGGGACTCACGACAAGATCGAACCTCGTAGTGAGCGGTGTATTTTCATCGACTACCCACAGAAATCCTTTGGATATCTCTTCTATAGAATGAGTGACAATGTTGTCTTCGTTGCGAGGAGAGGGGTTTTCGGAGAACAAGAACTCATAAGCCAAGGGGACAGTGGGAGGCAAATCGATCTTGAAGAGATTCAAGAGTCGAGCGATGAAGGAACCTCTAACGCTGGTGCTCAACCCGAGGAGGAAACTCCGGTTGAACCGACTGATGAATCATTACCTCTTAGACATTCCAGTAGAGTTAGTGTTCCACCCGTGTTGTATGGTTTTCATTTAACAAGCGAGGGCGATACGTATATTAGTGATAGTACACTAATAAATTTGGATGAACCTAAAAGCTATAAGGAAGCCATGGCAGGCCTAGAGTCTGCAAAGTGGAAAGAGGCAATGAACAGCGAGATTCAGTCCATGTATGATAACCAAGTTTGGAGCTTGGTTGATCATGTACCATGTCGTAAGACGGTCAGGTGCAAATGGATCTTCAAGAAAAAGACTGATATGGATGGGAATGTGCAGACTTATAAGGCGCGATTGGTTGCGAAGGGCTTTACTCAAACTCCCAGAGTTGACTATGATGAGACCTTCTCACCAGTTGTTAAGATAAAGTGTATTAGGTTGATGTTGGCCATTGCTGCATTTCATGATTATGAAATATTGCAAATGGATGTCAAAACCTCTTTCCTTAATGGGAAGCTGGTTGAGGATGTTTACATTGCTCAGACATAGGTTTTTGTCAATACGAAGCATCCCAATAGAGTGTGCAAGCTTGAGAAGTCCATTTATGGACTTAAGCAAGCGTCTCGTAGATGGAATCTTTGTTTCGATGAGAGAGTCAAAGTGTTTGGTTTTCTGTGAAGCGAGGATGAATCATGTGTATATGTCAAATCCGGTGGGAGTATAGTAAGCTTCCTCGTATTGTATGTCGATGACATACTACTCATAGGAAACGACATCCCGACGTTGCAGGAATTAAAATCCTAGCACGGGAAGTGCTTCGCTATGAAGGACCTCGGAGAGGATGCCTATATTTTGGAAATAAGGATAGTGAGAAACAGGAGTAAAATACTAATAGAACTTAGTCAGAATACTTACTTGGACAAGGTACTAAAACATTTTAGTATGGAGAATTCCAAGAAAGGGGAGTTACCGATCCAAAGTAATGCCAAGTTAAGTAAGACTCAAAGTCCGAGTACCAAAGTCGAGATAGTTGATATGAGCCGAGTACCTTACGCTTCCGCAGTTGACTCGATCATGTATGCTATGACTTGTACTCGCCCTGATGTGGCCTTCGCTTTGAGCATGGTCAGTAGATATCAATCGAACCCTAGCAAAGCACATTGGACCGCAATCAAGAATATTCTTAAGTACCTTCGGAGGACCAAGGATTGGTTTCTAGTCCTCGGTGGGCGTGATGACTTAAAGGTGCGAGGGTATAGTGACGCCAGTTTTCAGACCGACAGAGACAACTACCGTTCGCAGTTGGGCTGGGTCTTTACCCTAAATGAGGAGCAGTGACTTGGAAAAGTTCCAAGCAAGATACCGTAGCTGATTCAACGTGTGAATCAGAGTACATTGCAGCGAGCGAATCGTTAAAGGAGGCAATATGGCTGAAGAATTTCATTAGGGACCATGGACTTGTGCTATCCATACAGGTGCCCATGGAAATTTTCTGCGATAACGAAGGAGCAGTTGCCTTAACCAAGGAACCAAGGGATCATGGTAGATCTCGACATATAGACAGAAAATATCACTTCATTCGATATCGGGTAGAAGAAGGACTCCTCGTAGTGAAGAGGTTATCGTCGGAGGATAACCCAGCAAATGCGCTTAGAAAGGGACTGAGTAGGGTTAAACACTTGCAGCACACTAGGAGCATTGGGTTGAAGGACGATATTAGTTTAGATTAGATTATTTGGAAACATGTAATAGATAAATGTAATTGACATTTGATGATTAAATAAATGAGTATTATTTATTAGTAAAGTTACTATCTTATGTTGATTATTTACTATCTAATGTTGACAAGTTACTGATAAGATCAGAGTTCGACATTGTATTTGAGAGCTACGAATGCTAATCGGATTGTATTTACATTTGTAGTTAGTAGACTTATCCAAGTGGAAGACAGTTGGAACTTGACCTGGTTGTGCATAGTCCTTTTGGGTTGCCTTCACTAGAGCAACATGATAGGATGATTTATGGATAAAGAGGTTATTATGATTTATTAATATGTTATATGAATAATATATTAAAGGAGAAATCATATAGTTTAATTAATATTAGACAATAATTACTTAAGAATTAGTTTTGTGGCTAAAAGAGATTAATTAAATAAAAGGGACTGGAACTGTCAATTGTATGATAGTTGATTTGGGCTGAGAATCCTTCATGTTTAAGGGGTGGACGAAATTGTGGGTGGGAACCCATCTAATTTCGTCCAAGGCCTTATTCTGGAAGATTCTTTGGACTGCTTAAGGCCTAAGCTATCCAATTAGGGTTTTGACTGAAACCATAGCATCACTAGTATAAATAGACCCCTTAGGCTTCAGAAATCGGCTTCCCCCTTCTCCTAAGAGTGCAAGAGCCGAATTTCATATCCTCCAACCTCTCTCCAAGATCATCCTGTTGCTTGTGGTGTTTGTAAGCCATTAGAAGAGTGACATTTGTGACTTTAAGCTCTAAGGACAAGAAGATTCAAGCTTTCAACAAGAGGTAATCATCTAGTCTGATTTGTTATGTTTATTTTGATTATATATATACTAGATCTAGGGTTTGCATGTCTTGGATGAATAGCATGTACAATAGAGAAGCCTAGATCCAAGCATTAGGGTTTGCATGAGCACATAGGATGTTATTTTGTGTAAACCCCATCACGAACTCCATCAGTACATTGATGAGCCCAAAAAGCATCACCACGAACTCGTAATTCCCATAGATGTTATGAAGGCCGTCTTCTGAATGTCTTCCTATTGCACGCTCATCTAATGGTAGCCGAACCTCAAATCGATCTTGGAAAACCAATATGCCCCCTGAATCTGGTCAAAAAGATCATCAATCCTTAGTAATAGGTAATTGTTTTCCACCGTCAACTTGTTTAACTCCTGGTAATCAATGCACATCTGGTGTGAACCATCCTTCTTTTTAACAATAAGGATCAGTGCTCCCTAAGGAGAACTGATCGACCGTATAAACCTTTTTCCTAACAGCTCCTTCAGTTAAGAGGACAACTCCTGCATCTCAAGAGGTGCAAGGTAGTACGGTGCCTTGGCGATCGACACTACACCCAGAATCAGATCGATCTAAAACTCCACTTACCTCGCAGGAGGCACACGCGATAAATCGTCAGGAAAAACATCGGGAAAATCATGTACCATTGGAACATCATGTACCATTGGAACATCATGTACCAAGTATCCATTATATATACCAGATAAATCATACACCCATGCTGTAAACTATGTCATGCCCTGGCGGCAGAACAGAAGACTGATCCCAACCTAGTACCATCACCGTAGATAGTCAGCACCCCCTACTAGCGTCTCGAACTGTCATCATTTGACATTCACAGTCAATCAGAGCTCTAAACCGGCTCAACCAATCCATACCCACGATCACACAGACGTCTCCCGTCGTAATAGGGATAAGATCTATCGGATAACCAACACCGAAGATCTCCAACTCACAACCCTGGTAGATATTAGTAGCAGAGACCGGACGCTCATCAAGTATAAAGAATCTTAAGGGCCATCTCAAAGTCTCTCGCGTGATACTAAATATGCGACAAAATGATGATGACACAAAAGATCGAATCGCACCCGAGTCAAAATGAACAAGCGCAAAAACAAAATTCATAAGAAAAGTACCCACACAGTCAAAAATATAAGCAACATAAATAAATCAGCAGAATAATAAAGAACATATACCGGCCACAACGTCTGGAGCTGAACAGGCCTCCTCTATTGTCAACTGAAATGCTCTTCCTCGAGCCCTCGGTGCCTCAGCCTTCCCCTGTCGGCCATCTATAATATGCAGGGTCGTGGGGCCCGGTGTCTGAACCGCCCTAGGTGCAAGTTGAGGAAACTCGGCCCTCATGTGACATTTCTGATTTCAACTGAAGCAAACTCGAAATCCCTTTGGGCAATACTACATCCTTGCCACACTGGTAGCAAGCCGATCCTGACCGACAGGGTCCCTCATGTCCATTGTCGGACTTTCTGCAAGTGCGACCCTTCTAGCCTCTAGCTCTTTGTGTTGAGTTTTGAGCATTCTAACACTCCTAAGTGTACATGCAACCCTAAATACCTTGGATCTATGTTTTCTCTATTATACATGCAAATAAGAACTTCCAAGGTATTATCCTAATCTAGCATACAAAACAATGACTATAGCAAGATAGAATACATACCTCTTTGATGTAGAAAGTCTTCAAGCTTTAAGAGCTTAGCCCCAATAGTGTGGAAGCCTCAAATGGAATCACACAACACCAAATACACTTAGAATAACTTGAGAGAATTCTACACTTCATGAAATCAGCTAGCCCTTTTACTTCACACACTAGTGGCCGATTTTGGTCAAGAATAAGATGCTTATATAGTTAGGGTTACACCATGTAAACCCTAATTGACATGGCCTTTCATTTCCATGATCCATGTGTACAAATACACCATGGAGCATCCATGGACCATCCTATGGGTTTTATCCCAACTTGATTATCCATGGAGCATTAACCCACTATACAAGTATGGATGATTTACACAATCAACCCATATACTTAATTAGTCTTCTTTTGATCACTTAATTAATCCTAGATTAATTCTTGATAAATACTAATTAAATAATCTTATTATTCTTATTATTAATATACTAGAACTTATAATATTTTAATAACCATAAGTGTCTTATTTCTCTCATTAAAGTCTATCCAAGTGCATGATGTCATGCAACCCAAATAGACCATGCCGGGTCGGGTAAAGTCTTACCAATTATAGTTATGGACTTAGACATTAATCCAACAGTCTCCCACTTGGATAAGTCTAAAACTATTATTGCGTATGACTTCAGGAACCAACTGGCAATCGTAGCTCTCAAAAGCTTCTATCGAACTCTGACCTTGTAGATGAACTCTGACCTTTGTCAGTGACTTGTCCATTAGATAAGGGATCATATATTCCTCCATTCTAGATATCATATGGACTGAGACATGGATTAAAATCATTCTCTCTGTCCATTTGTTGTTTCCCGATTTCCGATTTATGACGACTGACTAATTGAACAAATCAAATCAGTCCTGGCCCGGCCGAGCACTTCCATTTGTCATCATCAAATCATCAAGGGGCCTACAGATATCGCTTTTATCCCGAAGGTAAAAGGAATGGATAAACTTCGACTCATATGGCTTGTTCTACTACTTGTTGAATCATACACAAAGGCACGTTTTATAGCACCGAGTTACCAAATGCGTTTTCGTGCAATCAATGTACTATCAACTCATAGTAACAACTCATATCTCTAGGTTTGAAGAATATAAGATATTATCGTCTCATGATCACTCGTGATAAAATCCATGAAGTGATTCCAATGAGCTCGGGTTGAATCCAATACTCAGAACTTATGAGCACTCATGAGTGTTATAGCCCTTTGTCCAACACCTTAGACCTCTACAAGCCAACCCATGACAGTCTTAATTCATATCTACTTCCAACATATGACTGACTGTGGATGGTTTGAATAACTTAGTCATTCCGAAAGAATAACCCAGTTTATTCGGGAAGTCAAAACATGCAAAGTGAAACACAATAATAATTGAATCCAATATGGTATCAAAACCTATGAACATAAATGAAACACCTTTTATTTATCACCATATGATTACACATTATTCATTGTATACTGTTTCAGCTATCAACTTTGTTCTTGAATTTAAAACAATAGTTGTCCCATGCTCCAAGCATGTACACTATGTTTTTCTAAACACTAGTCATGCTACACACCAAGTATGCATACTATGTTTGTCTATGATCTTTACTTTGTGAACTAGATCAATTGAACATAACTTCAATGATTCTCTTTTCACACTCCCAAATCCTTACTGCAAATGCAAGAATTCCAAATTCATGTCATTTACTGAAATCTGTTAGATTCTAAACTTATATGCATTGATCCTCTTGTAATGATTATGCACAAAGTCAGAAAGACTTGGCAACTAATATTACAGAGCATTCCAAAGGAGATCAACTCCTTGGAAACATCCTTCTTGCATTAAGTTTCCTAATCTTAAACAGATTGAAAATTCTAACTTTGAAGCATTTCCAGATTCCATTTTGACTATCACTTCTGAACAAGAGTTGCCTCCTTCCAGATTATGTCAATATGGTCCTTCCAGAATTATCACTATACTTCCAACTGTCCTTGAGCAACCAATCTTTGGTAAACCTTAGATTGTCCTCAACAATTGTTTAATCCTTTTAGTCGTATCCAATTCTAGACCTTTTCCCTTCTTAATGCCCCAGGCATTTGGAAAATTTTAGAATGGATGAATATAGCACATGTAATCGATCCGATATCCGAAGCATATGGGACACGATTCATGATGTCTCACATAAAGACTAAACCAGTCTTTTGCTATAATATTTCCATTTCAATTTGCCAAGTTCTCATAATTCAGATTATGAAAAGGGATGCCGTAATCATAATTGAATTTTAGAACGCAAATAATGGACTCATATACAAAATTTCCTTATGTTGAGCCATTTCAACATGAAATTCATATATATCCTTGACTAAATGATTAAAACCTCACGATCTAAGCTTATAGATTTGAGATGTAGTATAATTTCCTCTCCCTTAATTATAGCAAAACAACTCTTTCCCAATTGAAACTTTTGTTTTCTATAATTAACATTGCTAACTTGCAATACTTATCATAACTATCAAGCTCCCACTAACATGATGATTATTAGCATAACACTTATGCTCCCACTAGCTTTGACATGTACTAAAAAATCAGCTGACTTTCTACCAAAGTTCAGATTTCTGATACTAGATTGTTTTGATAAAACTTTATCAAAAACATACACCTTCCCTTAGATAGCACACTTGTGTGTCTAAATAATTATGAAGAGGGATGCCGTAATCATAATGGTTAGACCTTTTGCCACTTCTCACAAGTCCAGGTTAGTGTGCCGGTAAACCACACACGCTCCACTAACGACTTTGAGAATGCAAATATCACAATTGCTATCTAGCTAAAATCTACTTAGTGAAAGTGTTTCCTCACCATCATTTTCATGAATCGGAGAGAAACCTTATGACACTTAGATTTATATGGTGTATGAGTTCTTATCCATGTGAATTATCAAAACCATAGTCACAAGACAAGGATAATGACAAATCCAAACTCATATGGACTGAACTCAATCTTAATTTCTTGCCACCTGGCAGCTCAAGGGCCTGCCATTGCTTCCAAGTTGTTGTGCAACACATTTAGAACTCTAAGAACTCATATGCAAAGCCAACTTTAACTGGAATGGGCACAGAATATGTCAACACGATAGGTTATAAACCTCAAGCTGTGTGCTAGTGAAGAACTTTAGGTTCTATTCTTGATTAGTTCTTGAGACTTTCAAGACCTTTAAGACTCCCACTGTCCTCTTGACATATAAGACTTTCTTGTCAGATATTCAAGAGATAGTGTGGGTTCTTGTCAAGACAACCACTTCACACAATTGGCCTAAGTTGGTCTTTGTTTTATCCAAAACATCACAACTTACCAATTTCAAATGTACAAGAGTACAAAACTTTTACTCTTACATTTAACAAGTTTTCTAAACCTTCTTTAAGACATGTCACTCAAGTTACAATCTTGGAGTATGACTCTAAGACTTGTATTGAAACGAAGTATGACTCCTCTTCTTGATTTAACCATTTCAACAATTAGAGATCCCTTCTTCTTAGTCATAAGAATGCACTAAGACTTCCTTAGAGAACTAATTTTGATATGGTTTCTTAATCATTAAGATGATCACAAAACTGATACTAAAGTACTCTCCCATCTTTTCAGATTTGAGAAACTTTTATCTTTCTGCCTAAGTTGATTCTTCTTATTCGCTCTGTCATACATTGGAACCTTTTTCCAATGTATCAGAATTACACTTAAGCTTGTAAGTATAATCATATTTACTAAGCTTTAGTAAACTATGACAAATTGTCTTATCAATCTTTTGTGGTGGACTTAATCAGTGCACAAGAATGTGTACTCGATCCCTTAGTCCTTCACTTGACTCATACATCCATGTGAACAAGTAATTAGTCTTAATTTTCCAATACTTGAAAGTTCTCATTCATCATGCTATACAACTTGCATGATTCCAAGTTCCGGTCCAATTGAAACTTGGGTGATGAGAATCTTTCCTTATTTGGTGAATTTAGACATTACCACAAATGAAAGAATCAATTTCATATTTCCGCTCTTGCTATTAATGGAATCATATAAGCAACAATTTTTCCTCAAATGCCATTGTAAGGATATTTTAAAATAAATAAAATCAAAAATTTTCTTTTATTCTAAAACCTTTGCGGAAAAACTTATCCTTACAATCCATATGAAAACTTGTTGTTATCTATTCCTAAGCAATATCTCATAACTCCTAAGAAGTTGCTCAAGAATCCGATCTTCAAACTATGCGATAGAAATCCATCTACGCGATCAGATTCAGCATATTCTTTCTTTAAGTTTCTCCACTTTTTTCTTTGATTCTTAAAACATCACCATGTGACCCAGTCACATCATGTATCAAGAATCTCATAATAGAAACTTAATAGAGTTAGATAGTGGACTTTACCTGAAGTAGAGTCAAACTTATTGACTTTAACATCCTTAGGTACATTTGGCAGCTTCGCAATCAATTCCCCTTTCTTTGGCAATATAAACATATGGACCCTTTGATAATGGTACACGGGACTATCACAGACTTAGCTTTTCTCTTTACCCTTTGGTCAACCGAGTTGACTATGGCCAATCCCTTTCCATTGGGAAGAGAATGCTTTTCTGGATTGTGTCATTATTGTCAATGTCCATCAAGTTTTAAGGAAGTTCATCTTAACAAATAGATAAGATCATTAAGGGTCTTGTCATAGTCTGTTTCATAGGTGTCCCAAAGGAACTCACTATGTGACTTAGAAAGTGATTGAACCACCAACTTTCTCAAGACTTTGACACCCAACTCTCCCGGCTTGTCAATATGTGACTACATCTCCCAGATATGATCACACCTAGACCTTGCCTTGCCAATAGGGCCTGAGTGACCTTAAACTTTTCAAGAACTTGTGGGATAGGGAGAATAATTGGAGGAGGTGAAAGAGGTATGATTTCCAAGGGACATCATCTTCATTTAGGAAATCTTGTTTCAAGAGATTTGGGAAGATCATAATTGTCTAAACCAGACATCTTTTGGGAGATATTCAAGATAGTTGATTTTAAAGTCCTTAATATGACACCCAATATGAAATATTAAGGCTAGGACCCAACAAACTATTTTATAACTTAGAAGAGGTATGTCGTAATCCAAGCTATAAAATATTTGAAGGTAGGTGAATGACGATTCACCAATTTCCACCAAGATAAACGAAATCTATTATTAGGTTTTAATTGGTTTTGAAACTCCTAGATCTTTGAGATTCATTGAACTATTCAAAGGCATGTGTTCAATCTCGTGTGTGCCCTTCAGGTTTTGTGACTGAGATGCCGAGGATCACAAAAAAAGGTGTGAAGTAACCATGCAAATTACTTGGTACCCTTAAGTGTTTACCCCTTAATCGATGTGCCGGTTAACCACACACGCTCCATCGATACTATGATAAACATTAAGTTATCCTTTGCCTACCTTGTTAAATACGCGTTAGTGTACCGGTTAACCACACACGCTCCACTAACCGACTTAAACAAAGTGCAAAGTGTAATTTCATGGATTAGCAGCTTATTCACATTTTTCCTAAGTAACTAAGATTGGGTATTATTAAGAGTTTAGTTACTTAGTATTTATCATTAATACTTTTAATGAAGGGAGAATTATAGTCCTATCAAATCCGTTCGGCTAACGACCCTCCACCAGTCAAGCAAGTGGTGGGTGAGAATGAACACCCATTAAGTTGCCATTTTATAGGCAACAACCTTATACCCACCTTATAGACTGGCTTCGTGAATGAGGCGTACTAGCGGTAAGACTGACTTTACTCTTATATATATATATATATATATATATATATATATATATATATATATATATATATATATATATATATATATATATATATATATATATATATATATATATATATATATATATATATATATATATATATATATATATATATATATTATTAACCTATAATATTATAAAGTATAAGGGTTGAATTTTAACTTTCAAAATTCTAAGGGCTAACTTGGAATTAAAGTATTCATAAGTGAAAACTTTTCAAATTCCAAAACTTGAGGGCAAGTTTTGAAACTATTCAAAACTAATTAATTCCATAACTTATGTGTTTAAAGTAGTTTTAATCCAAAAACTCTTCAAGTTCCATAACTTGAGGACAAGTTATGGAAGACTTTAAATTATTAAAGAATGTAACTTTTTCTTTATTTTGTAACTTATGGAATTAATTAAGGTTACACTTTATTTATTTATTTATTAATGAAGTGACTCTTGAACCTCCATAACTTAAGGACAAGACTCTTCATCTTTTGTAACCATTGCCAACTCTTATGAGTTTTATGAAACTTAAATGTGACTTTTCATATAACTTGAAGACAAGTTACAAAAACACATTTTAGAATCAACTCTTAGATTAATTTGGATAGAAAACAACTATTTCACTCAACTTTTCTATTAATCTAAGCAACTCATAAGAACAAGATAATTCAAATCAAACTTTTTCATGTAATTAGTCTAAACCTTAAACTAATACAAAACATGAATCTATTGACAATTATCTTTGAAATTGGATTAGCATGAACATTACCACATCAAAAACAAGTTTATAAGTTCAAAAACATCTTAGGGTAATGTTCCTAGTCCAATTCCAGCCAAAAAAGTCGAATTTATGTTGTCTGGGGGTCCAACTCGTCGAGTGCATGGACTCGCCGAGTCTCCTGATGGACTCGCCGAGTCTGATGATCAAACAACAACAATTTCGATTTTTTAAGCAGTTTTGCAAGTATAACAAGAAAACAAACCTGGCTCTGATACCACTTTTGGGTTTTGAGCATTCTAACACTCCTAAGTGTACATGCAACCCTAAATACCTTGGATCTATGTTTTCTCTATTATACATGCAAATAAGAACTTCCAAGGTATTATCCTAATCTAGCATACAAAACAATGACTATAGCAAGATAGAATACATACCTCTTTGATGTAGAACGTCTTCAAGCTTTAAGAGCTTAGCCCCAATAGTGTGGAAGCCTCAAATGGAATCACACAACACCAAATACACTTAGAATAACTTGAGAGAATTCTAAACTTCATGAAATCGGCTAGCCCTTTTACTTCACACACTAGTGGCCGATTTTGGTCAAGAATAAGATGCTTATATAGTTAGGGTTACACCATGTAAACCCTAATTGACATGGCCTTTCATTTCCATGATCCATGGGTACAAATACACCATGGAGCATCCATGGACCATCCTATGGGTTTTAGCCCAACTTGATTATCGATGGAGCATTAGCCCACTATACAAGTATGGATGATTTACACAATCAACCCATATACTTAATTAGTCTTCTTTTGATCACTTAATTAATCCTAGATTAATTCTTGATCAATACTAATTAAATAATCTTATTATTCTTATTATTAATATACTAGAACTTATAATATATTAATAACCATAAGTGTCTTATTTCTCTCATTAAAGTCTATCCAAGTGCATGATGCCATGCAACCCAAATGGACCATGCCGGGTCGGGTCAAGTATTACCAATTATAGTTATGGACTTAGACATTAATCCAACACTTTGATCAGCACGCTTGGGTCGCTTAGTCGCCGGTTGTGACTGTACAAGCCTCCTATCTCTCACCTGGGTGTCCCTCTCCTCTCTATCCTGAGTCTCCAACTCAATCTGTGTCCTCCTGACATTGGTCTGCAACTCAGCCAATGTCCAATATGTGGTGTT